>NC_073353.2:40923125-41251250 GCF_027580225.2 Misgurnus anguillicaudatus | reverse complement strand
CCTTCGTCTTGGCCACCGTTTTCCCCTCCCTCCATGTCTCGCAAACCATCTCAGCCACCATTTTGCCCTCCCTGTCTTGCTCCATCTCGCCCTTCATCTTGCACAGTGTCTCGCACACCGTTTTGCCCTCTATGTCTCGCTCTGTCTCACTCTTCATCTCGCCATCTATCTCCTCTCCGTCTCTGCCACCATTTTGCCCTCCCGGTTTCGCTCTCTGTCTAGCCCTCCGTCTCGCCCTCCGTCTTGGTCACCATTTTCCCCTCCCTCCATCTCACTTTTCGTCTCGCACACCGTCTTGGCCACCGTTTTGCCCTCCCTGTCTCGCTCTGTCTCACTCTCCGTCTCGCCATCCATCTCCTCTCCGTCTCGCCCTCTGTCTCAGCCACCATTTTGCCCTCACTGTCTCGTCCTCCATCTCACCCTTCGTCTTAGCCACCGTTTTCCCCTCCCTCCATGTCTCGCAAACCATCTCAGCCACCGTTTTGCCCTCCCTGTCTCGCTCCATCTCGCCCTTCATCTTGCACACTGTCTCGCACACCGTTTTGCCTTCTATGTCTCACTCTGTCTCACTCTCCATCTCGCCATCTATCTCCTCTCCGTCTCTGCCACGATTTTGCCCTCCCGGTTTCGCTCTCTGTCTAGCCCTCCTTCTCGCCCTCCGTCTTGGCCACCGTTTTCCCCTCCCTCCCTGTCTCCCTCTTAGTCTCACTTTCCGTCTCGCACACCGTCTTAGCCACCGTTTTGCCCTCCATGTCTTGCTCTGTCTCACTCTCCATCTCACCATCCATCTCCTCTCAGTCTCGCTCGCCATCTTGCCCTTCATCTTGCACACTGTCTTGCACACCGTTTTGCCCTCTATGTCTCGCTCTGTCTCACTCTACGTCTCGCCATCCATCTCCTCTCCGTCTTGGCCACAATTTTGCCCTACCGGTCTTGCTCTCCGTCTCGCCCTCCGTCTCGCCCTCCGTCTTGGTCACCATTTTCCCCTCCCTCCCTGTCTTACTTTTCGTCCTGCACACGTCTTGGCCACCGTTTTGCCCTCCCTGTCTCGCTCTGTCTCACTCTCCGTCTCGCCATCCATCTCCTCTCCGTCTCGCCCTCTGTCTCAGCCACCATTTTGCCCTCACTGTCTCGTCCTCAGTCTCACCCTTCGTCTTGGCCACCGTTTTCCCCTCCCTCCATGTCTCGCAAACCGTCTCGCAAACGATCTCAGCCACCGTTTTGCCCTCCCTGTCTCGCTCCTTCTCGCCCTTCATCTTGCACATTGTCTCACACATCGTTTTGGCCACCGTTTTGCCCTCTATGCCTTGCTCTGTCTCACTCTCCATCTCGCCATTCATCTCCTCTCCGTCTCTGCCACCATTTTGCCCTCCCGGTTTCGCTCTCTGTCTAGCCCTCCGTCTCGCCCTCTGTCTTGGCCACCGTTTTCCCCTCCTTCCCTGTCTCGCTCTTTGTCTCATCATCCATCTCCTCTCAGTTTCGCTCGCCATCTTGCCCTTCATCTTGCACACTGTCTTGCACACCGTTTTGCCCTCTATGTCTCGCTCTGTCTCACTCTACGTCTCGCCATCCATCTCCTCTCCGTCTTGGCCACAATTTTGCCCTACCGGTCTTGCTCTCCGTCTCGCCCTCCGTCTCGCCCTCCGTCTTGGTCACCATTTTCCCCTCCCTCCCTGTCTTACTTTTCGTCCTGCACACGTCTTGGCCACCGTTTTGCCCTCCCTGTCTCGCTCTGTCTCACTCTCCGTCTCGCCATCCATCTCCTCTCCGTCTCGCCCTCTGTCTCAGCCACCATTTTGCCCTCACTGTCTCGTCCTCCGTCTCACCCTTCGTCTTGGCCACCGTTTTCCCCTCCCTCCATGTCTCGCAAACCGTCTCGCAAACGATCTCAGCCACCGTTTTGCCCTCCCTGTCTCGCTCCTTCTCGCCCTTCATCTTGCACACTGTCTCACACATCGTTTTGGCCACCGTTTTGCCCTCTATGCCTTGCTCTGTCTCACTCTCCATCTCGCCATCTATCTCCTCTCCGTCTCTGCCACCATTTTGCCCTCCCGGTTTCGCTCTCTGTCTAGCCCTCCGTCTCGCCCTCTGTCTTGGCCACCGTTTTCCCCTCCTTCCCTGTCTCGCTCTTAGTCTCATCATCCATCTCCTCTCATCTCGCTCGCCATCTCGCCCTTCATCTTGCACACTGTCTCGCACACCGTTTTGCCCTCTATGTCTCGCTCTGTCTCACTCTACGTCTCGCCATCCATCTCCTCTCCGTCTTGGCCACCATTTTGCCCTCAGGGTTTTGCTCTTCGTCTCGCCCTCCGTCTTGGTCACCGTTTTCCCCTCCCTCCCTGTCTCGGCCTCCGTCTCACACACACTGTCTCGGCCACCGTTTTGCCCTCCCTGTTTTGCTCTGTCTCGCCATCCATCTCACCCTTTGTCTCTCTTTCTGTATCGCACCCTGTCTCGCCCACTTTGTCTTACCCTCCCTGTCTCGCCCTCCGTCTCGGCCTTATTCTCGCCCTTCGTCTCTCTTTCTGTATAGCCCTCCATCTGGCTCTCCATCTTAGCCCCATCTTGCAATCCGTCTTGCAAATCGTCTTGCACTCCGTCTTACGCTCTTTGTCTCACCCTCTATCTCGCTCTCTGTCTCTCTCTCTATCTCTCTCTCGCTTCTATAGCAGGAATTCATTAAAGTCACAGCAGATGGTACAGCTGTTGTGTGGGGTCTCAAGGTCTCTGTGGATACACGGACACAGCACAGTGAAACCGCTGCTGTGGATGATTTATTGACTGACACGTCCTCCATCAAGGACAATCACTGAAATCAGCAGGAAATACAGATGTTTACTATCTGATACATTCATTACACACAGTTTTAATAAACATCTGAAATACATTTCACCTTGGTCTTGAAAAGAGCTGTCCACTTATATATAACACTAAAATATGACACAAATCACCTTTAATTTTTGAACAAAATAGAAACTCTGAGCTGTGACACCAATCAGACCCGAAGCCCTAATATTCAATTTAAAAAAGCCAAAAACCTTAAACAAGTTTACACTCCTTCATAATCCACAACCTTGAAAGTTGAAAGCAATTTAGCAAGTGAAAATGCAGGAGTTTCCTTATGTTAAAACAACAGCAGCGCTCTGATGCAATAAAGCAGCTCTTCACAAAAGATGAACTGATATTTCAAATCATCCTAAAATGAAACACTGAAATAACAGCTAATTTTCGCCCAGGGAAATCAAGCAGGGAAACAAAGTAATAAAACAATATCGGCCGCAGCCCGACATCCAATTCGATCCTAACCAAATAAAAGCATCATATGAAAGAATAGTCCTCAGGTGCTGAAATGCAACATAGATTGGATGTAATGGTGCTGACTAATGCAAGCATTAGTATTATTAATACTCATAATAAAGATTTTAACAAACCCTAAGAATTTTAAAATGTCCCAGAATCACCATCAGACGTCATATTCACGTACCATTCACGAACCAAGTGAACATATGATGCACAAAACACACAAAACCAAGTTTGTGAAGTCATCATCTGATTGGTTTTAATTTACAGGACTTCTATAAATACATTTTTAATGCCCCTAAACATGACTGTGAACAAAACTAACTGTGATTGGTTGCTTTACATGTCAGTCAGACAGACTCTTTGATGGTCCTTGGCCAATGAAAGCTGCTATGAATGCCAGACCATCTTTCAATCAAACTGAAGGTCTAGTTACATGAGATTATAATATCCTAAAGTATAATATTATAAAGATATTATCAAGAAAATCATTAAAGCCCCTAAAACATCTAAAGGAGGCGTGCATGATCTCTGAAAGCCAATGTTGACATTTGAAATCACCTAAACAAACACGTCCCTACCCCAATAGAATCTGGACCTTCTTTTGATAGACCCGCCCCACACATACGCAACATTGTTGGTTAGTAGACACGCCCCTTACTGCTGATTGGCTACAAATGTGTTTTGGTATTCATCCAGAATCAAAAATCATGCACCCCGCCTTTAAGTGCTGTAAAAATCTTTCAAAATATTGTGAACAGAATTCTGCATGGCAGTCGATGCAGAAACAAGTTTTTACATCTACAAGGAGGTGACATATAATATGAAAAATAATAATATGCAATACATTCATGCAAAAACCAATCCATAAGGCACAATGAGACGATACAATCTAGTTATTATCACAAACATTGTCTTACTGTAATTGCCCAGTAGCGTACAGTAATGAGCTCTGGTCACATTGATGATAACTTATCCGGCAAAGCCCCATTCAGCAACATGCAACGACACTGAAGGAAATGCATGTGACAAAAAATATGTCATACTAGACAATGCATTGATGCATTGTTTTCTAAACTGCATCATCTTCCCAGACTTTCCTCAAAATCTTTCGCTTAAATAAGAGACGACTATAATCAGCTATGCAATTAAAATAAAGCTTTGATTGCATCCGGCAGGTTTCTCTCTGACCTGTAAGAGGAGAAATCGTCTGGAGAGAGCTAATAGGATCTAAAGACCACTGAAAAATTGGTGAGTCTGAACTGCGTTTCCTCATTATCAGGCCACGCTTGCATGGAGAATGTTAAGCAGGCCGTTCAACACCGTAGGCTGGTACGACAACTCATCAAAGAGAATATTTCAGATAGGAGCGCAGAATGAACCTGGAGACGTCAAACGTTAAATATGATTATTAAGATACTTCAACGAGAGAGAGAGAGAGAGAGAGAGAGAGAGAGAGAGAGAGAGAGAGAGAGAGAGAGATGAATGTTCAGGTTTCTCGAAGGAAGAAAAGATTTATTTCAAGGACGAAGCCAACGGTGAATCTGTTCAGTTGTAATTCAGCTGTCAGATTATATTTGTTTCTTTCTTTATGGGTTGTTTGTATGGACAGAATGCCGGGGTATTTCTTCAACTATGTCCACTTTTATTTTACAAGAGTTGATTTTCATTGAAACAAGCATATTTTATATGAAGGTCACACATAAAATTCAAATGGCATTTTGTATAGATTTAATTATTTTATTTCAGACATTCAATCTTACTATAAAGCATTACATTTTAAAAATATGTTGTCCAAACAAAGTATTTTACAATAAATTACATGTGCATTTAATGAAGTACTCACTATTTAAAAATATTTTTAAAGGCAACAACAGACTGAACTTCACTAGAGGTCAGTATACTCTTTTCAAACATCTTTTTTTAAACATCTTAACACCCTTGTGTTTCTGCCGGCAGGGTTCAGATTGACTATGTTGCTGCGCATGTGTCCTCAAACAACAAAGAGGACCGGTGAAAGACAAGCAGTATTGAAAACATCTGGCAGTGGTGTTGATTAATTCAATAGCAAAGAATAAATAAAAACATGTACTGTAGGGCAAGAGGATGGGTTTGTCATTCTTATTCTGCAAATGCAGAGCACAAATGAAAAAGTGCATTTCTACACAAACTTCAGAATGTGTGCCGTGCGACTTAACTTTTGAAAAGGCGATCGCACATGTAAAACATGCTAAAATACGCAAGACACTGATTTCCATATCAGAGAGATTTGGCTTTGAAACTCTCTGTGTAGTCACATGTAAACGGCTCAACAAAGTATTGATGAAACATTCAACATTGGACTGTGCACTGCAGATAAGCAGCTGACTTTCATGTGAATTTAAAGATGCTAATATGTGAAATAATTTAAAATTAAAGGGAAAAAAATAAAAACTTGTATCCAAAAAAGTTTCAGTCGTTCATCCACTCGTAACAGGGTGAACGGCACTTTCACACTTGCATTGCAGCCCTCTATCGGCCAAACCGCACTAAAGAAGTTTCCAACCGTTGAGTCGCGGTCCTGTAGTTCGAGTGAAAACTACAAAAACTTGCTTTACGGCAGACCTACAATCCAATCAGAGCCAGCTTTGCTGCAGTAGGCTAAATTATTTACAACAGTGGTAATGGAAAATTCCAGTTCCAACCTGTAGAGGCAGCAAAGAACAAAAACTCTTTAGTGTTGCTTTAACCCATAATGGTAAATATTGGACAGAACACATGCTGGGTTAAAAATAATCCAATGTTGGGTTGTTGTTATGCAACCATGGGGTATAATAACCCAGCAGTTGGGTGAAAACAACCCAACATTGGTTTAATTTTAACCCAGCGGTGTGTTCTGTTCAATATTTACCCATTATGGGTCAAAAATAACCCAGCTATTTTTAAAGTAATGCAACGCCCTTAGGGCCACATTTACTAAACACAATTACAAAAAAGACCCAATGGGAGTGGTAATACCTGCGGGTTATTTACTAAAAAAGCGCAAATTAAATAGCACATGCGCAACAGCTGATTTTCATAATGACCAACGCAATCTACTAAGAGCAGCGCAAATTAGTTCAGGGTCGTAAATAAGCAGAGCTGATGAGGTGCAGGTGATCTACTAACGCCTGATGCACTTGAGTTCAGCACCACGGACAT
Source organism: Misgurnus anguillicaudatus (assembly GCF_027580225.2). Lineage (NCBI taxonomy): Eukaryota > Metazoa > Chordata > Actinopteri > Cypriniformes > Cobitidae > Misgurnus > Misgurnus anguillicaudatus. The sequence goes on along the minus strand of NC_073353.2, from coordinate 41,244,770 downwards.
CTCAGCTGAAAATTCAGCTAATGGAGCCATAGTACCCTGTCATTTTTGTTGTTGTTAAATAATGGCGCAAATACCAGAAATATCCCATGCGCAAACATTAGAAAATCACATTGCATGAATCACTTAAATAATATCCTCTTATAAATTTTGCATCTAAAAAGGAAACTCATATGCAATAAGGTCAGTTGCAGAAATAACTAGACCACACCTTTATAGCGCTTATCCACTGTGTATTATTAGTCGTTATTTAATACCAAAAGGTTTGTGCTAGCGTAAGTTGTTAGTAAATATGGCCCTTAGAGTTTCAAACAAATAGCAAGCATCTTACCTACAACTAAAACGCACTGGTGGAAACTTCTGGTTATTTAAATTTCTACAAGTGTCCAAATATCAAATTTTGTAAAAAGTTACTTGTGTTGGTTTTAACTCTTTCCCCGCCATTGACGAGTTAACACGTCATTTAAGAGAAAACGCTTTGTGTGTACAATGACGAGTATTTACGGCAATGCGTAATAGCGCTATTATCCACAAGGTGGCGTTCTTCCGCAACATATGATACCCGGATGTATCGCCCTAGGGCAAACAACTGTATGTCCGTGTATGTTTTAAGGATTGCTTTGAATCTGATCTCTATCAAAATTCCTTCACAAAAATTATCAAAATTTGGTGTTTTTGAAAAAACCTACCCATATTTGAGAGGTGATAAAAAGAGAACTAATAATGAATGAAAAGTTTTTTGTTAGAAAGCAGAGAGTCTGTTCTTTCATTTGATATATTGTATGTTTATATATTTAAAAAAGAACATTTTCTGGAAGGCATTAAACTTTTTTGAAAATCATGAAATATGCTGGCACTGGCTGGCAACTAAAAAAAACGCTGGCGGGGAAAGACTTAATATTAAAGCAACACTATGTACCTTTAAATAATGTCTCTAAAATTATTTCGGTGATAGAACAACTTTTAACTCGACAATTGTACTGTTGCTGCAACCTGAGCAGCCTCCTAGCTGCTACAAGCACACTCTGAAAGTGGTGGTGGAGGGTAGGAAACACAGCCCCGCCCCTCCCCCGCCTGCAAAAGAGTGTCTGATACCAGGCACTGTTGCGCTTTTCAACCACATGGGGGAGCTGTAAGTCATTTTTACATGGAAACTACATAGTGTTGCTTTAATATACTATATAATACTGAACAACTTCAAAAACAATAAAAAATAATAAAACCGTTTTCGTTGTGTACACTGTATTATTTGTGTCCCCTTCAAAAATTGCTCTGGAGATATTTTATTTTGTTGTCTTCCCACATTGATAGATGAAATTTACACCCATGGTGACATCACATAGTAATTCATATTCATGAATCAAACTCCTCCACACACTTTTCAGATTGTTGCTCCTCCCTTTCAATTTTTAGTATCATTATTATCAGATCTTGAATGAAAAGCAGGAAAGTAACATGAAAAAACTTGATGTTGCAGAAGGTTGCGTATTGTTTAGAGAAAGCGCAAGATTCTCAGACAATGAATCCCTAGCATTGTTTATTCACAGGTGAGGAGGTGGCAGCATGCAGTTCACTCGAATTCACCGCACTGATAGCGTTCAGCTTCATAGGACGTGAGCGAGAGAGAGAGAGAGAGAGAGAGAGAGAGAGAGAGAGAGAGAGAGAGAGAGAGAGAGAGAGAGAGAGAGAGAGAGAGAGAGAGAGAGAGAGAGAGAGAGAGAGAGAGAGAGAGAGAGAGAGGGGGGGAGAGAGAGAGAGAGAGAGAGGAAGCAAGATAAGAGAGGATGTAATTAAGGTTTCATTGCCTCTTGTTCCCCAGGCCCGGTCTCCACACACACAAGATCTAACGCACGACGCTGTGATACGCAGGTAAACAGCCGTGTGCAGTCGAGTCACTGAACAAATGCTAAAGGTTACCCAAAAGAAGCTGATCTGAGACCAGTCATGCAGCATCTTGAAAATAAATCTTATTATTATTGCCATAACTTTCATAACCTCTGCAGACTCAAGAACAGCATTTAAGGTTTTTAATAAAGACGATTACACTATTTTAATGTTATGAGTGTACTTTATGTATCGCATGTCTCTCACGGGTCCATTAAACCTCTCATTACATCAACAGTAAAGAAACAGATTATCCATGGCAGCTATTCTCAGCATAAAGCAGGCGCGGAGCTATGGGCGGGCCTCATATTGACAGCTGGCCCGCCCAATCAGAAAAAAAAAATACTACTTTGTATAGTTAAGCATGGATTCTACTTTATGTGGTGTATTTTATCTATAGCATGTTATTTAAAACAGGTAAATTATAAGTAAGCCTGATTTAAAAACTATTATAAAGCAGTTGAATGTTCCGTTACAGTATGGTTCTAATGAGAAAATATTCCCGAGCAGCTTTCAGCCATGATCACTTTAAGAACTTTTCTTGCAAGTGGAAAACGTATTTTGAATAACACCACGTTGTAAATAGGCTATGTGCTGCGCGTTTTCCTCTCAGTACCATCAACAAATATGACAGCGGGGTAAAAAAAAATAGAAAGAAAGCATCTGATCACAGTGATGTTGTTTGATAAACCAGCTCTGTAATTCAGCACTATAAATCATGCCACGTTTATTATTACCACTTTATACAATATAGCCTATCATAAGTTTCTATAAGCCAATTGAGACATTAATTCAAGAAATCCATTAAAAGCAGAAAGACGTAACCGCGGAAATATATTATATAGTGGGTTCACTTCAATATGTCCCACCCATATGTCACGTTCTGCATCTGCCACTGGCATAAAGTAGTGTTTATGACACAATGTAAACGATTGGGAAAACCATCAAATCATTAAAAGTTCATAGTATATTTAAGAAGTCACCCTTTATTTGTGATTGAAACAGCTAAAGGGAGGATTTACTTTTACATTTTTATTACCTTGTTCATCGTAAATGCTGGCCAGCCTTTAAAAAACTTAGCATTTTCTAAAACAACCTATATGTCCTAACCTAATTAAACGTGCCAATCTTTAATAAAATGTGCAACGCCTTTCAGAAGGTAACTCCTCACTTGCAATTTACAAATATGTAATATTACAAAATTCTATTTAATATGCAACAAACTCACTGTATTCATTATAAAATGAATGTAGTGCTCTTTCATTATATTGGATCTGGGATGAAGCTGATTTAGTCAAACTTTCTACATTTGTTATCATGAACCTTTCTTGCTAAATGAAATGAAAATTGAGTAAGCAGCAGATGTCTAATGCCAGTCAGGTATGAATGTCTCTGCCACTGATATTTTGCTTCACAATGATAAAAAAAGTTACAGTATGTAAAAAGAAACTGGATTCAAACTGGCATGCCTCAAAACCAAAACATTCTTGTGATAAATGTTTTATTTACCCAACATGCCATTTTCTGACTATTGGAATATTGTATATATTTCATGTTGAGTTGTAGACGGCATCTTGATTTTACTGGAATTGATATACGTGTAGTTTTGTCACAATGTGTTTCTCAGTTGCTGTGTGTAAAATGAAAAGACTCTCAAGGCACTATTTGAGGTTCTTCAGATGACACATTGGCAGATCCATTTAAGGAACCTCCAGGGACATTTGAAAGACACTTTAAGTGGCCTATTTATGTACTTAAAGGTTTTTATTTTACTCATCCTCGTGTAATTTGATCCCCCAATGTCTTTGTTCTTCAAAACCCAAAAGTAGATTTAAGCAAGTGTTGTTTTGGGTTTTCGGGGTTATCATGGGCGTGGATGGTGACCAACTCCACTCCTATAATAACCAGAAAACCCTTCAAGCTTCAAAAGGACGCAAATGTGTTAAATAACTCCACTTATTAGCTATGTCCCAATTCGAAGGCAGCGACCTCCAAAGGCTGCATTCCACAACTGTTTGCGTCTCAGCAGTGCGACTGAAGGCTAGTTAGTCCATCCCAATTCGAATTGATAAGTAATCTTGTCAATTAAAGGTGCAGTGTGTAAATTTTAGCAGCATCTAATGGTGAGGTTGCGAATTGCAACTAACGGCTCAGTCCACTGCTCACCCCTCGTTTTTGAAACCCATAGAGAATCTAAGGTAGCCCCCACCGGACATACCTGTCATCGTCGGAGACAACGTAGTAAAAAAGTTTGTCCGTTAAGGGCTTCTGTAGAAACATGGCGTCACAAAAGGCCGGCTTCCACGTAAGGGGACCCTCTGTGTATGTAGATAAAAACTAGGGCTGTCACTTTTGTGAAAAAAACATTTTCGATTTTTAATATATAAGTGTTCTGTGAATCGATTGTAAAATCGATTTTCCATGTCTAAAAAAGACGTTTCCATTTAACGCCAAACAACAGACAAATGTAAAGAGAGCGCCTGAAACGCACACGTCAGCAATATTTCTTATTCATTGTCATTAAGTTTCGTGCAGAATAAAAAACAGAAACATTCTCTAAACAAAAATGCAGAGTGGACTGCTGCCATAAATGAAAAACATTACTGCAGGTTCAACTGGCTGCTTTTATGATTTAGGCAATTCAAAAATTATTTTAAATAATGATTCGATCCATTTCAAACAACTGTTCAAAAATGAAACTTTAAATAGACTTACTTGAAGTTGAGAACATGCTGTGTATTTTTTTTATTAAACGTAACCGACACTTCACACGGGGCGCATTCACACGGGGCGTAAGCGTTAACGCTTAACGGAAGGCTTGTCTGAAGCGTGGCCAACAGCCAATCACAGTGGCCGCTACACATGCTCCGTTCTTCCATAAACGTAATTGGCTGGCTCTGTCTAGGTAATTTGCATAAGGCGATCTTATTGGCTGACGCACGCGTTGCCGCTTGAAATGTTGAGAAATGTTCAACTTCTGCCGCGAGCAACGGCACTGACGCAACGCCGACGGATCCACAATTCAGTTCGGCAACGCATGACGTCACCCATTAAAAGTGAATGGGAAGCGTTAACGCTGACGCCCCGTGTGAATGCACCGTTAGGCGGCACTAGGCAGGCATAATGAAATGCGCAAAAGAATAGGGCCATTACAAATTATTGGTCAGGAAAACATGTCGATCAACATTTTAGGGGTCAAGAGCAGAGCGCTTTTCATTCACTATATGTCCATCTGTTGAGAAGACGCACTCCGACCGCACTGATGTCCCAGGGAAACTCGGGTACTTCGTTGCCAGCTGCGTATTTCGTACTGCCAATCTTCCATCTCAAAAGCGGGTCGGTGTCAGCTCGCAAGGGTGGCTCCTTGTCATAACTCATCATCTCTTGTAAGGTCACAATTTCGACGTTGTCTCGTGTTGCACAGGTTTATTGACGTTGTCCTCCATTTTCTTTGCAAAACACTAGATGCAGCGATTGAAAGCGTGAAACTATATGTGCGTAAAATTGCTGGGTATTTTCTGTCTAGCTTTCGCACACCTACTGCACTTTCGGAATTCTTTATTTTCTTTTTCTGCTTGTTTGTGAGTTTTGTTACATCTACATTTTAACTGTTTAATTCTTTTAAAATTAACTGTGTACATATTTGGTTAAAATCGATTGCCTATTTTCGTTTTCGAAACGTTCTTTGGTTGGTCCGATCGATTGTGCAATCGATTTTCGAACGAAAAGTGACAGCCCTAATAAAAACGTCTCTTTCTAAGGTAATAAAAACATAATGATTCATTATAAAAAGGTCTTTATACACCACTGATAATATAGTTTTGTATATTATTTTGCATTTTTGTCAAAAGATCCTTCTAAAAATTACACACGGCACCTTTAAGAGAAAACATTTGCATAAAAAAAATGTGTTCCTGATGAGTTTTTTTGTTAATCTGTAATAATGCAATACCACTACATGGTGCCCTTACCCAATTTATTAAAAAAAAAACTGAAGCATAACAATTATTTACTAATTTTAAACTGTGTATGTTTCGATAATCGTTCTGAATCTGATCTCTAACAAAATTTCTTCACAAAAATGCAATTTGTTTATGGTTTGTTTGAAAGCAGAGGGTCTGTTCTTTCATTTGATATATTTATATGTTTATATATTTTTTGAAGAAAAATTTCTCTGGAAGGCATTTTGCAAAACTTTTGAAAAAATAACAAATAATGCTTTAAAGGACAAGTTCAGTATTTTACACTTTAAGCCCTGTTTTCAGATTGTTTATGATGAAACAGAAAGATTTTGACTGAAATTTGGACATATGCTGCTGGCCTGAGAATTTTCGGTTTCTGTGATATCACCCCCACAATGGCTGCATAGGTGCACTGGAACAAAATGCATTAAACTTTCGTTTAAAAGACGTGAAACTTACCGAGTGGTTAGGGGTGTTCACTGATATGCTCACACAATAATCGCTGCAAAAGATGCTTTCCAACAGGTTTTATCGTAGTTTTTGTATTAGATGTGCTGTGAGGTACGGTATTACTCCGCCACTGAAACGGAAATGGAGTTGTTTGTATTCTTGCAACTGGCAAAGGCGGATTATTGCCACCAACTGGGCTGGAGTGTCTATTATTCAAGCTATCAACGGAAGAATATACGGGTGTGAGGCGTTTGGAAAAATAGGTCCACAAGTTTACAACGAATGCTAAAACACCTGTTGGAAAGCATCTTTTGCGGCGATTTTTGTGTGGGCGTGTCGGTGGGCACCCCTGACCACTCGCTGAGTTTCGCGTCTTTGTAAATGAAAGTTTAATGCATTTTGTTTAATGCAGCCATTGTGGGGGTGGGGGGTGATACCACAGAAACCGAAAATTCTCGGGCCAGTAGCATATGTCCAAATTTCAGTCAAAACCGTTCTATTTCATCATAAACAATCTGAAAACACAGCTTTAAGTGTAAAATACCAAACTTTTCCTTTAATAAGCATACTTGGCCAGGGAACTTAAAGAGTAACTAAACCCTAAACCAACTTTTTTTAGTTAATGATCTGTAAGAATGATGCTTTATTAGTGCTGTTCATTGATTTTAGTCACTTTTTTGACATTTTGATATAAAGTGTTTCAATACTATAATATATGGTGTAAAAACGTCTGAGTGCTGCCCTCTTCAGGTTGAACGGTGGCTACTGCAGTTGAATTTTCCTATTGGATGTTGGGTCCAAAAAGTAACTCGTGATGTAAGCAGATTCAAGCTCACCAAGCCCTTGTTACGATCTCACCACACACTTGGTACGAGCTTAGTTCGTCCCCTCTATCTCCGTTGGGATCTGCCCACTTTTCTTGCATTTTTCAAATATTGCCAGTTGGCGGAGTCAGGCTCTGACCAGGGGTTTAGTTACGCTTTAAAGAGGGCATTGATTGTAATGTTTTGTATGTTTTACATTTATTTAAAAAATATGCTTGTAAACATCATTTGGCAGCCCCCCGCAGTTCAGCCATGGATCCCCTGTGGGCCACGGACATCCGGTTTAAGGCTCATGTTCTAAGGCTTGAAGAGGCAGACGTCATCCACTCCCATAGTAACCAGAAAACCCAAAACTTTTTTTAAAATCTGTGTTTGGGTTCTAAAAAGTCAATACGAACAAAATTTTTATTTTTAGGGTGAACTGTCCCTGTAAAGAACTTTAAGTTAGAGACTCAACAGATAAGAAAGTCTACAGTAAAATAATGAACAAAATATTAAACCATAAATTAAACACTGGACGGAAATCATATTAGCTTGTTTTTGTGTCTCCAAATAAAAAGACTATTGAGGTGAACAGCGAGACAAAATACCGCTCCAAATGACATTATCATCCAGGAGTCATTTTGGTGGGAAAACAACACAAACGTACAGTACTGTAATATTAGCAATGAATTTGATTCCTGTGATGTTTTGTGCTATTAGGTTTTTTTGATATCCATCCTGTCTAACAACATTACAGAAATCTTTCTGCAGGCACAAATCTTTAAAAACAATTTTTAGGCTGCGGTGTTATTAAAACCCCATCCCATTCAAAAAGTGCCATAGTGGTGATCTAGGGACAGAATATGCTGTACTGATTTTAACTTCTCCCTGTCTTTGGTCTCAGTTTTAGCAATCAGCTTTGGATGGAAAAGTAAACTTCAGTAAAGGTCTGCCCTCTGAAATGCAAATAGTCGAGAAATGACCACTGGCAGGTCAGGACTTTTCGAGCGATTATGTGCCGCTTTAAAAGGTACCAGCTGGCCAGGCAATTTCAATGCTAATCGAATTTATACAGACCCTGGTGACTCTCAGATAACTCGCGGGCATTTTTGCCAACACAACTGTCATGAGTATGAAATGCTTGCTGCTGAAAATAGAAATTTTTTTAGTCAGCGTAGTGGAAAAAACAAACAAGCACACAGGGGTAACCCCGCTCCCTTTTCATTTTGCTCGATGAGTAACAATAAAAGTGCTTCACGTTGCCATAGAAGAGGCATAAAAAACCTTTCACATCTGAAGAACATTTTCTGTAAAAGGTAAAGAAGAAAGGATTGTCATGTTTTTAACTTTTGCTGAAATAATTTTGAAAATATGACTTTAAAAAAATATTTTACAAGAATCAACTATACAATATAAGTTAAAGGAAAACACCACAGTTTTTCAATATTTTACTAGATGAATTAATACATACACATCTTTTTTCAATGCGTGCATTTAATCTTTGTAAAGTGCGTTGTGAATCTGTTAACATTTAGCCTAGCTCCATTCATTCCTTAGGAATGAAGGATAGACCCAAAACTGGGACACCAAAGATTAATTTGACATCTTTAAAGGAAAACGCCATCATTTTTCAATATTTCACTATGTTCTTACCTCAACTTAGACGAATAATACATACCTATCTTTTTTCAATGCATGCACTTTGTACAGCGTGTCATGAATGTGTTAGCATTTAGTCTAGCCCCATTCATTCGTATGGCTCCAAACAGGGATGAATTTAAAAGCCACCAAACACTTCCATGTTTTCCCTATTTAAAGACTTTTACATGAGTAGTTACACGAGTAAGTATGGTGGCACAAAATAAAACTTTTGTTTGGATCCCAAGGAATGAATGGGGCCAGGCCAAATGCCAACACACTCACAACGCGCTGCACAAAGATTAAAAGTGCACGCATTGAAAAAAAGATGGGTAACTATGTATTAGTTAATCTAAGTTGAGGTAAGAACAAAGTTAAATATTGAAAATCCTTTAAAAAAGTCTTAAAAATGTCCCCTTTAACTTACTATTATTTATCTTGAGTTCTTATAACTTATAAAATATAGTTCAAATAAGTCAGCTTCTTTTTATAGGTTGTAGCAACTCATCTCTACTCAAGATAAATAATAGTAAGTTGAAATGACTCCTGAGTTGATTAAACATAAAATTTTAAGGCAGCAAAGATTTTTTACAGTGTGGTAATACTTTAAAGTTGACAATTTCAGCACTGATCTTCAATTTAAAGCAACTCTGCAATGTACATAAGTGTATCTTCATATTGCATATTTAACTGAAAGTTTTTTTTTTAAAACATTAAAGCTTTGAAGCTCGGCATTTTGATTACAATAATCCTGACACTCATAACTCATTAGAAAAATATATTAAGCTTTTCATTACTTCCTAAGAGTCTTTAACAACTCTGTTTATGTATTAACACGTTGAACAAGCAGCAGTCTTATAAAGTTTGATAAAACATAAAGGGGTTATAAACTAACCTATAGTTCCAACTCGACAAGTTTCATTGCCATAAATAAAGATGCTTAAAAGGTTCTTCACAACAATGCCATAAAGCAGTGGTTCTCTTTTTCAGCGTGCGGCCCCGCTTGGGTCGGGTGCATCATGTCCCGGGAGAAAATGTATGACATTAAACATTCTAAAACTTAATCATTTTAATTAAACATAGTAAATTGACGTATTGCTGTTGGTTAGTAGAGGTTTTATTACACAGAATTTATGATAAATTCATGTATTTTTTATAAAATGTCATAAAACTGGGGCCCTCCTGGCACCATCTCGTGGCCCCCAGTTTGAGAACCACTGCCATAAAAAAACATTTTTAACGAGTGCACCCAAAATCCTTCTGTGGACACAGATCACAGATTTTACTGTAGCCGCGTGGTAATTTAACCGCTATCCGCGTAATGTGTGAAATGCTCATACTGTAAGGCATCATGGTGCACCATTATTTTTGAGAGGGGAAAACTCTAATAACTGTAACAAATTAATGCAACCTGATGCAGTATAATTTTTTTGTTTAGCCAATGCAAATGTGTTCACTTATTTAGTATTGCATAATGCACTTTGGGCCCTATTTTAATGATCTAAGCGCATAGTCTGCAGCTTATGGTGCAGGTGCACTTAGGGCGTGTCTGAATCCACTTTTGCTAGTTTAATGATGGATAAAATGGTCAGAGTTCCAGGTGCATGGTCCAAAAGGGGTTGTAGCTATTTTCTTAATGATTCATGGGTGTATTTTGGGCAATAAACCAATCAGAGTCTCATCTCCCATTTCCTTTAAAAGTCAGCTGCGCTTGCACCATTGCAGATTTGCTATTTACAAGAGCAAAGACTGAATGCTTCTCCAGGGAGGAAATCAATTTTATTCACCATTACTGCAAATAAGTAATTCTGATACATGCAATGACCATTATGACATGTAGGCATTATCTTTACGTACACAATATTAATCCTTTACATTGTAATCCTTAATTTTTTATATTTGGCATGTGCTGTCCCTGTGTGTGTAATAAGCAGATTGTACGTGTGTTGTGCACCCACATATATGCGCATATTACTAAACAGCCCTTTAAATAATTAAATAAAAATACTGCACCATTGACTGTAGACCAGGTTTTAGTTGGTCAATGGGGCAATTGTTTTTAGTTGCCTCCAAATAGCAATGCGCCAACGACGCGTCTGAACACACCTCATTTTCAGACCAGCACGCCAATAGGCGAACAGATGGGCGTAGGTGCATTTGCTATTTAACAGTGTGGCGCTGGATGTGAAAATGAAAACAGCATGAGCCGGAAACAAAGCAAAAAAGCAACAACAAAAAAACACTTTGTGCCGGGTGTATTATAGGGCCCCTTGACTTTAACATTGGAAAGACAAACCTCTTAAAAAATCCTTTACAAAAAAACCCAACTCTAAATATAATAGATAACAACATTTTACAAATTTCCGTTTTATAGTCACGAAATATTTCGCTCATTTATCTGTGTCATTGTCATGTATCTCTGAATTTTCCATGTCCGTACCACAGACTTTCTTTTCCGTGTTAGTTTTAAGTATTGGTTACTCAATTGTTTTTCCTAATTGTACTCAAACCATTTTCACGTGGGTTTGTGGTTAGATTTGGGGTTTGGGTTAGGATGTGACTTTAACTATTGGTTTATACAATTTTTTCAGGATTTTAAAACAATTGTCGCCTGACGTTAGGGTTAGAGTTGGGTTTGGGTTAGGATGTCATTTTATGTTACAGAAAGTCGTTCTAACCCCAAACCCACGCAAAAATGGTAAGAAAATAGGAAAAACAACCGAGCAACCAACACGCGAAAGTGACACGGAAAAGAAAGTCCGCGGCACGGACGCGAAAAAACGCGGAGATCCGCGACAATGACACGGATGGATGAGCGAAGTGTTCCGTGACTATAACGCGGAAGTTTGTGAGATCAGGTTGATAGATGAATAATAGAGACAACAACAAGAGAAGCAAGCAAACACCAAAATGTTAATATTTTTTGTCCACCGAAATGAACATGCCACAATGCATGATGAGAACTTTTGAAACCCTTGCTTAACCTTCTGGATGTCCACATTTTTGTGTTGTTTAGACCATAAAATTTAATTCTGTGTAACTGGAACCTGTTGTACACAAACATGAACAATTACACTGCTTCATGTTCAAAGAAAAAAAATTAGTTTTTATATTTATTGGTTCTTTCTAACCCCAAAAAAGCTGAAAAAGACAAACCAAAACTCAGGTCTTAGGAGGTAAATTTAAAATTGTTTGTCCAGTGAACCAAAAAACTTTGTTGGCAACACGTTTAGGCTAAATAAATTGACAAGATACTTAAAGGAATATTCCATTTTCTTAAAAGAAAAATCCAGATAATTTACTCACCACCATGTCATCCAAAATGTTGATGTCTTTCTTTGTTCAGTCGAGAAGAAATTATGTTTTTTGAGAAAAACACTGCAGGATTTTTCTTATTTTAATGGACTTTAATAGAGCTCAACATTTAATACTTAACTCAACACTTAACAGTTTTTTTCAACAGAGTTTTAAAGGACTATAAACAATCCCAAACGAGGCTTATCTAGCGAAACGATTGTCATTTTTGACAAGAAAAATAAAAAGATCCACTTTTAAAGCACAACTCGTCTAGATCCGGTCGTGATGCGCCAGCGTGACCCCACGCAATACGTCATGACATCACAGAGGACGAACGCGAAACTCCGCCCCAGTGTTTACAAGTGTGTTGAAAGAGGATCGTTCCTACGTTGTTGTACGTCAACTGATACTAATTAATGTCTTTGTGTCAGTTTATTGTTTAAAATGGTCCGCAAATTTGCATTTTATATATGTAACACGTGACCTCCCTACGTCACTACGCATTTACGTTAGGTCGCGCTGGACCGGACCTAGACGAGAAGTTGTGGTTTAAAAGTGCATTTTTTTCTTGTCAAAATGACAATCGTTTTGCTAGATAAGACCCTTATGCCTCGTTTGGGATCGTTTAGAGTCCTTTGAAACTCCGTTGAAAAAAACTGTTAAGTGTTGAGTTAAGTATTTAAATGCTTAAAATGAGAAAAATCATGCAATGTTTTCCTCAAAAACATAATTTCTTCTCGACTGAACAAAGAAAGACATCAACATTTTGGATGACATGGTGGCGAGTAAATTATCTGGATTTTTCTTTTAAGAAAATGGAATATTCCTTTAAATCAAACGTAAATCAGTTTTTAAAAATGTGAAATCTGTCTGTCCACACTAAAGATTGGCGTCATGCACCATAAGTGTTGCAGTTTAAAAACACTGTGTTATAAGTAATAAATAGCTGAACTTTGCCATGACAAAAGTGCATTTTGAGACCTTTGCATTTCTTGTGCTCTTTTTTAAATGCAAGAACATATCTCTCTGGGAAATAATTCCTGGTAAGAGCAACACATTTCGATCAATTTTAATTTAATTTGGTCTCCTGTCCATACCTAAACTTAAAAATAATCCTGTGACTCTTATCTGTATATACATAAAAAACAATCAATAATGTTTATAAGCTTGCTGGGATTCAATTTAGTAAATCAGCGGTTCTTTCTGAGCTCTGAAAGCATTAGCATCTAACACTGTGGAAAGTCAACAAATAACAGTAAATGTGAGTGAACAATAAATCCAGTTCACCAGAGCAGTGACTACACAAAACTCAATTTTTAATAATGTTTGACATCTGCTTGTGTTACTGTGGCCCGTTTGCTCGTCTCTGCGGTGAGATTAAAATGATGGGAGACTCCATAGAGATGCCCGCTAGCAGCTGCCTGGATCAACCAGCGTGCTGAGCTCTCCACCGTAGAGACCTAAAAACCCTCCTGCCGTTCTTCTCAAAAGTTCCTTCATGTCACTTGTCAAAGCTTTCACATCAAAAAACATATCTGTACAAACTAGATGTGTGAGATCTCATGTAAGATTTCTGTTTACTGTCAGGGGAAGTACGACATGCATTATACACATATGATGTAAACAAAAACAAAATATTCTGCACGAATAATCGTTAGACAGCCCTAAAAAAACAATAAGCGTTTCAGTCAAAGACACATAACTCTTTGGTTTAGTTCAATTTATAGATGTAATTGTATATAATGTATTTTAATCTATATGGTATAGTGTTGCATTACTTATATTTTCCTTCACTTATTTGCCATTTAGAACTAAAACAACATTTGATTTTGTTTTATCCGAAGATCACATTCACAGGATAAACACATGTTGAGGTTCTTCTCAATTTGCACTAGCAGTAAGACTGATAAAAACAATATTTCTAGAAAAGTTATAAATGTATTTATTTATAACGAAAACATGGATTTAATAAAGAAATTATAGATCAATGCCATGTCTGATTAAAGCAGATGCAGCTTCAATCATAAAACTGGGATAGACACTTTTTAATAACAGATTTCAACATTTTCTAATTTGTAGGGAGCATTACTCAATATTTCCCCAAACAACATAATGTTTTCATTTATTTTTGTTAGTGAAGTTATTTTGTATCATTTTGTCAGTACATAATGTGCACCATAGAGCACTAACAACTATAATGGTGGCTTTAAAATGGCAATAATGAGCCCATCTAATATGCCCAATAGAAAGTCAGAATGGCAATTATAGCTCTCCATAAGAGTGCTCTCCAAATATTACTGTATTTACATCAGCCTCCGGGGTTTTCTTCACTCCTGACCACTGTTCTGGAAAATGTAATGACAGCAAGCTGTACCTGCAGCTCTGAAGCTATGGCTTTCACCACTTTCCACGAAAATTTACAAATAAGGGTCTACAAGCACTTACAATAAAGTACTTATAAACAATAAATGGTCAGAAAAAATATTAATAAAGAAGTCAAAAGAAATATTGTATTCTACTAAATGGAGCAAATTAGCGTGAGAGTGCAATTCCCAAATGACTAAAACCGTGAATTTCGCCAAACAGTTGACAGGCACTCCTGATTTAATTTGCGCCTTTTTTAGTAAATAACCTGCAGATGTTACCACATTTTGAAAAAATCCTCTGCCTTGTACCAGACGCTCTCTGATCTTTGCAATGCCTCTCTTATCAACAACAACGCAGCCATTTCAAGCGCAAAATGATGTTAAATAATGGGACAATACCAGTAATATCACACACGCAAACACTGGTAAATCACGTTGCGTGAATCATTTAAATAATTTCCTCCTATAAATGTTGATTCTGAAGGGAAACTCCTAGAAATGTATATGCAATAACATCAGTTACAAAAATGACTAGTCACACCTTTTCAGTGCAAATTATCCACCGTGCGTCTGTAGTAAATCCCAACAGTTGTTATTTAAAAGCAGGATAGGCAGGAATTATCTAAAAAAAACTTTTTTCCAAATTTGTTTAAACTGTCTTTATATACCAATACATAAGTAAAATGTAAGTACTCTAAAAAAGAGAGTATAAAACTCAAGTGTCTGTAGACTCTGTAGACCTTCCACGACTGTTTTAAAAACAGCTAATTATTTCCATTCGGGATGAAACAAATGATTGGCTTGCGCGACTGTCACTCTCTCTCGCGACCATGGCACCACCCCTGTTGCTATAGGATCTGCCCACACATGCGTACAGCCGATTGATTTGAAAGTGCACAAGGCTCTCTAGGTTAGAGGATGGATACTCGAACCGAACCCGACGGGACCCGAAGGCACCCGACGGGCCGGGTTCGGACAGATATTTAGAAATTATGTTTGGGGTTCGGGTCAGGCTCGGCGCAATAAGGCATTGAACATTTTAAATTTAAAACAGCTTATAATATGTTGGTAGCCAATAAGCCTGTTTAAAGCGATAGTTCATCTTAAAATGAAACACCCGCGTTCACATCACCTTCTTATTCATCTAATGTTTAGTAGTGGGTTGCGAAACAACTTCACAGGTCCATACTGCCACCTACTGTATCGGGTGCATGTGAGGGCATACACTATACGGAGCTCCCGTTTCTCTGTGGATAGTGTTGTATTAGAGGTAAAAAATTAAATAAATACTGTTCGGTTTCTCACACAAACCGGTCGTTTCGTGTCATAGGACATCGATGTGTCGTCACGAGCCGCAGGGTTTAATTTGGATTTGTCTGTGCATGTTTTTTTCCTCTATTGGATTTTTGTCTACATCCACTTCCATTATACAACTGACAGACTAAAACGGTTAGAGTTAAAAATCTACATTTGTGTTCTACTGAAGAAACAAAGTAACCTTCCTCTTCGATGGCCTGAATTTTTAATGGGTGTATGAACTTTTTGGAGCTATAAAAATTGGACATTATAAAGCTGAAAAGAGTCAGGACATTATTTAATATTATTTAACTCTGTCTGAAAAACAAAAGTCATATACACCTAAGATGCCTTGAGGGTGAGTAAAATATGGGCATTTTGGTGTTCATTTTGGGGTGAACTATTCCTTACAAAAAGCATTTGTCTCAATAAAACTTAAAACATTTACTGCATTTAGTTGAACATTAATGGACTTTGTTACAAAATACTAAATGTTACAGCGAATACAATCAAGAAGGTCAAAACCGGGTGGTGGGTACAGGCCAAAATCACCATCTATTGTTAGATAACAGATGATCAAACATATCTAAGCATCCTTACAAAATAACATCAACTTTGTTTTATGTAAAGCTTTAAAATAAAGCCACAGGAAAGAAACATACACCTCCATTCATTTTCTCTGGATAATTCTGTCCTTAAAGAAGAAAAGGACCTTGATGTAGCTCTGTTCTCTGTGGAATTGAGATGAAGGATGTATTTACGCTCACCTTCAGAGTAAGAGCATCTCAGCACAAACACCCGGTGAATTTGACCACACAGAGGTCATCAAAGAAACACAGTTAATCTTGTATGGGTTCCCTCCACTTATTTCATTCAAGCTGTCTTGCTTTCATTAATCACTAGAACAGAACTAGCGGGCAGTGACTCGTTTGTTCTCTTAAACATCACAAATGAGATCTCTTAATATCTTAATTGTTTCTTCTAGAGAGTAAATAGGGAGCACAGATGTTTTTTCTTAGAAAAAAAACTCATCTCGCATCTCAAAATGTGCTCAGATTTGTCAAGAAACATTAAATTGTAATTAACAGTCATAGGTTATACCAAAACCCTAATGTCTAAGTAAATTCAAACAAACGAGTGCTATAAAATCCACATTAAAGGAACAATATGTAAGATTTTGGCATTAAAATATCCAAAAATAGCACCAAAATTAGCATGATATATTTTGCTTACTTGTGTATTGTACTCCTAATGTTTCTACCAGGTTTAAATCCAGACACATTCACAACTTTGAGCTTGGGGTTGCAATCCTTTTTATTTATAAATCACTGTGCAAAAAGACTTAGATTACTAATTTTGAACATACAGATATGATTTATACATCATTTAAAACGTTAAAGAGACGCTAACTCGCATCATCGTTTACTTTGGGGTTTGTACCTTTTGCATATTGTTATTATGTACTAATACACACTTACACACGAAAGGAAATGTAAAATCGTGAATCGGACCATAGTTGCTCTTTAAAGTGTCTATTTTTTGTGTCCACTCCTAATAAAAACAAAATATTGTGCTTTTGCAATATTAAGGGAAAAAAAGAAACATGATCTGCGTTCTGTTCTCTTTCTCCCTCTGTGAAGTCCTTTCAGAAACGTGTCAGAAAACTAAACGAATACTTGTCAGACAGTATTTATACCATACTTGTGGTATAAATGACGCGATTGCAAACAGGACATCTAAAACCTTTAGCCTGGCTAACACCAGACCAGTCTCATGGAGAATGAGATGTGGTCTGGGAACCACTATGCTAATTTTCTCGTATTTGAGGCGTGGTTTACGAATGCCCAGAGCAGTTTATTGGGCGCTAAGAATGTCTATCAAATGCGTCTATACGTAGCTCATAGCCAATCTTTCAATTATACCAGATGACGTATGTAGAGCAACATCAATTCAAATGTAAACAACTTTTATCTAAACCGATAGCTTCATATTGATATTGAAAAGCAACACAATTTAGTGGCACTATAACAACCACAGTACAGACATAATGACAATATAATATTAATAAATACCACTTACCATTTATAAGTTAATTGTACTTAGTCGACGAAGATGCCTAGCAGGTTGGTCCCATAAAACTCTGTGGTTATCATGTCTTGCCATAACCAAACATTGCATTGAAAAGTAACTTCGCATCTGTTGCCGTGTTATAACAAATAACAAAACTGCTTTGGTGTGTCGCATAGACGTTGTTATCGTCTTGCTGCCCCCTCCGCATTCTGTGATTGGTTCCCTATTTCAGGAGCAAAAAAGGGCCATAGTTTCCATGCTAGACTTGCAGCGTGAATAAATAAAACACAAGGCAGCATAGGGAAACCCAGGTTATAAAACCTTGTTAATTTGTGTCTATCTCTGCACAGCAAGTTCATTCAAAAAGAGTAAATCAGCTTCTGTTTTTGACCACCAATCTGGTAGCTTGACATAAATGAGTAAAAAATAAACAAATAAATAAATTAGTAAACCAATGCCCTGCCCCCTTATACTGTGATCACAGGCTGACGAAAGGACGATCTTAATATGGGGCATATATCCTGCTTTCCTCCTCGAATTTGCACCATGGAAGAGAAGAAACCTGAAGGAGGACGTAAAAAAAGAGTTTTTAAGTCGCTGAGAAGAGGAGGAAATTGTTAGAATAACGTAATCTAACCGAAGAAATTTCTTTCTCAATGAAGAAACAGAGAGGTGTCAAGACAAGACGCGCAGTTTGCAAAAATTCTCCTCGACAGGTAAACGTGGTATTTGGTGATCATTGGTAAATGTAGAGACAATAATAAGGAATATAAATGTGTCCAAGAAAAATTTTCTCATACTCCGCAACAATTTTCAATCATTATTACAGCCCTCAAGGAACTAACATTTCCCCCCAAAAATTGGAAGGGACATAATTAACTGTGACACTCGGGATGGCTACCAGGTAAGCAGTTCTTATTTTTCTCTCCAGATAAAAGTTGAAATTGTGTTTGTCATAGTACCTAGACAACTTTTTAGTTCTCACTGCCGAAACATGAGTTTGTAAATGCATATATTTAAAGGAATATTCCATAGATCCAGTCCAGCGCGACCTAACGTAAATGCGTAGTGACGTAGGGAGCAGTGGCGGATGCAGAACGTGACATATGGGTGGGCATGGATTAAGTCCGGGTGGGCCTGAATCTATGGGTGTCACTTTTGAATAAGAAACTATAACAAGTCTATAAAATTCGTCAAAACTTCAGAACACTAATTTAAACAGCATACACACACACCCGAACTGCACGTCACATTTTTGACATTATTGATACTTTAAATTGTAATGCAACGTGACATTTATTAAGCCTTTTTGGTAAAAAAAATATTGGGCTCTCATAGACTACAAAAAAGAACCTGCACACAGTGACAGGAAATATAAATGAACCCAAAAAAACCTTATACTTTTTTAAATAACCTATTAAAGTGATTAAATAAATACGGCTACTAAATGCTTAAAATGAAGCTTCTAACATCATATTCTCTTCATGCAAATCACTAAAAATATATTTTCGTTCTCACATATTTAAGTTAACTTACTAAATAAAGAAAGAAAAAGGGAATTGCTAGAATAATGTTAGACTCTGAGGTTAAACGAAATGACAAATAAATAAACATTTAATATACTTTTTGATGAGCACAAGAGCAAGCCTACTCGTGAAGAGCGGAGCCGAGGAGCGCGCATATCAGACGTGAACGAAAGGAATAATGGATTTAATGCTTTCACTTCATTTCCTGGCAGTTTCACTTGTTAGTGAGGATAGTAATGGCTAACAAGATGACGCCGAATTACATACAACATAATTACCTAACTAAATCTGAGAGAATGCAAACACATTACAATATTTTTTCCTCCGCCCGACGGCCAAGGCGCATCATTTTTTTTTAGCCCGACAGGAATTCGCCAAAGCCCGTAATAGACGTCGGGCAAGCGATTTTGCGAGGTTTGTTTTGTAGAAAGACTCTCTTTAAAGTGAATTTCGTTTTGTATAAATTGTATCTTAATATTAATCAATGTTTGATCAAACAATTGCCTCGATTTAATAAATAGGAAGCAAACCAAGAACGTCTGTGGTGTGGATTGAAGTGAACCCACTATATTTCCGCAGCCTACGTCTTTCTGCTTTAATGCATTTCTTAAATTAATGTCTCAATTACACAGTAGGCTTATATGTTGTTATGATAGGCTATTTGTTGCTTAAAAGCAATAGGCTATATTGTATAAAGTGTAGCAATAAACGTGGCGTGACTTATAGTGCTGCTATATCGCTATATCAAACAACATCACTATGATCAGATGTTTTCTTTCTATTTTTTACCCCGCTGTCATATTTGTTGTGTGTTTATGTTATTGAGAGGAAAGCGCGCAGCACATATTTATAACGTGTTGTTATTCAAAATACTTTTTCTACTTGCTTGCAAAAAAAGTTCTCAAAGTGATCATGGCTGAAAGTTGCTTTGGAATATTTCATTATAACGCAACATTCAACTGCTTTAATAGTTTTTAAATAGTTATCAGGCTTACTTATAATTTTACTGTTATTAACATAACATGCAATAGATAAATTACACCACATAAAGTAGTATACATGTCTAACTATACAGAGTAGTATTTTTTACATTTCTGATTGGGCGGGCCAGCTGTCAATCGTTCGGAAGGTTGGTCTGGAGCACTCTTATGCGCTTTTCCATTGCATAGTACCCCACGGTTTAGTTTAGTTTGGGTCGGGTCAGCTCACCTCACTTTGGCGTGGTTAGCTTTTCCATTGAGTTTAGTATCACTTCGCAGTGGGAGGAATTATAGGCGTGTCGTTATATTTGCGCTGCATACGGCTGTGACATCATACAAGAGAGAGCGTCCTTGTACATTCCCATACATCTATTTATTTATCAGTCCGCCACAAAATTAAAATTGGCCACCACAAATAGATGTTTACTTTGCACATCGCGTTTATAACTACCTATGTCTCACATGACAGTTTCTGTTCAAACACCCGTGGCGTCAGTCGACGGCTCCGCTGAGCCTCAATGAAGTTGCATTAAAGCATAAATAATACTGACGTGCACGTCGCGAATGTGCCGCCACAAAATTAAAATTGGCCACCACAAATAGAAGTTTACTTTGCACATCGCATTTATAACTACATCTGTCTAACATAACAGTTTCTGTTCAAACACCCGTGGCGTCTGTCGACGGCGCTCCGCTGAGCCTCAATGAAGTTGCATTAAAGCATCAAAAATACTGACGTGCACGTCGCGAATGTGCCGCCACAAACTGCAAGTCTGGAAAAAAACTTTTATGTGTTCCTGATTCAGAACCTGTGGATGTTTTTAATCGCTAAAAGGGTGTTTGGAAACTTAAAACAGAGCACAGATGACAACATGTTTGCTCGAGACAGCGCAAGCTTAAGCTAAAGCTAATATTTTACATAATAGGATGACGGCGCCGATGACGATTCTCTCAGACCAATCAGTGAACTACAGTGTTTACGCGTCACGTTTGGTATCAGCTCGGGTCGCTTGGAACCCCAACCGAGGTGGTACGAAAAAAAGTATCGGGTACTACGAAGTGATCCCAATGGAA
Organism: Misgurnus anguillicaudatus; assembly: GCF_027580225.2. Lineage (NCBI taxonomy): Eukaryota > Metazoa > Chordata > Actinopteri > Cypriniformes > Cobitidae > Misgurnus > Misgurnus anguillicaudatus. The sequence goes on along the minus strand of NC_073353.2, from coordinate 41,223,424 downwards.
AAGCTCGCAAAAGTGGGCTGACCCGACCCAAACTAAACCAAACCGTGGGGTACTATGCAATGGAAAAGCGCCATTAGCTATACCTTATCCCACTTGACTCCGCTAGGGGCCATGACTGTGATAAAAGCTTGTGTAGATTGCAGTCTATATAACTAAATATCTGTTTAAAAAAAAGTTGAAGTACACTCCGTGTTAAATTAGGCATTTTTTATTTATTTAAAGAATAAAACATTCACATAATTAGACATTATTACAGTACACTGATGGTTGTTAGATTTTTAATATTTTTTTCCAAATGAACATCAGCTGTGAACTATTATTACAGGCTAAAGAAACTATTAAAAAAAGATTTTGGGTGGAGGAGTTGGTGAAACTATGGCAACAAATCTTACTATTTTATTTGTGCATTTCATATCCGTTAAATCTTTAGTTTACCGGCTATTTTAGCTGCAAATAAAACAAATCAAGTTAAAAAATTGCATGCCACGGGAGCACATTCATCACGAAATCATAATTGTTGATTTTCCTAAATATTATTATTGACTTTGCATCGAAGTTTTTTTAATGTTTTATAACTTTGAGGCAACTGCATGCCATATTCTTTATAAACATTCAAAAGAAAATGCTCCACTTGATAATTGCTTGTATAAGGTCAACAAATTTTCCACATTAAAACTAATCAAAGCTTAAACCTACAACAATCATACTATATATTTATATATCATATAATATATATTTTATGTTATATTTAAGGTAAACAGACAGGCGCGGCTCCAGAAATGCGTCCATTAAGCGTTATCCGCATTGTAAACGCGCTGCTTGCGCAGTGTCCAAACACATAAACGCGTGAACTAATGAACAACAATTAGTTTTTCTATATTTTAAGTGTAATGCCAAGCCAGGTGACTTGCACGACCCACCTTATTTCCCTGTGCAATGCATTTATTGGGAACCCCTAATAGAAATTATCCTTTAAAGTGAAGGAATAATGGATGCATTGGAGCAGTTTATGCATTATACTTTTGGACATGAAGTTGCGAGTTTTGCACGGGTTTGATATAAAATAAAATATACAAGGTTTATATTAAATTTGAAATATTTTTTACCAAATATTCCTAATAAATTGAACTTGAACTATTTCTGAAATGTTTCTTTAATAAATAACACCGCTCTCTCATAACGCAGCGAAGTACCTATTACATAAAGTGAACAATTGATTGTCGAGCAATCGATATCAACCTATTCAGCACCATCGCCATGGACAGCACCTGGTAACGTCGTACGTAAGAAAGTATACCTTAAGAAACCCGCCAAGGCACAGCTCGGGAAACACGCCTAGAAAAGGCAAACCTGCAGCCAAGGTCCAACCCAAGAGTCTTCGCAGCGCGCCAAGAGAGAACGCTGTCGGCAAACGCAGCCCTGGATTTTTCTTTTAAGAAAATGGAATATTCCTTTAATGTAATATCATGTTGCGGTAATGATAATTTTTTATAATGATAATCTAAAACATTTAAATAATTCTATAGGAAATATTTTTTTAAATCCTCTAAAAATAATGGTTAGAGTAAGTTCAGACTTTAAAAAATCTGATGCTGGACACCTTTTAAGTCTGGATTTTGTGAGAATCACCCCCCCCCACGTTTCACCCATTTCCAGCACTGAGTACATACATCACAGTTTTGAGGTAATATTCGATTGTACAGTGAGAGCGTATATTTTTTTTTAAGTTGTGAAACAGCTTCAGGGCAGAAACTAGTTTTGTTGTTATCTTAATTGTCCACAATCACATTCTTGATAAAGCATACTTGAAGTGGTCAGGGTGGAAGGGGTCACCAATTATTTTGATTGCTCTCTTATTGCAGCGAGTGCCGTGGAGCTCTTAGATGGAAGGCAATCTGCTGCCCATGAACTTTTCACCTGCCCTGACAACAGCTGAGACTTCATCTTCTGCGGTGATGTGCTGGATTCAAACCACACGTAGAGAGATGCAGTAAGCACAGACTCAGTGGTAGCTGTGTAAAAGCGTGTCATTAAGCCCGGTGGCAAGATGAACTTCTGTGTTACTGCTGTGCTTCCTTGATGGTGGATCTGTGTTATTGTCCCACTTTGGTCGTGTGAAATTACTGTTCCTCACGTGAAAGATCTTACCATAGATATAGAGGATCAATTGATGGTTAGGGTCATAAGATGGTGATCTCCACATACAGATGTAGATCTTAAGAGCAGATGTAGATTTTAAGAGCAGCACCAAGATCATGTATTTTTATAGCTCATGTAAGAAAAGTCACACTGGATCAATGGAAATTGATCACAGAGGTTGGGTGGTTGAGAAGGATTCAACTTGAATTTCAACCAAGCAATCAAACCAAGCAACAGCCGTCAGATATTCAGTATGTTCAAGGTGTTCGTTTAAATTTAGATGCAGTCCAATCACAGAAAGCAGAGCGAGTTTTGCTACCTGCTGCCCATCTGCCAAATCTAATACGGGCCACAGTGGTTGGCCTGCCCGCTTGAAAGCTTTTGTGTGAAACAGAGTCTGACGGCATTTAATATAACACGTCAGATTTCACATTCACCTCCTATTAATCCAATAGCAGGACTCAGGGACCCTTTCACGGCAGAAATCATCATAATGTGAACCCAACGCTTGCTGGCACAGAAACACAACCTTCTTTGCACACAAATCTGATTTGGTTTTCATATTCAATCTTTAAAACCGACTACCTGTATGTGATTTTGTGAATGGAGTCCAAGACAGAGCAGTCAGTACCATGGTATCTACATCTGGTTGCTATGGTGATGATGGAGGCGATACACACAATGTCTTTCGTATACACCAACTGAGAGATGTCAGTGTAAAATAAAAGATGGATAACTACTACAGTGTTTATAATCACATCTTACTAGTGCTAAACTCGCGAGGAAAATGCGAAACATTATTGTATTTTATACTACATTCATACACATGATGCTTCTTAAATCACACACTGTCACGATAGCTACTTTTCATAAGTCAGTTAATTGCCCCAGAAATAATGACGATAGTCAATATTATTTTCTTTTAAGACCATTTTATGTCTCTGATTATATATGACAATAAAATATATAAAGTACATCCAAATTTACAATGAATAATGCATGACAGGGTGGACATATTTTATAGGTTTGTTTGTATAGTGATCTGCTTGCAGTTAAAGGATTAGTCCATTTTCTTAAAAACAAAATCCAGATGATTTGCTCACCACCATGTCATCCAGGGTGTTGATGTCTTTCTTTGTTCGGTCGAGAAGGAATTGTGTTTTTTGGGGGGAGCGTTCCAGGATTTTTCTCGTTTTGATGGACTTTGGTGGACCCCAACGCATGGCAGTTTTGATGCAGTTTGGAATTGCAGTTTCAAAGGACTCTAAAAGATCCCAACAAGGCATAAGGGTCTTATCTAGCAAAATGATTGTTATTTTTTGACAAGAAAAATGAAAAGTGTGCACTTTTGGACCACAGCTTCTCGTCTATCTCCGGTCCTGTGATGCGCGGCCGCACGTAATATACGTCATCACGGCAAGAGGTCATGGATGACGTTTGCAGAACTACACCCCAGTGTTAAAAAGTATGAAGAAAGAGTACTTATTAATTTCTTTGTGTCAGTTTATTGTTTAAAATGGTCTGCAAATGTGCGTTTCATATATGTAACACGTGACCTTTCCACGACATTAGGCAATTACGTGAGGTCGCGCTAGCTCATCACAGGACCGGAGGAAGACGAAAAGTTGTGGTTTAAAAGTGCTTTTATTTTTCCAAAAAAGACAATCGTTTCGCTAGATAAGACCCTTATGCCTCGTTTGGGATCGTTTAGAGTCCTTTGAAACTGCAATTTTAAACTGCATTAAAACTTATATGTGTTGAGGTCCATTAAAGTCCATTAAAATTATAAAAATCCTGCAATGTTTTCCTCAAAAAACATAATTCCTTCTCGACTGAACAAAAAAAGACATCAACATTTTGGATGACATAGTGGTGAGTAAATTATCTGAATTTTTTAATAAGAAAATGGACTAATCCTTTAATTATAAAAAGTGCTGGAGCTTGACCGATATGCATTTCTAACAGCCTAAGGTTACCTTATACAAAACATATGAAGTTAAATGTAAAATCTCAGATTTTTTGTGGGGAAATTTTGCAGTCTCAAATGCACTTAGTGATATTGATCCTAATGTTTGTATGATAAGTTGTCATGCATATTCAAAGGTTACTGTCAGTGAATCATTAGAATAAAGTCCAAGTAGATATAAAGCAGGCAGTCTACTAATACTCTAATGAAAGTTTGTTGACTATTAGTTGCAGCATTAGTCAACAGATTGTCAAAGAGGACCATCAAAAAACAAACAAACAAACTACAGAATAAATTTGTTTGAATTCTAATTCAATTAACTACAAATGCGATTTGGCTTAAGTTTGCTAGTCATAGTTAGACATGCAAAAAAGGTCTTATACTGCCTTTCTGAACAAAGCCGTAGTCATCCTCAGATGTTCACATACTATAAGGGTCAAAGCAGAATGTCTGATGGGCTTTGGGGAACGTGTGTAAGAATCCAGCATTGTTTCAACACCAGAGGACATGAATTCAGTGAAGATGCCGCGACCATATGTGTGTGGTGAGAAAGTTGTCGGCTTTGAGTACATGAACAGAAGATGAATCTCTCACAAGATCTTCTCTTCTCTCACCCACACACACACATAAGATTGTGTTAATTTTTGTTGTAGCTTTTTTCTAAAACCTAGTGAGCTGCCAGCACCTGAAGAGATCAGACACGATGGCTTGTTCTTATAGTTTTGCCTTTTTGATTTCTATGACACACGGAGATGCCAAGTTTCACTTGTGAAGTTTGACTTCAGTTAGGATGATTGAGTCCTTAGAAGACAGCTGTCTATGAAGGTGCTTTTGAGTCTTTTCCTACAGTTTGCCTTTGCTGCTCAGAATCTAGCTTGGACAAAACTATGTGCTGCACAGTCAAATAAAGATGAAGGATGTACAAAAGTCATCATCATTAAAACATCTTAATTATTTTAATGCATGTAACATTTTGACCTTGCAGTATAGCTGTTGAAATCTCTGACTGAAAAAATACATTTCAGAGCAAATGCACAAATATACCTTGGCACATACACACTGTAATGTGTGTGCAAGTTGAAGTGAAGCAGAAAGTCATTGACACACTCAGGTGAGCTCTCCTCCCACATACAGTAAAAATACAGAAAAGCAAGAAATAAAATGTTTTATGAGTTTTATAAAATAACCTCACAATACAAGGCCTTGAAACACCAAGCCTCTTTCTCAGACCAAACCGAGCCACTTAATAAAAATGACCTTCTGCTGTCATTTTACATAACTAATGCATTTCAAAGTAAACAAAAACATCTATTCCACTTTCTTTCCTTTAAAACAGCTAATACAGTTTACCATAGTGTACCTGTGATCACAGTGACAGTAGCTACGTTTCCATTTGCCCAAAATGATAGCGTTATTTTGTAAATGTCAACAAAAGACTATTGCAAAATGACTGCGTTTCCATCAACCAATGATATTCGACTTATCTCGAGATAAGTCATTCCAAACATCACCTCGACCGATGTTGGTAGCTTTACTAATATCACATCCATCGCACTAGGCATTATTTTTAACCGAAGGAGACATAAGAGTATTATCAAAACATTAATGCCCCTAACTGTGGGTTCACACCAGACGCGAGTTCAACGATTTGCGCGAGTAGATTGTATACAAAGTCAATGCAAAGGCGCGATCAGACGCATTCTCGCGTGGGGTGATGCGAATGACGCGATATGGGCGACACGTTTGCCATGAAAACGCGCTATTTGCCTCAAGCTCATCTTCGCCCAAGTTGAAAATATTCAACTCGAGAAATTTGCATGAAACGAAGTAAAATCCTGCGAGTCATCTGGAGCGAGTAACACAATGCCCCGCATTTGGTGTCTACATAGCGTTATACTGTACTTAAAAGTGGCAACGCATAGGTGTTTCTTGGATGTAATAGTACATTTTTTTAATCAAAAGAGATGTAGGAGTGTTATCCAAACTTTATTGGTGTCTGCGAGAAGTTTTAGTACATACCGACATCTTCAAATAATAATTATGTGACTTACTTGCATCAGGTGACTGGAAAATGTAGTGAAGCACATCTCATGCGAGTGTAAAAACGTTTTCTGCGATATATGGGAGTTTTGGTGAGGTGTTTCCACTGGATGTATTAATTCGTAATGTCAACTTTCTCAATTTAAAGAGTAATCGAAATGCAGCGACTGACTGTATACACTCTTAATATGATTTATGTCAGTCAGTGGTCCCCAACCTTTAACCTCAAATAAAGATGCATAAAATGCAATAATCTTATTTTAAAATATTTTTAAAAAACATTTTGCCAAGATAAGTTAGGTAAAATATTCTCGTGTGCACACTTAACAATGACTGCTTGTTACTCTTGACTGATCAAGACTCTTATGAGAGCAGATGGCAACTGCATAAAGACCTCAGGCAGAGCCGTTTGCATTCGCTTTTAGGGTGAAAACATCTCAGTTTCTATCCCACACGCATGCAGAGCACATACATGACAAGATGACAGCGAGCTGCATATTATAGCATACACATGAAGCCTACTGTCTCAGCACTGAACAAAATCTGTGTGCATTTTTCCGTCTGAGAAAGACGTCTCTACGAGGCTGCCATATCATTATGCATCATCGCAGGACATCCCAATTCGAAGGATGCTTCGGTTCACGTCTTTCAATCGGTCTCTTATGAAGGACGCATAAAGTGTATCCTTCGTGACGTCAAATCTCCCACAATTCTTTGCACACATTCCAAAAACATCACGAGAGTTGAGTCGGCCCGCACTTTGCCTAAATACAAGCCAAAAATAGTAGCAAATAAGTCACCCAATTTTGTTATGACATACAAGTCAAAAACATGTTATCCTCTGTTTTGCTGTAAATTATTCACATTATGTTAAACTGCCCATGTTGTAAAAAACTTTAATACGCCATATTCAGCCCGCCGCCATGTTGATTCCAAACCGAGGCTGTGAGGGATGGACGTCCAGAGCGTGCGCTTTAAACCTATTGTTTTGTTTTAGGATGCTGATCATTCAGCCATCAAAACACAGAAATACATTATTTTACCAATTTCCGCAGGACAAAGAACCTCAGAAATCATGGATTGTTAAAATGAGAAGGGATATATGACCTTTCTTAAGATGAGAATAGTGCACTGTGTACATAAAATCTGTTTTGGATATTAGTCTGTTGGCTAATCGCTAATTTCTCGTGTTATACGCATGTTTACTTGTCTTTACAACACCAATATAGTTCAACAATACAATATTTTATGATAACAACTAAGTATAAATCTCAAGTTTGTATAGAACATAAGAGTTTTGTCTCTTTTTTTCTCTATTATGTTTTTAAGGCATTGCAAAAAATGACTTTCTTTCTTAGTATTTTTGTCTTGTTTTCAGTACAAATATCTAAAAATTCTTAAATCAAGATGTATTTTCCTAATGTGCAAAATGACATAAGAAAATAAAATTTTAAGTGAATTTGTGCTTAAAACAAGCAAAAAATCTGGCAATGGGGTTTAAAAACAAACATTGATTTAATCGTGGCACACCGCCACAGAATCAACACTGTTCGCCATGAATAGATTTTTCATGATTTCCATTTCCATTTATATTTTACTGTTTAAAAATTTCTTAATTCATTGTTGCAAGCGCCCAGCGGTCCCCCTCCCTTTCTCTTATGTTGTGTGCAGCGCCCGCACCTCTCTCTCACATAACAGTGAAAAGGTGGCAGTGTTTTCAATGTCCGTTCCTCCATTTACTTTCTTTTTCACGTAAACGTCAACAGTCACAGATTTTACTGACAGAGAAGATGGCTGATCGAGTTTATCATGACTTGACGAAAGGTTAGCATTAGTGTCCCCCCCCACACACACACATTCTCTTCCTGTCTATGAGGCGGTATATGCCTGCGTACATGTTTTGTAGTAACTTTGTTTAACAGTTACTGTGTATTCTCTCATATTTATGAATTTGCAGCGAATTGTCTGCGCTATACGCGACAATAAAACTCACATTTAAAAAAAAGGGCTCATAACAAGGCATTGATGAGAAGAGCAACAGCAGTAAGGCTTCAATGTAAATTTATGGTGATTTTGTCAGGCGATGTTGCATTTATAAATCAGGATTTTAGCAGCAGTTGGATTAAACACGAGGTGTTACTGGGTCGTGTTTAGTAACTTTTTTATATCAGAACTTATCATATGTAAATATAGCATACAGTTGGTTAAATGCAATATAATGTGACAGATTAAAGAGTAGAAGTGAAACATATTTCAGGTACCAACACTCGATCTAACACAAACATGTGATGACGTCACATATATGCTAATTATATGACGTCATCACTGCCACAAGTCTCTCAAAATCCTGTGGGAAACACTGCACTTAATTCAAGAAAATTTCAAGAAAACTGTTCTTCAAGCATTTTTTTGCTTGTTTTAAGCACAAATTCACTTAAATTTTATGTTTTTTGTTTAGTACAATAATACTTAGTAAGAAAGTCATTTTTTGCAGTGTGTGTTTGACTTGATAACAAGCTATTAACGTGATAGTTGGTTGTGCAAGTATTGCTTCAACATTAAACTTTCTGGAGAAAAGTTAACGTATTCATGCCTTGTGTGTTTTTTGTAATCTGTATGAATTTGTGATATGTACATAAGGGCTGTGTACACTTGGTATTAAGATTTGTTTTCGTCGAACGGATCACAAGTGGACGAGATAGACACATTACGTTTACACCTGGTATTTAAATCCGTTTCTTTTGTCCACTTACGACCGCTTCTGTCCTGAATACTGTGAGGGGGTGGTCTGTCGAGACGGTGGGCGAGTAATGACGAGTTTATGGATGCAAACTAATATTATATCAGAGTCCGTTGGTTGTGTTGTAAGTAAACATGCAGCACGGTGTTTTTTTAAATGTATATGTAAGCACTTTCTCTGAATTTTCAGCACAATTGATTAAATAAGATCGTGCAACTTTCACACACTTGCAAAATGTAACTTTTATCAAGAAAAGGCAAAAATAGCGCTATTCCCCGTGTGTTCGTGCCAGAAGTCAGAAAAGATGTAAAATAATGCGTTCAGTATCTCAGATTAGATAAATGGGCGGAGAGAAAGCGGTCGCGTGCGGCTGTTCGAACACATTCAACCACACGTGCGTTTACACTACAAAAGCAATCCGATTGAAAGTGTTTTTGACTACCTCTGAATGTGGTTGAAAGTGGTCGAAAGTGGACGAGCTCAAAACGTTTTGAACACCGTTTACACCTGGCATTAACGTCGTCCACTTGTGATCCGATCGACGAAAACGCATGTTAATGCCAAGTGTAAACAGCCTCTTAGTTACAGGACTATATTAGAAATAAATGATTATCCAACAGGCTAATAACAAAACAAATTTTATGTGCACATCTCAAACTTAGGTCATATGTCCCTTTCTCATTTTAACAATCCATGATTTTCCATGTATTTTCTGTGTTTTGATTGCTGAATGACCAGCACCCCAGTACAAAACAATAGGTTTAAAGCACATACAGAGCATACGTACATACCTCACAGCCTCGTTTTGGGTGAAATGGGTGAAAGAACCATTATGATGTTGTCATGAACACTTACTAGACCGTTTCATTGTAGCTGTTAATGTTGTGGAGGACTCGAAGCTTCAGAAGGACTGATCTAGGAAGGATGCAACCTTGTGTTTGAGAAACACCTTTGTGTCAGAGAGAATAAAGTTTGATCTATACAGTGTGCAAAGCTCACTAAAAATATGGATATGAGAGAAAATGAGATGGAATATGAAAAAGATAAAAGTGGAGAGAAGATGAGATGAGAAGTTGTACCATGGTACTATATCACCAGAGAAAAAGGAAGTGGAGAAGGAAAAAGATGAGAATACAAAAGTAGAGAGAAGATGAGAAAATTGAAAAAGGAAAAAAAGAGGAGGAAATAAAAGTGGAGAGGAATAAAGATAAGAAAAGAAAGGTGGAGAGAAGACGAGATGAGAAGTTGTACCATGGTACTATATCACCAGTACTTTATTTTGTACGGCCTGGAGAGTAAAATAGAGACAGGTACAGATGAGTTTAGACAGACAGCAGTAGATCCTCACACATCTCTGTTCACAAATTTCAGCCGAAAAAAACCTCCACGATCTACACCAAAGCCATTCATCCTTCTTACCCAAAGCATCGCTCCAGACTCAACCTGTTACAGCAAAATCAATGTTACACCTTATTGTCGGACTAAAACTGTGATTTATTCTCAGCTCTCGAAGCGTGAAGCTCTGGTGCCATCCCACATTCAAATGCAGACAAAAGAGCAAAAGATTGAAAACTGACACGAGAGCAGGCAGAGAATATGACGTTGCTCGATTGTGCCGGATGAGCTGTCAGACAGAGGACGACCACGGCACGGTGCAGATGCGCGCACAAGAGCCCGAGGACGAAACAAGACAATAATTCAGTGACCTTTTCCGTGCAATTTCAAAGCAACTTCAATTTGTCAAAGCACAGCGGATTGTCACGCCCTGGATGTGTGACTTCAGCCTGTGTCAGAGGAACAAGCTCTCCTTGAAAAATTCATCGGCCGCACCGCAGACAGCAGCTTGTGCATGAAAACAGAATGAATCCGGGATCATTTAGCTCGAAGGTTTCATTGTCGATTTCCCCCAGCTGTCCGCGCAGCAAAGCAAAACTTTAACAAGCAATATAGTCATTATTGTATTCATGCTTCAAATTATCTATGCCCTTTGGGGGATTCTCTTTTCTAATGCTCTTTATGTTTTTGCTCTATACAGTGAAGATGCGAATATAAGTACACACAATGCTTTTGTGTTTAAACTGCATGCCGAGTAAAAGTAAAACATTTTGCACTAACATACAGTAACCGACCCCTACTCATCCACACTGGGACACAAGAATTTATTACCCTGTCAGATAGAAACCACTGCAGTATTCGGAGGTTCAGGTGACCCTGCAGATATTTAGAGAGTACAGCAATGTTGCATAGGCCTGGGTTTGGTTTTCACTTTGGTGGAGATGTGTTTTTGCCGACATGATGTAAATTGCCTGTTAATTGACCAAACGCCTGCCACCTTAAAAAAGTCAGATCTATTTAATTGTTTTTTTCTACTCGACAATGAGAATAAATTTAGAGCATAGATTTTTTTCCTGGGAAACATCATAGTGATTTTACATTCGTCTCATCTGAAGCTCTCAACATTGTCTCAAAATGTTTTGGTAATGCTTTATAATAAGGTTAACAACAGTAAACATGAACTAACATGAAATAACTTTAAACAATAGAGTTTTTAGCACTATTAAATCTTTGTTACTGTAAGTTAATGCCAATTAAGTGAGTTCAACTAATGTTAAAGGGCACCTATTATGGTATTTTAACAAAATGTAATATAAGGGGCTGTTTACACTTGGTATTAAAGGAATAGTTTACTCATTTTCAATATTAAAATATGTTATTACCTTAACTAAGAATTGTTGATACATCCCTCTATCATCTGTGTGCGTGCACGTAAGCGCTGGAGCGCGCTGCGACGCTTCAATAGCATTTAGCTTAGCCCCATTCATTCAATGATACCAATCAGAGATAAAGTTAGAAGTGACCAAACCATCAACGTTTTTCCTATTTAAGACGAGTAGTTATACGAGCAAGTTTGGTGCTACAAAATAAAACGTAGCGCTTTTCTAAGCGGATTTAAAAGAGGAACTATATTTTATGGCGTAATAGCACTTTTGGGAGTACTTGGACTCGCCTGAAAAGTCCGCTCCCCTTCTCACTCTCATAATGGACGAGGGAGGGTGTTACTGCGCCGAGTCAAAGTACTCCCAAAAGTGCTATTACGCCATAAAATATAGTTCCTCTTTTAAATCCGCTTAGAAAAGCGCTACGTTTTATTTTGTTCCACCAAACTTGCTCGTATAACTACTCGTCTTAAATAGGAAAAACGTTGATGTGTTTGGTCACTTCTAACTTTATCTCTAAATGGTACCATTGAATGAATGAGGCCAAGCCAAACGCCATCGAAGCGCCGCAGCGCGCTCCAGCGCTTACGTGCACGCACACAGATGATAGAGGGATGTATCAACAATTCTTAGTTAAGGTAATAACATATTTAATATTGAAAATGAGTAGACTATTCCTTTAAGATGTGTTTTCGTCGATCGGATCACAACTGGACGAGAGAGACACATCACGTTTACACCTGGTATTTGAATCCGTCTCTTTTGTCCACTTTCGACCGCTTCTGTGCTGAATACTGTGAGGGGGTGGTCTGTGAGATGGTGGGCGAGTCTCTCTGCTGTCATTTAAACGCGAGCTGGAGTAATTATGAGTTATATGGACACAAACTAATACTATGTCAGAGTCCACTGCTTGTTTAGCAAGTAAACATGCTGCACAGTGTTTTCTACATGTATGTGTTAGAGCTTTCTCTGGTATTTCAGCACAATTGATGAAATAGGATCGCGTAACTTTCACACGCTTTCAAAACGAAACCACGGAGATCAGACGCTTTAGTTTTATCAAAGAAAGGCTAAAAATAGCAATTTTTCACCGTGTTTGTTCGCGGCAGAAGTCTGAAAAGACGTAAAACATTGTTCACACAATTTTGGCAAGTTCCCGCAATTTCATTGCATAAAATTGCATAAATGTCCCGCATATTCCATTGCATTTTTTTTAAGAAAACGTGCCGCAAGATCAAGGATTTTTGCCCGCAACAATCACAAAAATACTCTGCGTTTTTCTGGAAGGACTGCAAATTTAACTAAGGCCTGTCTGGAAAACCACCCCATAATGTTATAAATGTATTAGTAAATGCTGGAATTAACACAAACTAAAATAAAAAAATACTGTAGAAGTATTGTTCATTGTTAGTTCATGTTAACTAATGTATTACCTAATTTTAGCAAATACAACCTTATTGTAAAGCATTTTTCAGATGCTGTGTATTGTTTCAAACATACTCAAAAAAAATACAAAAGCTGTCACTGGGATGGTACCCTTTTAAAATTACAATAATGCAGATCCGGCCCGATATCAACGAATCCTACAGACTCGTCTGATGTGTACCATTGGGTACAGATATGGGACCAATTTGGGACCAATATGTACCTTTGAGGTACTAATATGCACCCTTTAGATACAAATGTGTGCTTTTTAAAAGGATGCTGCCCTATATTATCACAGCTTTTGTAACTTTTTCTGAGAGTACAAAATTGTGATGGAGAGTTCATTACAGCTTTCGTGCCAAGAAACAAGAACTAACATCCCTAGTTACAGCATCCATAGTAACTGTCGATTTAAATTATCTACAAAAAAGCTTTTATTTTTACAAAAGACATTCAATTAATTCAACAATTGGTCACAACTGTGAAAGCTAGGATTAATTCAGCATTATTTCAATGGATAATTTCAATCTCCTTGACACCCGCCCTGCATGTCTTTTTTATATCTACATCCATGAATGCCTTATTAAAACACACATGCACGCACGCATGCACACGCACACACTTTATTCGTTTACTGTAACAGTCATGCACAGAATGTGTTACAGTAAATCCATTATGTATATATTTGTATTATTGTACAGTTGTTTGTATTACAGCAATGTTTGTTTGTTTATTTATTCTTAACGCCATTTAGCATTTATGACTATATTTATGCAGAGAACTGGTTATTTCATACACAAGTTAATCCACAGACATTTTGGGGGGGAGGGGGGGGTTGGCATCTCCAAATCACCAAACCTGGGGTGCATTTCCCGAAGGCAACTATGGTTGCACGTTCTGTCGTTACCAATAGAGTTCAATGGTAACAACGACCATCTGTAGTTACTTGATGCTTTGGGAAACGCAGGCCTGCATGTTTTTGCCCTGTGGGAGAAAACCAGAGTACCCGAAGTAAACCCATGCTGAGACAGAGAGGACATGCAAGCGCCACACAAAAAGGCCATCTGATGTAGTAGGGGCTCAAACTGGGGACCTTCTCACTGTGCAACCCTATTCCAGCATTGTGATTCAATTTAAAAAACCACAGACGTACAGCCCTCTCACCAGGGAAAAATGCACAGAGCTTTTTCGGTAACTGTAAATTCAAAGTGGCACTACGCTAATATAAATATATCCCTCTCCCTTTGGCCCAACCTTCCACCAAACCACATTTAACAAAAATGCATCTACAGTGCTGTCAGGAGAAAGTATTGTCTGCCAGGTAGAGATTTGTTTCATCTAAGAAATTGCATATTTTCTTCCCTCAGTGAGTCGGTGATGCAAGACAATTTGGTGTATTAAGTATATCCAGAGAGTAAGAGCCATTGTTTCATAAATGCTGTATTTTTTTTTAAAGCTATTAATAACTAAGATTTCTCAACCCCTTCTCTTATTTTCCAAGATCTAGAAATATGAACACACTTCTCCTCTGTGTAACAGCAGTAATATTGAATTTTACTTGTGCAATTAGATTTTAATCATTTTTATAATTTTCGTGGCACAGTTTGTTTTAAACTCGAGTCAAGATTACACAATGTGAAGCTATTTTTGCACTGATGCCAGATTTAAGATTTCTTTATGAATAATCGTTTTTGGTTTGCATCCAACATGCACACAGGTTCCAAAAAATAAAGAGAGAAAAGAATCGAATGAGATAAGGTGCATTTCTTTTCCAAGTATTAAATCACTGGATTATCAAAACTATGATTATTTAAATTGTTATTAAAATAAACCTTTAATTATCTAGCAAATAAATATATCATGCATTAAACTGTAAATGTGAGATTACTCCTTATGATACATTCGCACGGGGCGTCAACGTTAACGCTTCTCATTTACTTTAAATGGGTGACATCATGCGTTGCCGAACTGAATTGTGAATCCGTCGGCGTAACATCACTGGCGTTGCTTGCGACAGAAGTTGAACATTTATTAACTTTTCAAGTTCAATCCAATCTGATCGCCTTATGCAAATAACCTAGTGAAGATGATAGCTGATTCGCTAGCCAATAGGCTTCATGGCCAGCTGCACTACTTCCTGAACTTCAGCCAGCTCCTTGTTTCCTATCTGCCATTATTGGACAAACTGATTAATCCAGGCATGTCTGATTATTGTTGTTACTGAGGTCAGGCACACCTGGATTAATCAGTTTGTCCAATAATGGCAGACAGGAAACAAGGAGCTGGCTGAAGTTCAGGAAGTAGTGCAGCTGGGCATAAAGCCTATTACGTTCATGCAAGACCGGAGAACACAAACAATATGTTGTGGTCCACTGTGATTGGCTGTTGTTGCTATGATGATTGCATCACGACCACGCTTCAAAGTCAAGGACCTTTCAAGGACTTTCCAGGTCCAATACCCTCAAATTCAAGGACTAATCTCATTTCTCTGTCTTACCCCTTCCCCTTTGTCTTCCCCTTGCCCCTCGAAACCGAGTAAAGGGGAAAGGGGTAAGACAGATCGTTTGTCTAAAAAATGAGACACCACTCGATTACCGTTTGCGTCACTTTCCCTTGCCGCTAACTGGCTGCTACGTAAAGAGACAAGCGTTGACAAACAAAGAAGATGCCGTTGTCTCAGGTTGTGGTATCGATTGCCTGAGCGGAGCTCAATAAATAGCGCATAACTTAGCTGCTAGCTAGCGCCTTAACTAGCGATTCAAAACAAAAACATTACAATTAAAAAAGCTTGGACATTTTATTAAAAGTATCATAAAACATGTGTGTCATAATATAATCTCAATTATAAAACGGCCAGTTCTGGTTCTTCATTCTGATTGGTTGAAACGCGTTCTCAGCTGTGATAAAACTCACCGGTAAACCCACGGCTCAAACCGTATTACATAGCTTGTATCACTGCGCCACTGTTGTTGTGTACTGTAGAAAATAACTGTCAAAATGTCGGATTTTGTTGTCAATTTTGATTTATTGGGTGGGCTAATTATATTATATTGTATTAATTATAATCCTCAACAATTGAACAATTAATGGCGATATCCAGATAAGTGTCAATAAATATTGTTGAGTTTTCTTGTTGATTAATCATTAATGCTTCCGTGAGGAGTAGTTGTACCGTATATTATCCACTGGGTGGCGATCTTACACAACATAAACACTGATGCTTTCACTCAACACTTTAAAACTCAAGTGTATTTTTTGATCAGCGATCTGAATCGGATCTCTAACAAAAGTCATTCACAGAAATGGAATTATCCCAACATTTTGCTCAAAATTTGAGAGGATAAAAGAACAATTGAAGGTAGGGTGAAACGTTTTTATTTTGTTGTTTGAAAGCAGAGGGTCTGTTCTTTCATTTGATATATTGTATGTTTATATATCTAAAGAAGAACATTTTTCTGAAAGGCATTAATGTTTAACTAAAGCTGGGTGGCAACTCTTTTAAAAAACGCTGGCAGGGAAAGTGTTAAGCATGCTTCCAAGCATATTTGATCCACACGTCAACAGTTGCACGGTATAAATGTTAATGTATAAATTAGATTAATGTTGATTTATGAAAATAAACACCACAGTCTTAATGAATCATATTTTCATTGTGTCTTTGCTCCGTCTGTTTTGCTTGGGAACCGCTCTGTTGCAGACACACTTGAGTCTGAGGAACTACTTTGTTTGGCGGAAGACTAATATCTGTACTAATATAATTACAACTTATTTGCTGTGTTTTATTATATGAAATCCTGCTATACATAATTTGAAGCAACCGTTTTATAAACGCAATAAGCCCCGCGAAGCAGTGGGTTACCAGTGCATTTTATAACGGCTAAGGGGGTTTTAGGCACTCCGCTTCGCGTCGTGCCTAACAACGCCCCTTAGCCGTTATAAAATGCACTGGTAACCCACTGCTTCTTGGGGCTTATTGCTTTATTAAACTGCAGAAAATAACGTTACTTTCATTTGTGCGACTCCTTGACAGTTCGACGTTCATCAATAAAACGTCTTGATGCCGGCTCTCCTGAGAAATTCCTACATTAAAGTTTACCCCTCTCTTTCAAGTGTGGTCCTTATCACACTTCGTTTCAAGGGCTATGTATCCCTACGCCTTGGCCCTAGCCCTTGATCAAACTGAGAATTGAGACGCCACTTCGCCTCACATGAATGCGCAAAACCGAGGGTAAGGGGAAGGGGTAAAACAGAGAAATGAGACGCACCCTAAATGTGGGGACACATTTCAAGTGAGAGCAATGTTACATCGTGTTATCTTTTAAGATACATTGTTACAATTCCCTTTTGAGGGAACTCGCGCTGCGTCACTGTGGTGACACTTTGGGAACGCCTCCAAGTGCGTCTGAATGTGTATATCAAATTCAACCAATGGTGAGGCTTAAGTGCAAAGACAGGGTGACGCGGGAGCCAGGAGTATATCGCTATTTGCCAAAGACGGCGTTACAGGGATGCAGGAAGTATGGCAAGGGAGACGCAACATCTCGTTCCCTTCTCAGGGAACAACAGTTACATATGTAACCCGAGGCATTTTCATGTGTCAAACACAACTATGCAAAAAAGCATTTTGGTATGAATCAACATTCACATACAGAAGATACATTCAGCATTTAAAGCGAACAGTTATGTGTGCTTAAAAAGTCTAGAATTTTAATGATATTATCCTACACTACACAGGGAATAATATGGATTTTTTTCCAGAAAACTTATTGCACAAAATAGATCAGGGCTCTACACTAACTTTTTGCACAGGTTGCACTGGTGGTTTTTTCTTAGGTGCACCAGCACAAAAGTTAGGTGCACCCAAATTTTTGACTGCATTGCATTTAACACGCAGTTTTATAAGCGCCCATGGTAGTTAAATGTACAGAATATAAATTAACATGTATTTTATAATTTTCATGCTGTGATTCTTTTTTCCGTTATAGCCTATTGCTTATGTTTGTTCTAAAATTACATTGCTTTGTTCCCATCTTTCATTGTAGTTTTAATGTTGTGTGCAGGATTTGCATTGCTGGAAACACAAAATAAATTATATTATATATAGGATTTCAAGGACCCGTGAGAACCGTGCTTCACCCACGCCCTCCGCCAAAAGTTAACGCCCCATGTGAATGTACCGTAAGACGTTGGGCAGCACTTTTACTCCAGAGGTCTCCTAACCTCTAGAAGACATGTTGAATTATTTATCAACCATTCAAGTTATGATTATGGACTGTTTCTGGTCTTTTTCTCACGCCTGCTGAATGTAATTTGACTTCAAGGGCAATTTCACTGCAAAGTCATTCTGTTCAGATCATTGTAGAAGCATATAGTTTAAAAAATCTCAAAGATATCCATTTCAAACCTTTTCCTTTAGGACAGTAAAGGTCAAAGATCCTAGATGAGCTATTCATAAAAAGCAAGATCCTACTACTCTCACAGTGCAGTATACATGCTGTACTTTCATACTACACGTACGATTTACCTCACCGACTGTATGCCAATATAGCACACTACACTAAACACTGTATCCCATACTGTAAAGCAATGTGCTTGACCTTCTATTCAGTAAACAGCAAGCCGGTACTTCATTGCAAATGCAATTAAAAGGTCCAATCAAGTAGACATTACACATGTAAGTATGCTAATAACCAAACCTTACTTGGCCAACATCTTTTCTTCCCTCGGGATCACATGAAAAATGTCTTTAATTACCCACTTTAATTCAGGTCGACTGATCTGTGCTATTGATTATTGTATTAGAGAATGAGAAAAACATTAGAATGAAGCTGTTAATCTCCAGAGAGAAGAAAATCACTACCCATAAAGTATCACAGTGCTTTTACTGTGGTACACAGAGTGATGATAATTTATACACAATCCACGCCTCCTCACACCTGCCCTCACGCTTCAACACATAAAGGCAACTTATTCTCACGCAACACACGCCTACATGCATCCCACGTGTAATTTCTACCCGCTAGTCAGTTTGGCACAAAACAATAGATGAAGAGAGAATAATTGACCGAGCTACAGATGAGGCACAAAGCTTTCAGCCTTTATTACCGTTTCACAGAGATACTGATTCACGGGAAAGAAATATGACTGACTAATATTGGCGTATACCCGGCTGTGACAAATTTTGAAACCCAACAGGGAAAACTGTGTGAAACACATTTGCATTTTAATTAAAATTTGTCCCTATAAACTAATAAAATAAATACGTTTATATAGTTTATACATAAAGGTGTCAGAAAGGTACTTTGTCTGGTTGGACGGTTTCATAAAGAATCTTTAAAGAGCACCAAATACCAGATTCACGATTTTACATTTCCTCTGGTGTGCAAGTATGCCAAAGGTTCAAACCCCAAAGTAAACGATGACACGAGTTATCGTCTTCAATGTAAATCTCTTTTCTTGGACTACAACAAACACACAAATTGTAGTTTAATTCCTGAGATTGGTGATGTAGACCAAACCGACATTATCATAATTCCTCCCGCTTTGAATCACAGCCTGTAAGTTAACTCCTGTTAGCATTGCATTGTGAGCGAATCTTTCAAACATGGTAAGGAGCGTCACATTTCCTGCTGACATCATAGGTATTCAGGCCAATCACAACGTACAGATTAGCTGGCCAATCAGTGACACAGAGCTTTTCAAATCCATGCATTTTAGGAAGAGAGTGAAATCTGGAGCTACAAAAATATAAGGTATCTGAACACATTGTATTATACAAAATACATAAAAACTTTTTGAAATAGGTGCACTTTAACATCCACAAAAACGTTCTGTTGCAAAACCGGCTGAACCAGTTTAATCCGCTTCCTATCCCTACCGTATCTATATCTATATATATATATACATATTAATCTCTCCCAAGGGTTTTTGTCCTTCTAGGATTTTTCCCACCGGGTTTTTTTTCCTAGGGGGTTTTTAGTCCCAGGGAGAGTCAGCCAACTTTGGCTTAGCTTAGCACTTTACTGTATATGTAACACTATTAATACACTTGCTTGTACGGTTTAACCTTAGCCGCTATGTTCTACTGCTTATATTATCTATTGATTTTCTGTGTTCTCCTTTACATCTTCTCATGTAAAGCTGCTTTGCAACAATTAACATTTGTAAAAAGCGCTATATAAATAAAATTGAATTGAATTGAAAACCATCTGCATGCTGTCTTGTAAATGAGCATTTTAATCAGACTCTTAATGAATTGTGTCAACAACACGGTATTTCTGAATGAATATCATTATCTCATTTTTGACGCAGGTGGTGTCTTCAGAATAGGCAGACAAATTAAATGGACACTAACTGCATTACTCTTGACTAGACTTAAGTTTGCTGTCAAATTGTTGATTCTGGTTTTTATTAAAAAATGCATAAAAAATTGTTTTACAGAAGCAATTTGATCACTTCATGTCTAACACCATACAGTAGTTGCGTCATTTAGGGCCAAAATTACTAACAGCTTGATTCACTGCAAATGGCTCTTTTGCCATAAAAAAACCTACAGTCAGAATTTACTAAAGACATGCAGTGAAAAATTAGTGCTCAGAAGGCATGAACTAAAGGTCCAATTAGAAAAAACCCATGGTCAGACCTGAGACCAGAGCGGGTTTAAGTTTCATTTGTGCCTTGGACATGGGTCAAGTATAATATTAGCAGCCTCAGGTAATTTGAAATGTGTTTTAAATGTGTTTTTGACCCAAACTTTCTTGCTTGTTTGCATCGAGTCCTTTTCCAACCCTCCTCTTAATTTTCGTTGAGCCAGAAAGTTAAAAAAGTTGAGTTAAAAAATTGCCATTGGGTCAGACTCAGGTCTAATTTTCTTGGGTCGGGATTTATAAAAAAAAATATATATTTATGCAGATTGGGTTTTGGGTAAAAAGTAATTTGAGTTCTTTGGACCCTAGAAGACCTCTAGCGTGAACACAAACTGGACCACAAGACCAATCATAAGTTGCAGGCATATTTGTACCAATAGCCAACAATACATTTTATGGGTCCAAATTATTAATTTTATGAACCCATAAATCATTAGGATATTAAGTGATGATATTTTGTAAATTTCCTACCAAAAATATATAAACAATTTATTCATCATTAATATATGTTGCTAAGGACTTCATTTGGACAACTTTAAAGACAATTTTTTGCACCCTCAGATTCCAGATTTTCAAATAGTTGTATCTCGGCCAAATATTGTACTATACTAAAAAACTATACATGGGTGATTCTCATGAAACCATTGAAACACCACGGCACTAATGATTTTAGCTTTGAAATGTGTAATATAGTAACATTAAAAAGCATCAGAATTAACACAATACTGTGTTCTACCTTGCACAATGTGTGATTTCAACATAAGAATTTATAATTGTAAATTTGATCTCATTTTCTGCTGAAATTCTCATTACCGCAATGTGTCCGGCTGTGTTTGCGTTATGTTGTAATTTAATCAAATTAACACAAAAATATTAATAAATTAAAAAAAATAAATGGATGTTTTGCTAGACTACTTTAGATGACAGAAAAAATATTTACTGAATATTCATGTATAATAATAATGAAGAAAATTTAGGAAAATGATGTGTCCATGCCTGATGTTCTCATCCTCCGCAACACTTTTTGAGAACAGTTTAAGCACACATACAGAATTTTAATAAAGTTTGATTTTGAGTGACCAAGCACATGGACCAGTTACTCCAAGATGGCTACCAGGTAAGATCATTTTTTTACAGTAAATTTGAAATATTGTCTTGTCAGAATGCTTACACAACATTTTGATTATCATTACCGCAACAGATGATTATTAAATGTTAATTTAATTAATAGAAGCATAATACTTTGATTTTAAATGCATGTGCAGAATCTCCAAATTATGTTCTTTCAGGTTTGTCATGTCATTTTGAAAATATGTCAGTGTTGATGTTTTCTGACTGTTGCGGTAATGAGATTTTTTAGGACTAATTTTTTTAATTATGTTACAAAAAGTGTTAAATGATAAGTAAAAGTTTTTAAATTAATGTTCCCATTTACTCCAGACTTTGTTTTTCAATGTCTGGTGGGAAAAAAAAAAAATTTAAGCAATTTTTACATTTTCATGCTTGACATTTTTAAAACCAAGTTTTCGTGAGAATCACCCACATAATGGAAAGCATATTTATTCAGTTTATTATTTATTATCAGTTTATAATAAAAAAAATACCGTTGTGACTGTCTAGGGTCACATATGCATTTGTAGAAATTTATACATTGTGGTCGGGTGGTTTATGTTTCAAAAAACGCATTATTTTAAAAGCGCAGTGTCCTCCGATTGGCCAAACGTTGTGATTGGCCTGAATACCTCTGACGTCAGACGGAAATGTGAAGCTCCTTACCATGTTTAGAAGATTAGCTCACAATGCAATGCTGACAGGAATTAATATAGTCTTTACTACCTTATCAATACGAGACGAATCTGATCCAGAAAATGCAGATGACCAAAGCTGATCGATCAACTTTACCAGCACGGCTTTAGGAGAAAGTAACAGATTGGTAAGGTAAGGACACTAAAACATGAAACCATGTCTGCATGGTGTACGTTGGAAACAATAACTTTTTGCATATCGATAAACTTGCACTAATACACACGTACACACCAAAGGAAATGTAAAATCGTGAATCGGATAATTGGTGCTCTTTAAATGAATTACACAACACTATATACTAAGGTTTGAGTTAATCCGTCTCTTAGTCGACATATGAATGTAAATAGAGAGAAATGTAGTGTCTTGTTGACTTGCAGTGAAAAACCGCAGAATCCATACAGCAGTGCTGGTAGATCTTATCATGTAAAAATGCAATAATACTCTGTCATTTTGTTTTCATTCATCAGAAGTGCTCAACATAAACAGTAGATGAAGTTTTGGATGATTACTTTGTCTCTGCCTCATAAGAGCGTGACAGTGTTTCTTCAAATGAAATCTTTATAATAGTGTTTGCCTACTGGAGTAATAAGTGTTTTTTTCAATATTCACCTTACTCAAAATTCACGACTAAAATAATTCTGGGAAATGATTGAGATTGTGATTCACTAAACAGTCATGTTGCAGACAGCTGAGTGTTCTTGACTAACCACTTGTCATTCAGTTTAACCATGCTAGTATAGTACTGCGGCAGGTAAACAGTATTTACATAAATGACTGTTCTCCTTCCTATGTAATTTACATTTATTATAGAAACACGCGCAGAACTCAGCACCGTTTTCTGGTGCAATTACAGATTCTCTTACAGTCAAAGGAAAACAGGCAGGAAATGGAATTTCACTTTAAAGAGATGTTTGTGTGCAGTTTCTATTTATCATGACAATAGTAATTCATCAAATGATGGAAAAATTGTAAAATGAACAGCTATGGTTATAACTGGGCATATATCCAGATGCACAGTGTAGACGAGAACACGTTCAGCATTTTAAAGAGCTGATTCAGGTGTCTGGCTTACAGTTGTGTATCATACTGCCCAACCCAGCGCTCAAAACTGACCTGAAAACATGAGGAAACACATGCAAACTTCACATCAGACGGTTTGAGCATGTTTGTGATGTTTCGTGATTTGCATATTTCCAAAAAACTACTAACAACATGCACAAATAATTCTTAGCAAATTCCTTGCTGAGTCTTAAAATTGTCTAATGCAAGGAATGCCCCTGTAATTTTTACCTCATTGAAAATGTTGTAATTTTTCAAAACTATTAGCCATGAAGGTCACATGCTTTAAGGCCGCATTTACATTGCATGCTCGAAGTGACTCAATTCTAGTGGTACCGGATAACAGTTTATCCGTATGGATCACGACCCACGGATCGGCTCGTATGCGATTTGCAAATTTAAATAGGAAAAGTTTATCTTTGCACGTGTTTCAAAGCCTTGCAAATGTTAACATTCAAGTAATTTGAAACAATTTAACTGCAAAAAGGCACTAAAGTTTTCTGTACGCACAGACGTGTATGCGATTGAATGTGTCCGGTTCAACTCCAATCAGACATGATCATCCTTCAAAGGTCAGAACTCTTGATGTTTAAACTTTAGAGAGAATTGCGCTACTATGTTGCATACTGTAGTTGATTAAAATACACTTGGCAAATAAAGCAATGAAAAGCAACATAATATTCCCTTTATCTGGACCACTGTTTATGCTGCATCTTCTTCCCGAAGCACCGTTTGGAATTTGCCAGCCGTCTGTGTGTGTGTGCACGCGTTTAAGTGCACTCAGTAGTGCGTACACGGAGAGATGCGTTTCAAAAAGCAAGCGAACATAGAATCTTTTTGTTCTTGACAGGACACATACAAAGAAAATGATCTCGAAATACCACAGTATACTTTTTCTATTAAAAACATTTATGTTTATGTCTTAAGTGTATGTATAGATTAGAGGCAGAAACCAGGTCCATGTTAATCTTAAAGAGACAGTAACCTTAATTAACAGACCCAAGTCTGTGTCATTAATGTTAATCAAACAACCCAAGACAAAGAATAAATCACTTCTGTAGCTGTAAAAAATAATTAATAATATTTAATTTATACAATAAAGACAGTGTTATGATTCATGTAATTTGATTTCTGTACCTAATGCTAATTTTAGACCTACTTAATGTGCAACTTTGTTTTATTTCTATAAATGTTTGTATTTTCTTTGTTCTCATTGATTTTTTCCACCCTTTTCTTTGCTGATCCGAAAAATTATCCAATCCGAAAACCATAATTTGAACCGAACCGCGAGTTTTGTGATCCGTCACACCTCTGCTTCATTTTTTCCCTCATATGGCACAGATCGGATATGACCGAGCTGTGCAAAAATATTGATACATAACTAACTATCGTGATACTTTTTTTCACGATACTGTATCGATATTTCAATCTCCACTATCGATATATATATATATATTTTTTTTTTTTATCGAATCCCTCTGTGTGCATCAAACAACCGCTGCTGTAGTTGTCGCTGTCCAGTTGTCTATCATATGTCTCAAAAGTTAGCGGTAGTGAGAAAATGGCAGAAAAAATAAAAACACCTGCAGCTTTCAAAGCCGACGTGTGGAAGCACTTTGGCTTAAAAAAAGGTTAAAAAAATCAGCTCATTTTTTACATTGTATCATGACCCATGTATTGTGATATGTATAGTATCGTGAGGCCCTTGCCAATACCCAGCCCTAGATATGACCCACACAAATGTGTAAGCAGGAAAAAAGCGCATAGATTCTGATATTCTCTGACCGGTTTCAGGTTATGAATCATATACATGCATTCGCGTCTGCAATGTAAGCGGACAGATCAGATATTCCCATCTCAAGACGTGTCGTGTGTCATTGAAAATGCGACACTGGCAAATAATGTCAACTCATGTGGACACCACCCTCGATCACATGACTCTTCTTAGCAGCGCAATGGAGGACGACGGCTACATTTAGTAAAGTAATGCTGAAGTTTTATGTTTTGTGGCTCTATAATCATTTTGTCGGTGTTCGGTATTCTCGACATTTTACTTCCTCTGTAGTTTAAGCTGTTCTGGGTCCGTATGTCTACCTTGAATTGTTTTGCCAAGTGTTTAGTGTAAATGCAGATATTGTATAGGTTATGTTAAACTTTATTTGTCCCCGAAGGAAAATTTGTCTTTGGCAAAGTGGTACAACGTTGTTCTGAACAGACAAATAAAATACGGATACAAGTGGCTTTTAAAAGATGATGTAAGCGGGTCATTTAAAAAATATATATTTATATATAAAAAGGGAACAAATCAGAATTGCACATCAAGATTTGCAATGTAAATCCAGCCTTAGTTACCTCTACAGCTCAAAGCCAGCCAACATACTGTAGTCCAGTAAGCCAACGACAGGGCAACAAGCTTTCCTGTAACCTATCAAACATCAGATTCTAGCAGACAGACAGAGACAACAATGACAGTAAGAGGGTAACAGCTAGACAATCAATATGAGAAAAGTGTTTTCTATCTCCACAGCACAGACACCCAAAAGAAAGTGTTAAGATACCGCTTATTTGAAGCTGAAGTGTGTCATTTCAACATCACAAGTGGAACTGCAATCTGTTTGAGTAGACACACCAGTATTGAGTGTTTGGCATACTAAGACCATAGCATGCGTTTCTCTAGTAGTACTTGATATGTATACAGTAGGCGTATATTCTGTATGCAGATGCCAAAACATGCAGTATACAACACAGCACATACAGTAGATGATTATATAATTGCAGGTACATTTGGCGTCAAAAGTCATTCTACCTTTTTAAAAAATAATTTGGTACTTATTGTCATGGATGAGGCCAATATAATATTTTCGGTAAAAAACTCTGAAAATCCTGTTTTCCTGTTGTTTGAATTAGTTATTGTCAATTCTGTTACTGGGCCTTTTTACACCTGGTCATTTCATGTGTTTTCTCTGATTGGATAGCTATCTGATTTATACGGTATCCCAGTAGTGCACATACTGCAACATTTGAAAAGCAAAAGCTCATGACACAACAAAACAAAGCCACAACACAACGAAATAATGGCACAACACAACGGAAAAAAGCAACACCACAACGGAAATGATCCCAACCACTAGGGGGCGCTTCGCCATAAAAATGTGTCACGTCGCCATATTAGGAAGGTCGCGCTCTGCTAATCTAGAAAAATATGCAATTGAAGAGAAAGTAAAGTGTGCTGAACAGGGACAAACGGAATGTCAATGGCAAACAACGTTATATGGACAAATGTAATGTATTAAAATATATGTTTATTATATACATTTTGAAATTCTTAATTTTATGTTTAGAAAACAAAATTGGGAGAATAGTCTGGTAAATATTTTTCCATACTTGAATTTATTTTTTCCATACTTTTCCAGACCTGGAAATTACTCAAATCAAATTACATACTTTTCCAAACCCCGACACACACACCACACACACACACACACACACGCACGCGCACGCACGCGACTGTCAACACTGTTACTCTACCTTTGTAACAGAGTTGGACAGTGACAGAGTTGACACTGGCTAATTTGGACAACAGTAAAACATAATTTTCAGCTATAGAAGACACTTCTTACAGAAAATATTATATTGTTATGGCCTGTGACCTCAGATTATAACAGGTCTTAAAATGCATGAGCAAAAAAGTGCACAAATAGATCTGATTCCTGTGAATAAAGACAATAGTATCTTTAGCCGCATTAGTGCTACAACATACTAAAAACACATTAAGAAAAGCTTTTTGGTAAAATTAACCACCCAGCCAGTGCGGCTGTGTGCGGGGCTTCATCAGTGTGACATCACATTAACAAGAGAATCAAAACAGCATGTCTAATAAGACTGTTTTGGTTTAATGGGGATTAAAAAATTTGCATAATAGTTGCCCTTTAAAACTATAACCACTCATAAAAAGCTGAAATAAAGAATTACTTTGGCCATCAAATTTACCTTCAATTACATAATCACCCACACGGCAATCATATTTTGAATTGTTTTATGCATACTCATTCCCAAGATGGTTAACTGAATGCCGCTCACGTTGCGAACGCTTTATTGACAGGCCCATTTTAATACCCAAAACATTTAGCTGCGTGCCCATTTGGCAATTTCGGAAACGCATAGTGCCGCTTACAATAAAAACTCCAGCAGATGAAACAAAGCCAAAGGTTTTTAATGAGCAAAACTAGTTTGCCCAATGGCTTTAGAGAAGTCCCAGCTGACAGACTTCGCCTCCAATCCTCTCTGTTCTGTTCTATTTGTAGACAAAGAAAAATCAAATGGTAAAATGAGAGCTCTCCCCCAGTGACTCTTAAAGTGTGGCTGATGGTTTAATGAATGTTAATTGCTCCTTAGTGGAAGCACAGGATAAAAATACTGTACGTCCACACACACTTTCAAATCGCATATACGCCCTGCGATATTATAACTTTATGGTACACTGAAGCCACAGTCAACTATGATCTCTTAAATCTCGTATAACCATCTAATTTGAAAGAAATATGAAAAGAGTCAACCATTCATTAAGTTAATACTCAGAGTAATGGATCTTACAAATTTGCCAGACTTTATCGAAAGCGACCAGTGATGCATTGGTGTGTGTGTGTGTGTCTCTTGGTAGGAGTCATGATCTACTGAGTTAAGGAACTCACTGACTCGCATTGAAAATAAATGTCTTCACATCGCTGCTCATCACTGCGTGTGTATGCTAAAAAAGCATTCATATGCAACCCCGGCAGATTTCTTACACCAGAAAATATCGAACTCATTTGCAGTGATAATTTCCGCCAGAGACCTGAAGTAAAGTTTAATTTTGTGAAAGACTTAAGGCCTTTAAATTCATTGCTGTATCTCAGTGTTCTCTCTACAGACAATAGGAAAAACAGATAAAACATCACAAGGCTACATCTGAAGGTCAATTTTTCAAAGTTTGCATTGAGAGGAGACAGATATTTTCTGAAGTCAATATCATTTCAAAACCACAAAGAAAGGCACTAAAAAGCCCAGGCTATTTTGGATCCATCTATACAACATTTTTTTTATAGATTGAATAACATAGAAGGCACCAGTAGTTGTTTTCCATCATGACCCGAATCACTTTTTACCTGAACCCGACGTCCATAAATAGTTTTTTGGTAAAGAAAGACCCAACCCGAGACAAACCCAAGAAAATTAGACCCAAATCCGACCCGAACCAATGTCAATTTTTTTAACCCAACTGGACCTGAATGGAAACGGCACTGGCTTGTGTGCAGTCTGCAACCCCACACGCACCAATCAGACAGAAAGAAACCTCGATGGCCTCACAACCAATTTAGCCTGCTGCTCCATTTATTTTCCTTTGTTATCTGACGACAAAACCAAGGTAATCACTAAAATGTACACTTAAAATTGATTGACAGGTTTGTCTTAATGAAAATTAGCCTACTGCCAGCCACCAGATGTTTCATGCTCTCTTGGCAACACAAGGGGAGTTGGAAAAGGACATAGACGCACACGCGATAATTCGTGTTGTCTGGGGTATGTTTGGCAAAAACACATTTTAAAATACCCGAGACCCGATGCCACTATTATTACGACCTGTGTCCGAGGGACACGTGAAACTTTTCAACCCGAACCAGCTCGGGTCTCGGGTCGGACTTCGGGTTTTTAGATCCAAGTTGACCCGTGAAGACATATAGCGTGTAATAGTTGCATTTCCAGCTATATCTTACCTCAAACATGATCCATTCCTTCTGTTCCACAGTCTCTCCGCTGTTCGCCAACCATCTGTGGAGAAAAGACAAGAGGTTATTAAAGGGGCTGAGAGAAGGATGAGAAAAATGTAGCTGAAAGCAGCAATTATGGGGCCAAGCGCAGCAGTGGCAGATCCATTCTAATATAGCCGAGCTCCAAAGAAGGAGATGATAGCAGAATTATGATTTTAAGATCGGCCGTTTTTAAGCTCATTTTATCAACATCCACACTGTCACCACCAGCGGGCAGAATATTAAACATGCACAGGGACCTATGACGACTTTCCGAGTGAAGAGTGAAGAAGATCAGAGCAAAAAAATGTCAGACAGACAACATGGCTGACCTTGAAAGACCTTGCACTTCATACAGTATCGGGGCATGTAAGTGTTTAAACCATAGACTGTAAAAAAGATGGACGTAGCGTCTGTGACGTCACCCATGGGTTTCTGAAGATCGTTTTTGAAGCTTAAAGTAGGCGGTGCCTGCCGTCGTCATTTTGGCCGCTCATCACTCGCAGATATCCGAAAATGGGTATAAAGGAGGGACGTGGGTGAACTGAGGTGACTGGTTGCTGAAACCATGCCCGCCTAGCTCGACTCTATTGACAGCATTGGCTGTTCAACCATCACTCAAGTGGCCACGCCCTTAATTATGCAGAACTTTAACCTGATAAGAATCACTGTGTGTACACTGCACACCCCCTCCCTTGCACGTGAGGCTGCATAAACGTCATTGTAAGTTTGAAGCATTAAATCTTCAAAATATACGGTCATGTGGCACATCGTTTGAAAGCTTAGACTCTCAGGATTCCATTAAGCATAAGATGATTTATAGCAGTCATAAATCTTAACAAGAGAATCTAGTTGTTTGTTACCTGAACCGGGCGGCACCGATTTATGATATTTACCTTCAAAATCTTCCCTTTATCCGCTTCGGTGAAATTGTCCAAAACACATTGTTCATAAATCCCCAAAAGTCCAAGGAAATGGAATATCCAAGCCAAAGGTTTGTTCCAAAACAATTTGTTCACCTCACAATCTTTCTGTCCGAATTACGATATAAATACTGTAAACAATTAGTTCACTACCGGACATTTGTTCGACTCTCACTTTTCATTCACGATTTATAATGATATATTCAAGTGTCACATTTATTGTGCAACATCTAAGGCAGTGGTTCCCAAACTTTTTCAGCGTGGGGCCCCCCTTGTGTACAGTGCATTTTTTCGCGTTTTAAAATGTAATATTTTAATCAAACATAACATATAAAATTATACCTAGTAGGGCTGTTGGTTAGTTGGTTTATTATTTTTAAGGTTTAATTACACAGAATTCATGATAAATGAATGCATTTTATAAAATGTCATAAAACTGGGGCCCCCCTGGCACCATCTCGTGGCCCCCAGTTTGAAAACCACTGTTCTAAGGAACAAATACGCCCCCTTGTGGAATTTCAGCCGTTCCATAAGAGGCTACGGCTTAATATTATTTAAACGGATGAGTTACAAAAAAATTCAACCCCAAAATTAGCTATACAGACCTTTTTTGTACCAGGCTGTAAGCATATTATTTTCTACTGTAAAGTTGGCCATTTTAACATGGAGGTCTATGGGAATTGACTTCCTTTTGGAGCCTGCCTCTAGCAGCCAGTTGATGAATTGCAGCTAAAATCACTTCCGTGTTGGCTTCATCAGAGAGATCAGAAGGATGCCCCTTGGTTTAAACGCAGCTGAAAAATGTCAGGTTGACGCCAAATGTGGGCGCTTGCCAAGGCTTTTTCAGCTAAGAGCTTTGATTGCTATGATACTTGTCCCACCCCTCATCCACTGTGATTGGATGGCTGAGTGAAAAGTGACATTGGCGAGCCGAGCGTTTCACACAAATGTGAAAATTTTTCCACTGTGGGTGCTCACTGCTGAGCATAGAAGAAACGGGCGCTCAGCACAAAAAAAAAACGCTGCTGCCGTTTATAGAAATCGCGCCGATTTAAACACCTTGGTGTGCACGCCCTCTATGACTTAAAAAAATCTGAAGATCTGGGTCCAACAAGTTCTAAACTGCAATTGGGGCCCCAATGGCAGAAGAAAGTTATTAAATACAGCAGGGAGGGAGAGAGAGAGAGAGAGAGAGAGAGAGAGAGAGAGAGAGAGAGAGAGAGAGAGAGAGAGAGAGAGCAAGAGAGAGAGAGAGAGAGAGAGGAAACAGGAAGTTAAGCAGAATGAATGAAGACAGGACGACGTGACAGACCCGGGTGAGCAGATGACACAGATGGGCTGGATGAGAGATGAATGACTGCTTTCCTTTATGAGTCTGTCAGGCTGTGTGACTGGAACAATTGATTATTAGAGCTGCTTTGTTTAGAAGGTCCATCGTGAACGCTATGAGAAGATCAGAGATGCTCTGACTGATGTGGACGGCTCCCGGTGAGGTGAGCTCTTAAAGAGACAGGAATAATATTTCATATGCTATCTGCCATCAGCTCTCTCCGGCTGATGTGACTTTCACAGTAATTCTAGATCTCGGCAGCAGAGATGACAAAAGTGCACTGTTCTGGGGGAAAAAGCCATTTTCTCCACTGACAGCAGTTCATATTCGGAAGCAACACAGAAAACATAATAACACTTGTGACTATGGGAATTATGCTGTGACAAAAAGTCCAAAGTAAATCAAAACTTGTTATATTTCAACATCTTCAAAGTAGCCACCCTTTCTTAAGAATTTATAAAATGTACTCTTGTCAATTTATCAGGTAGCTTCTCAGGGTAATAAAATAGAATACTGGACATATAGTTCAATACACTTAACTCTGTTCCATTCCCCACCAGCATTTTTTGTTATTTTCACAAAGGTTTCACAAAATGCCTTCCAGGAATATTTTCTTCAAAAAATATATAAACATATAAATATATCAAATGAAAGAACAGACCCTCTGTTTTCAAGCAAACAAACAAAACAGAAAAAAACCTGTTTCTCTTTTTTGTGCTATAAACTCTTAAATATCGGAAGGTTTCATAAAAAATATTTTTTTAGCAAAGATGTGATACACGGAGTTTAAAATAAAAAAAAAAATGCTTCCATTTTTTGGGTAAGTGCCATCTGTGGATAATCGTGGTATTACAGATAACCATAAAAACTTATCAGGAATAAGTTTTTTCATGCAAATGTTTTCTCTTAATTGATGAGAAAACTCGTCAATGGCAGGGAAAGAGTTAAAAGTGAACAACTGAGACAATTGTCACTTATATACTTATTATATATTAGGAAAAACCCTTAATTTTGATACTCTCCACGTCTTAGTTCCTTGACGTAACGTCCATCTACACATTTATGCCAAAGCGTGCAGTTTAATTTATTTTCGTCTGCTAGTGTCATCAAATGAATGTGATGCAGCAACATTCAAAGCAAAGCAGTTGTAGCAGCAAAAAATATTCAAAGATAATTCTCTCAAAAGAGATCACTGCAGCCTTGACTTGACTTGTTCGATCTGAAGTTGTGGGACAGATCAAATGCTTAATTTTACTGCTAATTTTATTATTATTATTTATTTATACAACTACCTCAGTGATTGTCACTATTGCACATTTTCGCAGAAAATACTGAAAGAGTCAGTTTTGAGTGTTTCAATCATAAGCCTGATTTTATGTAACATGTTGCCCCTCATTATTTTTTCTTTATTTAAAAAAATTGTATTTTTCTTAGTTTGTTTTGTTGTAAAAGTTCCAATTACAACAAATATTGTGCCATTTTCAAAGAGTTTAATTAAACATTCATGTTTTATATTTTGACTGCATTTGTAAGTTATAAAAAATGTAACCGATTAACTACGCGTGTGATATTAAGGTATCGAGAAATTAATCAAATTGAATCGTAATTGCATGGACTGAGCATTTGATGTATCAGCAAATATCGCATTGATGGGGCAAAAAAAAAAAAAAACGATATTGTATCGCAGCGTACTGAACTGACTGATTTTGCCCCATTATATATATAAGTATTAATGTATTGCATGTTGTTAATGAGGGGCTTCTAGAGTACATTACTTTACCATAACGTATTTTTCGGTCTATGAGCCGCATTTTTTTCATATTTTGGCTGGTGCTGCTTCTTATAGTCAGATGCGCCTTGTAAGTCACTATGAATAAATTTTGACATTTATGAGGCAAGAAACATCATTACCGTCTATGGCTGCGAGAGTCCGCCATATGCTGCTTCTGTATTTATGTAATTCAATGGATTCAATAATGTGGAATGACGAGTATGCGAACTTCACACTAGTTGGCTTGTTTGGTTAATTTAGACTATTCAACCTTCTAGGTAAGTTCTGTATGCTATGGTTTATAGTTTAAATAACTGATAATATTACTTTAACGTACAGACATCTATTCAGCCTGCTGTTCTGTCTGCTATTGTTTAGTTGAATAACTTGCCTTTTCAGATTAAATGTCTGTTCTTCGACTTGGAAAATAAACGCCACGTATAGTCCACTGTGACTTATATATGTTATTTCGTCTTAATGACGCATTTTTGAATGATGTGGCTTATACTCCGGTGTGGCTTATAGTCCGGAAAGTATGGTAATTTAATTCTATTCTCCTTCTCTCTCTTTTCCTTCGTATTTCTCTTTTCTTCTGATAAAAAGACAGCAAAGTAAGTCTACACCATCATCACCCATCCAGATGATTAAAATGATGATGAGGAGCATCTATTTAATTGGCCCCGCGTCCAAAACAATGCAAAATGCATCTGATTCGGTAGGCAAATCAAATATTCATGGCCTCATTAAAGACTTTATTTAGTTGATTCTGCTCGAGTCCCATTAATCTTACTTGGTCCCCTCATGTTGTAACTTAGCAAACTGCAGCAATATTTTACTGCTAATTAATAAGGTATTCATGATCCACCACGCCATTAAGGCTAATTTGGCACATTCCCGGGTTTCACTTCTGCACACAGCTTAATTTCAACGGCACGTCTGCATCTGTATGCATTTCCCGGTTTCCTGCGATGTAAATGTCAGCCGTACTGATGTGTGCCATTTCACGGGAAATTAGAGTTCTGCGGTCCTTGTTGCTGAAAGGTCAGATAAGATCTTCTCTAATGAAACAGTTTTTTGACCTGATTATTCTGTCTCCGCTCCTGACAACCAAGACATGCGTACAACAGCACCATAATAGCCTCTGCTTTTCTCTCACGCAGATATTTTGTACGCCCAGCAAAACCCCTGAGCTCATAAAACTAATGGCGCCTACACACTGGTGATTGCACACCTTTTGACTATTAAATTCCCATTTCTTTTCAGGTCGTCATTGTTTTCTTTCTACTCAATTTTACACAAGGAGCATAACAGAGCAAAAACATTACATAGAGCGAGTATAATTAGAAAAGTATATTGAAACTTCAATGACTTGTCCGTGACGTTTTAAAATTCAATTACTATTTCTTGCATGGACATCACTTTTAACATCCCCCCATATTTCTAGATTTTCCATGACCACTTCAGAAAAAAATGGTTAAAAATGGTCCAAAACTGTTACTGGGGCAGTACCAACACAGGATCTCATGGGAATCCGTACGCAAAAACGTACAATTATTATAAAAAAATAACAACAATAATGAATCGGCACTTCTAACCCCAACACCACGGGGCAAAAGCAAATCGCACAAAAATGTATGAATGTGATCGTACAAATTAATACAAATTAACCTTGTAAAATAAATGCATAATTCACTTTGTGCAAATTCATACGAAATAGCCAATTCATTAAATTAGCCAATGCATCATCGCTCTCACTTTGATTGACATGTGTGCATGCTTTTCTAGGGGAAGTGCCAATAAAAGGAAAATGATAGTAATGGCTACCCATGGTACGTAAGGGGGTACCCATGTTTAAAAATAACTCCACAACTTGCCGGAAAGATAAGGCGTCACAAGCTCAACTGCTTTTTTGACACTTTGCATTGTTTAGCATAAAGCTGCGTTCACACCAGCTGCGGTAGAAGCGTCAAGCGCAAGTGATTTCTATGTTAAGTCAATGTGAAGACGGGTTGACGCGTGTCTGGAGGTCTTGGGGTGTGAATGAGGCGTTTAGCATGGCAGACGCGATTCCGCGAGTTGAAAAATGTGATTTTGGGCAGAAAAACATGCCCCGTTACCCAATCAGGAGCTTGCTCTAGTAGTGACGTGATAACAGGAAGTGAGCGGAGTCGCAGAAGCCACTCCCAATGACGTGAATTTCGCATGAATGTCTCGAATTTCAAGCGCGAATGAAGCGAATAAACTCAAACTGTTCAAGGGGCAAACAAGGCGCTGTAGACGGCTGGTGTGAACCCACAGTATGGATTACAACTCTTATGCTGCAAATTTTTGGCTCAAGTTGAATATTGAATATAGACGCATGTTTTCGCAGCAATCACGGCGCTCAATTCGCGCCATTCGCATCCCCCTGCGCAAGTATGTGTCTATTTGCATATTTGCATTGACTTAGTATGTAATCTACTCACGCAAATTGTTACATTTGCGTTTGGTGTGTACGCTCCATTAAACTCTTAACTGTTAATAAGTCAGAATGCATGAAATACAGTTAACCCCTCCCTTTAAAAAGGTCCTTAATTATATTAAGTACGCATATGTATACGTGTGGTACAAAGTATCTTTGAGGCACCAATACAAACCTTTTAGGTAAAATGTGTGCTTTTTGTCAGGGTACTGCCCAGTGACAGCTACGGACCATTTCTCTTACAGTGCATAGGAAGTCGGAAGTTTACACTGCACCAGGGAATGGCTCCAGATCCATTCATTTAAAGTGATGGAGGTGGAAGAGAAACTTGTTTCGAGTTTGTGAATGTGACACTTAATCGTTCAACCTAAACTCTTCTGTTACTTCAGCACACTGTGACGTCAACAACGCTTTACCAACGAATCTCACAAACTGGCACAGCTGTTTCCACACACCCAAGATCTTACACTTACACATTCCTGTCTGTCAATCACTCTGTTGTAGATTTCTACAAGAACGTGCATTGATCATTCTGGGACAAGAAAACCAGTTTGTGGCTTTTAACATCACTGTCCCTGCCCGTAAAAAACATTGCACTCGTTTGTAAACAGCCTGTCATGTGGAATGATCAATGCGTTTCATTTGGAGAAAACCGGTCTGAAAATGCATTTGGAAAACCGTGACGCTACGCCTCTCCGTTTAAGCATCACGGCGACAGCAATGACAAAAAACAACGTCATTAACTAATGAAAGAATTCCAGCAGTGAAATATTCATTCTTTTCATAATCGGCCAAGACGGAAAGTTATTGTAAAGATATAAATTGACGCTGACAGCTGATGACTACTGGCATGGATCTTCTGGCTAATTAAGGAGGTTGATTAATCATATTTACCGTTCTGCTGGTATCCAAGTCACAGGCCAGTGAAAGGGAAGCATTCCCTGCCGAGATGAAATCGGCTCTTAAACTGCTTACAGGCTCCCCCATAGAATACACAATGGGCCTAAATGTCACTTCAGTGATGGCGAGATCTTCTACACAACAGGCGGAGCTGAGGATATAAAACGATTGTGTGAGGAAAAGTCGTTTGCTGGATTGCGTTGCCATAAAAAAGACCAATAAAACTGAAAGATTTATCTGCAAGACGATTGTCTTTCTTCTTAATAACAGGGAAAGCATTTACGTAACAATATCAGTCGAAATGACTGCAAATTATTAATATATTATAGAGTAGAGTTACATAAATTGCACAGCGGTCAAACATTATGAATGAACTCACAAATTATCTCATATGGGGTAAAACCATAAAAACAAATAAATGCACTAGCAGTCAGAGGTTTGGTCACGCTTTATGTTTGTAATGATCTTAAAAACCTTTTTCTCTAAATCATATGCTTTTACACTTTAAACTAGTCTTAAGTATATTAATTTTACTGTATCTAGTCTATAGACATAAATGTGCCTCTTTACCCAGCCTCTGGGTTAACCCAAAAATGTTTGTACTTTACCTAACAGTGGGTTAAAACAACCCAGCAATTTGTTTTGAAACTAGGGATGGCGAAACCTACACATTTTCTTGACGGATCAACGAGCCTCATTAGCCGGTTGAAACCAGTTAACCAATAGGCCTATTAATAAAAAATATTTTAAGCTATTTAAAAAAAAATAAACAGCCATTTCGAGCCGCACCTGTAATTTCGCAACTCTGTCACATCTCTCTGCCGCTCTGCCTCCGGCTCACACACTGCCCTTCCACTCACGTCACTTTTTTAAAATCCCTTACAGCGCGAAACATTCCCACAAACACGGCGCCGAATCAGAGGACAAATGGCTCCTCAAAATGGTGCAGGTACAAGGTGATCTCGTTAAAAATAAAAGCGTTTGTCTAGCGTTAGAAGCTACCAGCAATTTGAAACAATCCAGCAATTTGGAGTTAAAACCACCCAGCATTTGGGGTCGAAACCACCCAGCATTTTGGGTCGAAACCACCCAGCAATTTGGGTCGAAACCACCCAGCAATTTGGGTTAAAACAACCTAGCAATTTATGTTAAAGCCACCCAGCAATTTGGTTTAAACCAACCCAGCAATTTGGGTTAAAACAACCCAGCACTTTGGGTTAAAACCACGCAGTATTTTGGGTTGAAACAACCCAGCAATTTAGTTTGAAACAACCCAGCAATTTGGGTTAAAACAACCTAGCAATTTATGTTAAAGCCACCCAGCAATTTGGTTTAAACCAACCCAGCAATTTGGGTTAAAACAACCCAGCACTTTGGGTTAAAACCACGCAGTATTTTGGGTTGAAACAACCCAGCAATTTAGTTTGAAACAACCCAGCAATTTGGGTTAAAACAACCGAGCAATTTGGGTTAAAACCACCCAGCGCTTTGTGTTGAAACAAATCAGCAAATTTAGTTTGAAACAACCCAGCAATTTGGGTTAAACAACCCAGCAATTTGGGTTAAACAACCTAACAATTTATGTTAAAACAAATCAGCAAACTGGTTTGAAACAAACCAGAAATTTGGGTCAAAACAACCCAGCAATTTGGGTCAAAACAATCCATCTATTTGGATAAAAACCACCCAGCAATTTGGGTTGAAACAACCCAGCAATTTGGGTTAAAACAACCCAGCAATTTATGTTAAAACAACCCAACAATTTGGTTTGAAACAACCCAGCAATTTGGGTTAAAACCACCCAGTATTTTGGGTTGAAACAACCCAGCAATTTAGTTTGAAACAACCCAGCAATTTGGGTTAAAACCACCCAGCGCTTTGGTTGAAACAAATCAGCAAATTTAGTTTGAAACAACCCAGCAATTTGGTTTAAACAACCCAGCAATTTGGGTTAAACAACCTAACAATTTATGTTAAAACAAATCAGCAAATTGGTTTGAAACAACCCAGCAATTTGGGTCGAAACCACCCAGCAATTTGGGTCGAAACCACCCAGCAATTTGGGTCGAAACCACCCAGCAATTTGGGTCGAAACCACCCAGCAATTTGGGTCGAAACCACCCAGCAATTTGGGTCGAAACCACCCAGCAATTTTTGTCAAAACATCCCAGCAATTTGGGTCAAAACAACCCAGCATTTTGGGTTGAAACAACCCAGACTAGGTTTTGAACCAATGTTGGGTTAAAAAAACCCAGATTTTTTTAGTGTAACCATATGTTTTGGCGTATTGATTTCCATTGGCAAAAGCATGGTTTTACTGCAGTAACTATGGTTTACCATACACTCTAAAGTTATTTCTAACCCAGCATGTGTTCTGTTCAGTGTTTACCCAGCATGGGTTAAACATAACCTAGCCATTTTTAGAATGTAGTTATTTTTTGTAACCACGGTTCAACTATAGCAACCATGTTTTTTGTTTTAACTGCAGTAAAACCATGGTTGGTTTTCTTAAGGGTATGAAATTTTGTGGTTGGAGCTGGACCAGAAAGCAAAAAGCAGCACATGAGAACTGTATGTAATACTGTTTAAAACTATCCCATGATGCATTTCATAAGGTTGGTAGAGATATTAATCATTTGCTGTAATCTAGCGAGACTTCGAAACAACTAACAAAGTATTATAATTAAATAGTAATCTTTTAGGTTTCTCATAGTAAGGATGACTAGTTTAAAATATGGAAAATGGAACTTTCAATGTATTGACCAGCATTGCATGCTTTTATTTAAGTAAAAAATACCTATGCTGACTTATAATCGGTTAGATTGTGAAGAGAGCATGTGAGCAGTGCTATATCAAACCTTCCTGACCCGCATTGAGTTGTCTCTCCTCAACTTTGATCAGCTAATGTACATTGAATGTTCACAACAGTCTGTGTTATAAAACCTAATGAGTTTTCTTGCTGTCAGATACCTACATGGACAGCAGCCTCATAGATGATCACCCAGACAGCAAATCTAAACAACCATCAAAATTAAAGTCCTGAGATGTTTATGGCAAACAATCATCAGGGACAGATCAGAGAGAGTGAGAAAAAGTGTGAGAGACGGAGAACTGAATAGAGATTTAGGCTGTGGATATAACACACCTGGCTTTGAGCTTTCACCATTCAGACTGTGAAGATGACGACTTATGTGAACATTGTGTGAGTAAAGGAGAACAGTTATTATGTCTGTCAATGCTTTTGCTATGAGAGGAGATATGTCTAGACTCCTTCTGTATATCAGAGTATACGTTTGTACAATATCATGGTAATGAAATGATAATAGACATTTTGTATATAGGGTAAATTATTCCTTTGACAAAAAGGGCCATTTGCATTACGTCCACGTCGTGAGTCACAGCCTTTTAACCAGCTAACCGTTTCTGGCACGTAACCTTGGGACAGATCCTCAGTCCGGCTGCCACTGCCAACTTCATCAAGACTTTTTCTGTAACCTGTGGGCTTGATGTTGTATTTAAGTTTCGAGTCATGCACTATTAATCTGTCTTTTCTTGTATGAGTATTTAAGAAAGAAAATTACAGTAAGAGCAACCACAAAACAGGTGGTCAATTATTTTGTGCTTCATTATACACAAACTACAGTCCTATTTTAAAATCATGTTGAATAATTGAAAACGGTTGCAGAGTAAATACAGTTGATAATGTACTTCTATTTATATTAGGAGGAATAAGCACTTCAATAAAAGCTAATCACTATTATCTTTATAAATCTAAACTAAGTGGCTTTTATGACCCTATTTTAGCGACCCCGTCACTAATCTATTAATCAAGCTATTACGGGTGTGCCTCATACATCTTGAAAAGTGCAGCTGCTGGCTCTTTGATCGCCCATTGGTGGCTGGCTGCAGTACAAGTCATAAACCC
This sequence comes from Misgurnus anguillicaudatus, assembly GCF_027580225.2. Classification (NCBI taxonomy): domain Eukaryota; kingdom Metazoa; phylum Chordata; class Actinopteri; order Cypriniformes; family Cobitidae; genus Misgurnus; species Misgurnus anguillicaudatus. Next base: position 41,182,790 of record NC_073353.2, on the reverse strand, counting down.
CGCCCTATCCATGCAAACGAACGGGACTCGGGTCAAAATTGAAGAATAAATTACACTTCCAATGAAATGTTGGTTTTGGTCCTTTAAGGTAGTTGTTATCACGCTGATATATGTTTAATTGTTCATTTTAGCTAGTAATTTGATGCTATAGAAATGGGGCGTGTCATTATAATTGACATTTGTGACCGATCACGGAAAGTAGGGACAGAAGTCGGGCATCTGGGGCATTTTGAGTTATTCACAGATTTCAAGCTTTCAGTGATGTGTAACACATGGAAATCTGATAATATTTGGAAAAGTTGTGGCCATTTGAAGGTAGGCACTCAAAAAAGCTTAAAGGTGAGAAAACGGCTTCTAAAGATTTTGCAGTTTTAACCCCATTAAGCTCATTTACATCTCATTTAGATAAGCCATACCCCCTGTAAAGCTCCGCCCTGTGCTTTACAGTGGGGAGCTTTACGGGGTGTATGGCTTAGGTCAAAAAGGTCAGGAAAATGTGCCATCAAAAAAAGTTTGCAAACAGGTAATGTATAAATAAATATCTCTTAGCATCTACCGATAAAACGGTATAGGCAACTCTTATGTACACTGAATAAAAAATAACATAAACTCTCTTATACTGTAAATATGTTCACAATATTTTTTTCTAATGAAAGAGTGGAAAATCCTACCATTGTAATTCTAAAATAAGGAAACAACACACAGATAGCTATTAATGTTTTTTTTATTACATACTTCAAACAAGCATATAATGCTTGAAATAAAAATGTCTTATAATTTTTTTTATGTAAACAGAAAGTTTCCTAAAAATGAAGAAAATAAAGAACTTTTAATAATAGTTCTTTTGTAAACAAAATAAAAGTTGGTGTTGTTTTTATAACCGTGTGCACGAGACTGAAGTCACGTGATTGCAGTGACGCGGCTGACGTGTTATCTGGTGCGCCCGAGCTTTGTTTACAGTCTTCGTTTACAGTTATTGACAGCAGACTCTCTGAGATTTGAGGGAAGATTGAAGATATAACTAACTATTAATTTTTGATTTCTGTGTTATTTCACACTGAAAAATTTAGTTTAACTGTTTAACTGCACACGCCCTGGCTACAAACTGATGTTTTTGTGTAACAGCGCACATCGTCGTACATTTAACGTTTAGTTCATTACAATGAAATGAAGCAGCGTCGCGTCATCCATCCTTTTTTTACAGTCTATGAGCCATTATTGTTGAAAACAATCGTCGACCTTTATATGAATTTTGTCTAGAAACTTAGCACAATGGGCTTTTTGCCTAACGTCACATCATGTACAGCAGCATGAACTGATGCCAACATCGACAAACTTTAAAGGTATTCAGCTAACCTTTATTTGTTGCTTTTATTCCGTTTTCGTATCCAAATGTCAGTGAAAATTATAAAAATACTAAACGTTAAAATATTGATCTGTATATGCGGTAGACATTTGTTGTGCTCATCTTTGGAAGCTTCTTTAAAAGGCATCTTGAGTAAAACAACTCTATGGACCGGTTTCCCGGACAGGGTTTAGATTGATTTAGGACTAGGCCTTAGTTATAAGGACATTTACGTAGTTTTTACAAAAAAAAAAAAACGTACAAAAATAATACTTTTGTGCATCTTGTGACAAAAACAATGGCACTTATATATATGTTAAAATACTTCAGTATAAGTTGTTTTCAAATTAGGGATGCATAAACATGCATTTTAGTCTGGGACTAAGATAAGCCCTGTCGGGGAAACCGCCCCAAAATTTAATAAAGCACACGCAAAGACCTGAACCAGGTATATATTGCTTAACTAACTGTATAAAAAAATTATTTGGCGCACAGATGTAGGAGAGAACTGGGCGAAAGTAATGCGGGACAAAATTAACAAAGCAATTTTCTCAGAGCCCTGACTACATTTTCTTTTTAAAATATGACAGCTTGTTAGCACGCAACCACTGACGGAGCTGAGATATGTTGCGTATTGTTAATTATTTTACAAGTCAGCTTATTTGTATGCATCGTACGATCTCATTTATACGTTTTAGTATGATCTGCTTTCACACAAAAGATGGTTAGGTTTAGGCGTGGGGCTTTATTTTTTTCTAATCAGCCACCTCGTAAAACAAATGTTACGAATTTCCATGTGATCAGCACGTGTTTTTCCTTTGTGCACATACACGCAAGCACGGTATGCTGTTTGAGAGGAAGCTAATAAGAATATATCTTTAAAATTAGCAAGAGTGCTTCAGGTCAGGACTAAATGGACCAATCACAAAATGATAGACGCTTGATTCAGTAAATGCACTTTTTTCCCTTCAGCAAGTACGCTTGTTTAGTTTCTCCGAGGCTAGGCTAATGCCCCTCATTAAGTGTTCTACATCACAGAATTTGTCATTACCATGTTCATTAAAAGAAAATGAGGATGGTGCTTTTTGTTTGCCACGCTCTTCAAACAGGCCGATGTTTGAAAGCATGTCCACCTTTAAACATTCGTCCTGACCATGTGCTCGCAGAAGCACAAAATGACAACGTAAGTAATATCCTCCAGTAATAATTATTTTCGCAATTTGGCTTAAGAAAACAAGTTGGCATCTTAAAAATGCAATTAGGTGGGATGCCTGACAGGAATAAAAGGCCGGACACGTTTGTAAACAAATCAAAATGACACCGAAATAGCATGAGAGCGCTGGGTAGAGAAGTCAAGGTGAGCTAAATATATTCACTGTTGGGACATGACACAAAATACTCTGATCGCAAAAGGTCTTTTTGTCCTTCTTCTCTCTGTCCTCATTTCCCCCTCTCTGAACAGCAGTGGACCGTGATGACCAAGATCAGAATGGCTTGTCCCCGTGACAGTGGGCTTAACTGAATATCTGATCGCTCTCTACACATTCGCTGTCATATATAAAGAGCTCAGATGCAAAAGCTGCTAAAAGCCACCTTAGTCGAAAACGACTAATGCCTTTGGCACATAGTATACGTTCTTTAAGTACATACGCTTCAAATTTGCTTTAATCCCAGCCTCAGGCCATTTAGAAATACCAGTTTGTTGGCCGAATCCGTTAAATACCACAACGTTTTTTTTAACAAAATCCTCTGGTTCCCAACAACAGCTGGTTGTACATTATCCCTTACTTATTACACGGCTCTCTGGAATGCTTGATTCTGATTGGTCAGTTGAGACATTTGCAGGTTCGTTCTTTTCGAATAATAACCGCTCCAAAATAATAACGCATAGCCGGGCTACTTGCACGAGTAATATCGCTCTGCGCCAATAAAGATCAATAATGATTACTGTCTGTGTGGCGCCATCTTGTGACAAACACTCGACAACCACGACAAGAGACAGACAGCTTACTGAGACTGAACTTGACAAAATAGAGCATGACAGCTACGAAGCACACAAACAAAAAATACAGAATGGGGATTAAAACTTCTCAAAGAGAAAAAACGGAGACAAGTATGAAGCAGAGGATCTTTATAAGGTATTACGATCATTTTATGCATCTGTGCAAAGTTTCGCGGAAGGATAAAAATGTTAATTTAAAACAAATATGCCAATAAAATGTTTCAAATTCTTATTCATGTCCAGTTTTTTTTCTTATGTGGCAAGTAGCCGTGTAATAAGCGGGATAATGTAGAGGCAGCCGGTAGTTATTGGGAAATAAGCCCCTTCAGTGTGATACAAGACCCTCTGCTTCGCGTCGGGTCCTGATCACACTGTCGGGGCTTATTTCCCAATAACTACCGGCTGCCTCTACATTATCCCTTACATACACATACTCGCATTATATTAACCTCATTAGCTTAGCTGTCTTGTCTACCGACTAACAAGCATTTGATTTTATTCCCTGTGTTACCAAAATATATTTCTTATTGTTAGAGAGCACCTATTGTCTGATTCGTGATTTTACATTTCCTTTGGTGTGTAAGTGTGTATTAGTACATGTTAAAGGAATAGTCTACTCATTTTCAATATTAAAATATGTTATTACCTTAACTATGAATTGTTGATACATCCCTCTATCATCTGTGTGCGTGCACGTGGGCGCTGGAGCGCGCTGCGATGCTTCAATGGCGTTTGGCTTGGCCCCATTCATTCAATGGTACCATTTAGAGATAAAGTTAGAAGTGACCAAACACATCAACGTTTTTCCTATTTAAGACGAGTAGTTATACGAGCAAGTTTGGTGGTACAAAATAAAACGTAGCGCTTTTCTAAGCGGATTTAAAAGAGGAACTATATTTTATGGCGTAATAGCACTTTTGGGAGTACTTCGACTCGCCTGAAAAGGCCGCTCCCCTTCTCACTCTCATAATGGGAGAGGGAAGGTGTTACTGCGCCGAGTCGAAGTACTCCCAAAAGTGCTATTACGCTATACAATATAGTTCCTCTTTTAAATACGCTTAGAAAAGCGCTACGTTTTATTTTGTACCACCAAACTTGCTCCAACATAAATCTACTTTTTTTGGACTACAACAAACACACGGATTGTAGGCAACAGTTTACTTCCTGGGTCTGTTGATGTGGACAAGACAGATATTATCATAATTCCTCCCGCTTCGGACTCACAGCTTGTAAGTTAACTCCTGTTAGCAACCGAATCTTTCAAACATGGAAAGGAGCATCACATTTCCAGCTGATGTCAAAAGTATTCAGGCCAATCACAACGTACAGATTAGCTGGCCAATTAGGGACACAGACCTTAGGGCTGTCACAATAGCTGCGTTTACATGGTCATTTGTAATCCGTTTAAATGATCAATCTGAATAAAAATGCTCCATGTAAACACCTCAATCTGACTAAAAAGTGCCAATCTGATTAAAAATCTAATCCGCTTGTTAGGGGTGGTTTATACCGTTTGTAATCCGCTCAAAATGACATGTATACACTTGATCGGATGGATAAATGAAACTGGGATGCTCTGCGCATGTGCCATCTTTTCTTTTTTTAATGGCGGTTGGTAAACCCACTGAAAGGTGCATTTCCGCCACCTACAGGACGGGAGTGTGGAGCATATGCACACGTGCAATGACGTAGATTTGCCGTAATGACATGTGACACAAATAACTCGAGTTTGTTTTGCTGAAGGAAGTCACAAGAAGTGATTGTCTTGTTTATCTTGTTCCTATTATCCGTCCAATTCCCCATAAAGTGATACAAGACAGCGTTGTCCGGTCAGTCCATGATTTATTCTCTGATCCACAAATGCGTGTGTTTGGACTCGCAGCACCGCGTGAAGTAAAATACGCTTTTTGGGCACACGTGAATGGGTGTTTTTGCTGCTGCTTTATAATCAGTGAGGCACAAAGCAAATCTTGAAACAGCGTGAAACTATATTTGTGCAATGTGCGCATGTCAAATGATCAAATCTGATGTAAATCTTGTGTCATATAAACACGCACATCAATCCGATCACATTATTAAGTGTTCATGTAAACGCTATGATAGGATTTATTAATCGGAAGGATTTTAATCCGATGGAGGCAAAATGTGTCCATGTAAACGTAGCTACTGATTAAATAATCAGATCACCGGAATGATTGCACATCTCTCTAAAAAACACAAGGGGGAGCTGCAGCGCCTGTATAAACAAGACAGAATCAAATTACTTTTAAACATGTGTATTAATATTTACTGCCAGATAAACCTTGCAAAAGATTTAATTTAAATAACAGGGTTCCCACACTTTAGTTAACTTTAAATTAAAGGACCTTTCAAGGACTTTCCAGGTCCAATACCCTCAAATTCAAGGACTAAATGTGGGGACACATTTTAAGTGAGAGCAAGATTACATCATGTTATGTTTTTAGATACATTGTTACAACTCCCTTTGCGTCACTGCAGTGATACAACCAATGGTGAAGCTTAACGATAAAGACATGGTGACGCAATCTGAAATATTGGCAAAGACAGCGTTACAGGGATGCAGGAAGTATGGCAAGGGAGACGCAGCGTCTCGTTCCCTTCTCAGGGAACAACAGTTACATACGTAACCCGAGATGTTTTCATGTGTCAAACACAATTATGCAAAAAAGCATTTTGGTATGAATCAACGTTCGCATACAGAAGATATAAGCATTTAAAGTGAAAAGTTTAGCATGGAAACACTAGAATTTGTATGATATTACCCTACACTACACAGGGAATTATATGGATTTTTTTATGAGAATTGTAAGAGAATTAAATGTCAAAGCAATAAAACAGACAATTAATCGTCATAATCGTCAAAGCCCTAAAACAGGCAATTAATTGTCACAACATCACAATTTATTAGACAATTAACCGTCAGGCAAAATTCATAATTGTGACAGCCCTACTTCTCAGATCTATGAGTTTTGTACAAAATCAGAGCATTTGAGGAAAGCAGAATATCTGGAGCTACAAAAATGTATAGTATGTGGAAAATAATGTGTTTTTTGAACCATAAACCACATGAACATATTGTATTATACCAAATACACAAAAAAACCTTGCTTTTTAGCAATGAAAAATGTGCACTTCAAAGGAGAAGTTGATGTTGAATCCACTTTTTAGTTAGTGTGTAACATTGCTGTTTTAGCATAAACAACATCTGCAAAGTTCAATGCAATGGGAGAACTACAGCGAATGACTGGATTGCCTACAACTAAGCCTCTTCTTGGGTTAGTGACATCACAAAACCCCAAATTTACAAAAATAAACCCTTTTTTCGAAACAGCCAATCACAACACATTGGGACAGCTAACCAATCTGAGCATATTGAGTATTTCTGAAGGAGGGGCTTCATAGACCCAGAAAATAAGGTAAAATATATGAAAAATAATAGTAGAAGCATAAACGTTACAATGTACCCCATAAATACAATCAAACCTTAGAAAACTCCCGATTTACCCCCCTGCCCAAACACTAGTGACGTGACATACATGTATCGAACGGCTAGACCAGCTCCAAACCAGCATTAAGCCGCATAAACCCATCTGCAGCAGCATATGAATTCATGTTTGTCCTTTCGGCAGGGCAGACAGATTTCATCAGCATTCCTCATGACATCAGGATGATGGATAACAGCGGGGAGTGTGTGTGGCTCTTCACCGACTCCTCAGCTAAATGCTCACGCTATTTTCTCTCCACGCTCTCTCTCTCTGCAGTCTCTTCCTAATAGACACACTAATGGATGTGTGGCGTACAGTGAAACATTGTTGACAGCTTCAGTATGCAATTAAGTGCTCAAAAACCAATTACATCCCTCAACAGGCCTCTTACGTACATTAACTTTGGGTTTTGACTGACACAGAGGAACTTAACTTGTTGGCAGTGAACTGCGAGACCTCGAAGGCCAGCGGAAATTTTGTAAGCACTTCGGTAATAACATCAGACCTTCATTAGATGAACTTATAGCCGTGTTCAAAGGTCCAGCCGTCTCGGGGAACCTGCACACGTATCTAAAACTGTGTTGGTTAAATAAAATAAACTATTCTTAAACAGAAGTTATTGATAGTATTTATTAGGACCTCCCCATACCATACGGCAAAAAAAAATACATTTATGTGGCCAAAAATATGCTTTAAATATATGCTAAAACATTTTGTAGACAGTAAAGCTTAATTCAAATATATTTTTGAATTTGAAAATATATTTAGTTTTAACATTTATATATTGAAATATGAAGAGTTTGGTTCCAAAACGCAATCAATCCATGATGATTAATTTCTGTAAAATGTGCTTTTTAGACCAAAAAAGTGACAAGATGAAAAACACTATTTTCTGTTACCAACTTTCGCAAAGCCTCTTTAGGTTATAATAACATTACAAATTAAAATCCATAATTTGATTTTCAAAGATTTATTATAAAAAGAATAAATCTATGACAATTTATTTTTCAAAGTGCTATAAAACTATTGAATCAATATATAGATGTGCATTCATCTTTGCCATGTTATATTAATTTATATACAACGATAAGAAAAATAAACATTAATGGAATTAATCAAAACACTTACTTTGTCATATTAAGAACACTGTCATTGCAACAGCCGGCATATTCCCTTCACCAGAGTGCCTCTCACGTAAATTATTCGATTTTGATGGCTTACGTTTCTTCCCCACCACAGAAAAGCACCACAGGTTTATCAATGCCATCAAAAGTATTATTTTGTTTTTTGTGGATCACGGAGTACAAATAGATGAGAAAAACTAGGATTCTGTGTGTGTTCAATGCACCGCCACTGTTGTTTACAATGCCTGGAATGGTGCGCTGTGATTGGTTAAGCAGATTTATTGCATTCTGCAGAGAAGGAGGACTGATTTGGGGAAAAAGGGAGAAAAGGTGACAGAATAAAATGGCAGATATCGGATTTTGCGTTAAATGAAGAATTAACTTTTAAATACTGACCTCATACAGTACTGATTTTGGCGGTAACTCATTTATTTTTCCTGGCCAAAGTATAAAAGTTTGAAAAAAACGTATGAATTATAAGTATAAAATATAAAAAGTATATTTTTGCAGTTGAAAATATTTTTAGTTTTAAACTTTTCAAACCTGTTATGTTTACATGTGACATAAATATAAATGCTTTAAAAAAAAAAAAAAAAAAAAAAATATATATATATATATATATATATATATATATATATATATATATATATATATATATATATATATATATATATATATATATATATATATATATATATATTTATATTTTTTTTTTTTTTTTTTTTTTTTTTCAAAATAAAAAAATTGGCCAAAAAATTTTTTTTTGCAAAATATCTTCCAGCACATATATTTTTGGCTATTTTTGTTAGGGATGCTCCGATCCATCGGACACCGATCGGTGTTGGCCGATAATGGCATTAAATGACTTGATTGCTAAATTTGCCGATCTCATGAACAGATCTTTCTGTTTACTTTTGTCATCATAGGGATCCTAAATGTGGCCGCAATTAGAGACAATATTTTGCGAAGTGCGAGCATTTTTACAATCCGCTGCTCATGTGCGACGTGCATATTTGGATTTCTCTCTTTGCCTTTACAGAGATATGTGTATTTTCTACGAGGACACGCCTAGCCCAATGTGTCTACACATCCCCATCAAACAGCGTATACAACACATATCTATCCCGGACAATTGCATACTCATGCCAAAAGTTTATTATTCGCATGCGTTTTAAAGTTTTGACCGTTTAAACTAAAATTTTTCTTTCTATGCCTGTCATCAGTGCACGTGTACAAAGCTCTCTCACGTCTTAAAGCTACAGTAACCTAATTAATCTCTCAATAAAATCACTCTCTGCTCTTGACTAAAGAACTGTTGTACTGCATACAAATGCGTATATATTTTATTCATACAGTAAAGACTGTGAAGTGTTTTATTTCCATTACTTTTAAGAAACATAAACCTTTAAAAGCTTTTGAATTTCTCTTTGCAGAAGAAATATTTGTTGTGCTTATTTTGTTATTTTCTATTAAAACAACAGTAATATAACAAAAGTAACATATGTGGTATTACTTTATCTAAAATGTTAACAGTTACAGTCATCTAAAGAGCTTGCACATCATCTTTAAAAAAATCGGTATCAGCTGCAAAAATCCTGATCGGATTGTCCCTAATTTTTGTATATTTTGAAATATATTTAAAATGACATTTTGTATAGTATGGGTCTACTTCACCAATACATTGATGTCAGCATTAACTAGAAAGCATGGATTTAAAGATCAGTAATAGATTCTTAACGCTGGGTTGAAAATAACCTAGCATTGGGTCGACAAACCCAGCCAGTTGGGTTATAAATACACCATATGCTGGGTTGATGATACCCAACCATGGGTCCCTTGAGCTGTCTTTGCATTTCAAACTAGGATAGGAGAAAATATTACATGGAAAAAGTTAAACACTCACAAAAGAAGCTATTCAAAGTAGCTTCCCCAAAACTGACAGACCAATATTTCAAAAACAGCATGGGTAGAAAGCAAGAACAAATCCTTTGCAAAGGCCCTGGATGAGTGCATGGGGGGAAAAAACATGAAATTGAAGAACAAAGACTTTGTAACGCTCTCTTTCCCTTTTATAAAAAGACACCTGTGTCTTTGTGATCTCTGGGCTAAGCTAGGGACCGGTAAACACAGTACGGTCAGCTCAGTCCTGAGTCTTTTTTAGTATTCAGAACGCTATAGGGGAAGAGAGAGATTAACCTTCAGTTTCCTTCCTATGCAGCAGTCTGACAGACATTATTCCAGTCCAGACAGCAGCAGAGATAAATGACACTCGGCAGAGCTCAGACCTTCACAGACGCAGTTCGCTGTATCAGCGTTTCATATTGTGACGTGCACCGTCAAACCTGTTATTGAGGAAGTAAAATAGTGCAGGAAAGTTATATGGAAACCACAATATAAGCAGTTTAATCATCACGGCTTTAATAAACACATGTCTCCAAGGTGCACAGTAGGTTTTGTGTTTGTTTAATTATCTTTTATGGATACTGTGTTCCTGTGGTGGTGGTGGTTGGATGGAGAATCAATCCAGATGGAAAGGAAAATGATTGTTTAGAGATCGCTTATTCATAGCTCATGAGAGTTGAAGTAGCAACCCAGGTGAAATGTACTAAAAATATACTAAGGGAAATTTTTATGTTGTCATTATTTACAGTATACGCACTCTCATGTTGTTTAAAACCTGTAAAAGTTTCTTTCTTCTGCTGAACACAAAAGAAGATCTGATAAATGATAGTAACCGCACAGTCGACAGTAGAGGTTTTCTCGGGTCCAAAAAAATGTACCCGGTCCGAAATGACCCAAATCACTTTTTAACCAAACCCGACGTGCATACTGCATACATTTTTTTAAGAAAGACCCGACCCAAGACAAACCCGAGAAAACTCGACACGAGTCCAACCCGAACCAGTGGCAATTTTTTTTAACCCAACTGGACCCAACGTGAACCACACTGACGTGTAAGCAATTTGCAGCCCCGCATGCATCAGTCAGACAGAAAGAAACCTGGTGACCTTGCATCCAATTTGGCCTGATGCTTTATTTGTTTTCCTTTGTTATCTGACGATGACACCAACCATAAAATGTGAATTCAAAATGAACTGACACATCTCTCTCAACGAAAATGTATCTACTGCCAGCAACACGATGTTGCAAGTGCTCTTGGCAAACAGAGGAGGGGTTGGAAAAGGATTTGACGGACACACGCGAGATAGTTTGGGTCATCTCGGGTCCGTTTGGCAAAAACACATTAATTTTAAATTACCCGAGACCCGATGCCACTAATATTATACCCGACCCGTGTCCGAGACACACGTGAAACTAATGATCTAAGTGGACCCGTGAAGAACTAGTCGACAGTACCCATTGGAAAAAAACTATGGAAGTGAATGGGTACCGTCAACTGTGTACTAACGATCTATGATCAAAATATTTTTGTGGGTGAGTAAATAATGACAGAATTTACATTTTTGTACAAACTATGCCTTTAAATACCCGCACGTATATCTGTACTACATTATATTTTTAATTATAAAAATAACAATTAAAATAAATTTTTAGGATTATAATATATAATTAAAATAAATTTTTAGTAGGGATGCATAACGATTAATCGCGATAGTAAAAGTTTTTGTTTACATCATATGTGTGTGAACTGTGTATAATAATTATGTATATATAAATATGCACACATGCATGTATAATTTTAAGGAAAAAATGCATATATTAAGTATTTATATATAATATAAATTATACAAAAATATACAAATGTATATACACATGTCAACATTTCTTAAATATATACATGTGTGTGCATTTATCTAAACAAAGTTGTTATACACAGTTCACACACATATATGATGTAAACAAAAACGTTTATAATGCTATAGATTAATCGCGATTAATTGTTATGCATCCCCAATTTTGAGCATTTGTATCATTTTAGTATATCATTAAAATAATTTTTTTTTGCATTTTTGTATATAATTAAAATAGATTTTTTGAATTTTAATTTTTAATTAAAATAGATTTTTAGCATTTTAGTATATAATTAAAATTGATTTTTTGCATTTTAGTATATAATTAAAATAGATATTTATCATTTTAGGATGTAATTAAAATAGTTTTTTTTGTATTTTAAAAAGTAATTAAAACAGATTTTTTGCATGTTAGTATGTGAATAAAATAGATTTTTAGTATTTTAATATGTAATTAAAATAGATTTTTAGCATTTTAGTATATAAAAAAAAATGTTTTTTTAGCCTTTTAATATGTAATTAAAATTATATTGCTTCCTCCCTCAACAGCAAAACACCCCAAATTGAAAAGTAAAGCAAAAAGAACTTGATCAATAATGAATATTATAATGGATTTCTTTTTCAGCTCTTTAGCTTGGAGACACAAGTATCAAAAGTTTTCTGTGGACAAGCGCTGTGTTGCGGAAAGCCCTTAAATAGAGCTGGTTTACCCAGATAAAAAAGTAGTACTTAGTACTTCTTAAGACGTTCTTAAGATCATCCAAGTCTACTTCTACTTTGAGACACCATAAATATGAACTAAAATGTGCTAAAATGTATTTAGGTACCACTTGTAGTAAACTTGAACCCATCTTTTTATGAATGTTGAGTTCAAGTTTAATACAAGTTTTAACTAAATACATTTTTCATATAGAGATAGTATGTTAAAAGTGCATTTTAGTTCATATTCATGGTGTCTCATAATAACACAGTAAAGTACACTTAGATAATCTTAAGAACATCTTAAAGATGAATTTTTTTGTGTATTGAGTACAAAATTAGTGTGCGAAAATAAAGCACTTTCAGTACACTATGGAAGTGTACTACTTTTTCACCTGGGTAGGCGTGTATTATGCAAATTATCAACCTTGTGCATGCGGGCACTCATTCGGAATACTCCAAATTCAGTAATGTGAAAATGAGTTTAAGAACAAATTCATGTGCATACACTCGTGTTGTGAATTAGGTGGATTTTTTTCACGAAAACTTAGTACAAATGTGGGTTAAACGTGCGCAATTATTAGTGAATGAGACCCATTGTCTCAGATGCTTCTTCTAAAATGTCTTTGGAAAAATTTAATTATAAAAACAATGTGGATCGTACCGCCAAGATAATTTGGTCTTGCAAATGTTTGATGAATGTTTGAGAAAGGGGTGCACCAATATATCAGCCGATGATGCTTGCTGTGCTTCTCGTAGAATTACGGTGAAGTGCCACTACATCCAAAAACCAGAGGGCGCTCTCATGCAGAAACTCAATATTGGCCGCAGAAGAAGAACCATTACACACGCAGCTCCAGGAAATGGCTTAAGGATATATTTATATCACTGTTCTTCAAACCTTTTCAGGTATTTTCATGATAATAAAGAATATGTAAAATATTGCTTTTTTTGAGTGTTGCTTTTTCAAATGCATTTTATAAACGACTGAAACCAAGAGTGATTTCAGATCGATAAGGACTTACTGAGCAAAACCGTAGTACATGAAATGTAAAGCTGTGAATAATATATTATCAGCTGTGGGATTCAGAATCGTTATCGGCCAGGTATACATTATTAGTGTATAGCGGCATTTATCATCGCATTTGAAACTTCAAACCTCAACTCAGAGAAGAAGACAACATGATTTGAGATCACTGTAGTGTTTTCTTTAGGAAACAAATATCGAAAAGCAAGAAAGTCTGCTACTACATACTACAAGCTAGGAAAAATAGTAACATTAAAGTGCTCTCTTTTGTCACCGTTTTCCTAGATTAAGATCTAAGAAAACAAACCAAAGACCAAAAATTATGAACAGCACTTTATGTATAAAAACAACAAAACAAACACTCTGATTTTGCAGCATTCACAAGTTTTTAAGAATTTATACATCAGGTCAGAATAAATTCATTCTTTAAATCTGCACCGGCAGCGATGGTGTCCTGCTTTATTTGTTATCTTTAAAATGTATTTAATATTTTAACTTTTGCTCTAATCAGCATTTTCATATATGGTGGAACAATCAATCACTAGAAGGTGAATCACTCATAGTTTGGTGATATATGCTGTGAAGTGAATGGAGGTCGGTAACGGTTATAAATCAGAGGTCTTAATTTCTCACTTGGGCTGTGCAGGTTGATCGGGTCACTTACTGAAGGGTGAAACGTTTGTCTAATCATATGGTCACTGTGGCCCTGCTGGTCTGTGACTCATGATAACCCTTACTAACCTTAAAATGATAAAAGAGGGTGACGCTAACTGCTAATGACTCAGTAGAGACACGCTGGCTCCAGTACAAAACCTAGTGAGTTGCCTCAAAAGCACTTTTAATACACAGATCATGGAAAATACGCGGGAAATGTGTTCGGGATTTGTCTAGGGATTATTTGATTTTGGTTTTATTCATTGAATCGGTGTATGCGTTGTGTTCACATGCATGGGACACATGACGTGTAATGAATTTGTAATCATGCACTGATGGATTTTTTTCTCTCGAGAAACCACACACATGCAGTTTTTTTCTGATTTGATTCATAAACTAGTGCATCATGTACCATTTCATTAAGCTGGTAAATGATCTCAGCTTCAGTGCAGATACTGAGGAGCTCACTGATCTATACTTCTTTCCACTTTGCAGACATTTTACGTCATGAATGTTGATCTGTTTTTAAAACACCGTGTCAAAGAGTTAAACGAGATCCATTATAATCAGTAAGCATCTTTCACCAAAACACAATACCATGAGGTCTGCAAAGCAAAATACACACCAGTTATAAATGTACAAATAATTAATTAAATACTGAGAAATATTACAATGAGAAAAGTTTATAGACTAAACCTTTGATTTCCATGTATACAGTATGTATGTTCATACTCATTAAACCATCGCATTATTCATTTAAAGGCATTATTAGTTAAAGTAATTATTAGTATTTCAACATAATTTTGCATGTATGTGTCCTGTTAAGCGCATAAAGATTCTGTGTTTCCTGCTTTTTGAAATGCATGTCTCTGTGTGTGCGCTTACCCAGCAAACACAGAATGCTCCCCCAACGTTCCCATTTGGGGTTTTAGGGAACCAAATAAGAACGTTCTGGGAATGTTGCCTGCAGGTAATTTTTAAGTTTAATTTTATAAAGAGAACCTTCCCAGAACATTCCCTGTAGGTTAATAAAGATTTAACAAAAAACTTTTATAGTGGATTGCCTTTACCAAGGCCATATTTTTCTGTGGTCCACAGAACAAAAGCACTTCAGGAACAAACCGATATTTGACCCTGGACCACAAAATCTGTTATATGGGTATTTTTTATTAAAATGTATACAGCATCTGAAAGTTGAATAAATAAGCTAGGAAAATATCTGGCTGAGATGCATCTATTTGAAAATCTGGAATCTGAGCGTGCAAATTTTTTTGAATATTGATCAAATCCCTTTAAAGTTGACTAAATGAAGTCATTAGCAACACATATTACCAATGATCAATTTGTATTTATGGTAGAAATGCACAAAATATCCGTATGAAACATGATCTTTTCCTAATATCCTAATGATTTTGGGCATAATTTTTTTTATAATTTTTACAGATACAATGAATTATTGGCTACTGCCACAAATATTCCCATTATGACTGGTTTTGTGGTAAATGATCACAGACAGGGGCGTCATGCACCAATTTTTTTTAAGGGGGCACAGTGTCAACAGCTCAGAAATTTGTGCATACACAGACATCAAACGAAAATTATAGAGCTTTCAGTCTTTTCCATGGCACTTACATTTCACTTACAATCTGAAACCCCCTGCTTTCATGCAAAAACCTCCAAAATAAAAGTGATGACTAACTTTCATTTCAAATACTATTCAATCGGAATAATGACACATTTGCATCATATTTACATCTGAAACGGCATGTTTTATTTATTTAAGTCTTAATGGCTCGTTTAATTGTGTCATTAATGCATTTTGCACAACAACTGCATCATATAAAATTAATGTAATTTTAAATCCATAAAGTATATAAACAACGAAAATGACATAAGCTATAGCCACGTGATTAATTTTAATGTTCAATAATGATTTTAAAAAATATGTTTAGATAAAATTATTAGAGGAACGGATTTTTGCATTCAATTTTACCTCATGTGAGCATGTGAGATTCCGCGCCCGCGTGAACTCTGGCGAACTTTGGCGTTGTGCCAAGAAGATGAATCTCTACTAATATAACTTTGAGACGGTCACATTTAAAACCATACATTTTCTACACAGAGGAGGTTAACTGCACATTACCGTACTGGGGTTTGGAAATGTTGTGAGCGTTTCTTACACTTTTTAATGGTTCAGATAGCCAAATGCAGCAAGCCAGCAACAGCAGAGAGCTCGTGAGCGCGCCCAGACGCTGATGACGTCTGCGACTGCGCTGACTGCAGCGCCAGCTGCCCCCAGAATAAAAGTAATGTAACATGATCAAAACACTATCAAAACGGCGAAAATCTCCGAAAAGTGACAAGGATCCAGCACAGAATGTATAATATTGTGCATATTAAACAAATTAAACGTCAAATAACAGATTAATGGACGCTTATTTGATTTTGAGGTTGGATGCAAAATCCATTGGCTCAAAAAAACCAAGGGGGCACGTGCTCCCTCAGTTTGAATGGGCATGACGCCTCTGATCACAGAAGTTTGCTTTTTGGATTAACACCATTTCCTAACTACACACGTGACGCCGCAAAACATGATAAAATGTATTCCTTCAATGTTAATAACCATTGGAGACGCAATGCCACAACAAGCGACAGTGAAAGTATTTTTTACAGTGTACATATCTGGTCCGGAAATATTTTAGGGAAATATGAAGGAAACACTAACATCAACAAAGTACATGTCTGGTATGCCAAACCAAGCAAGCTTAAAGTTACCCCTAATGTTGGTGGATGCAATTGTGTTTGTACACACAGGCACACAAACCCTAAACTTTTTGCTGTATATAGTGTTTGAAAGTCCATGAGTGAAAAGTGTGATTGAGCTGAGATAGGTATTGGTTCAGAAGCTCAGAAAATACAGCTATAATTGCAGTGACCTGGTCTCTATCTCTCCGTCTCTCTGGAGCGCAGTGATGCGTGTTATAACTGTGATACTCCGGTACAGGAGGTACCGTATGTGATGAAAACCAGCAGCCTTCAGTAAGCTCTGAATCAGCAGCTTTATCTGTGAATGAAGCTCTGTCTGTGTTGTTTACAGTGATTGAAGCGGATAGATAACCACACGCACACTTTAAGCCACAAGCATCTACTGTAAATGCAGCTGAGAATTAACACTTGTTAAAAAGCACAATAAATCGCATGCAATTGTCTCGTCAGTAAAGCCGGATCTTGATTAGTAATAAATCGCCATCAGCTGCTTTCAGATGGAGCAGCATTTATTACACAGAGCCGTAGTTCACTGAAAAGCTACAGGTAAGCAATCTTACATTTCGCAGACGATTCATTCGCGATTATAAATGCGACGGCTCTCTTTAATGACATTACTGCAAAAAACACGTTAGGTATCTTAATTTTTAAGGGTACTGTAGTTGGTGGTTAAAGCATTTGTTCATGACTAGTTACTGTACTATAAAAATGCACTGCAGTATGTTTGTAAGGTTGAGAGCACACTAACATTAATGCCATGGCAACAGAAATCATCTTACCTGAGCTTACAGACTGAATTAAATATAACAGCTTTTGTTGTAGTTGACTCTTCACATCTTATACTGGCTGCACACAAAACACAAAAACAAACTGTAAAAAAAATCCATAGAAATTGCAGCTGGGTTGCCGGTAACTTACCGTAGATTTAAATTTATATTATTTACTGGCAACATTTTGTTCAAAGTTAAATGAACATTAAGCATTTACAAGTCTTTGTCTTTACAGAGAAAAAAAAACAGCATCAAGCGAGACATTCTGGGAAACCAAATTTGAAGCAAAAAACAGAAAAAGGTTGATGATGATTTCTGGTTCCCAGAGTGCTTTGCATGAGGCTCTTATTGTATGGTTTTATTCTGTAAAGATAAAGACTTGTTGATATTTAAAATGTATTTAACTTTGAACAAACTCTTGTCAGTAAATTACATAAATTGAAATCTACGGTAAATTACTGGCAACCCAGCTGCAATAACATTGTAATTTCTACGATTTTTTTTTACAGTGTACAGCATATCCTGTGCAGATTTGGATGCCTCTAATAAGCTGGATATTTCAATTACTTGGTTAAAGGACAAGTTCAGTATTTTACACTTAAAGCCCTGTTTTCAGATTGTTTATGATGAAATAGAACGGTTTTGACTGAAATTTCGACATATGATGCTGGACCGAGAATTTTTGAGTGTTTGTTGTATCACCCCCATCTCTACAATGGCTGTACAGGTGCACTGGAACAATCCTTCCTAAAATGCATTAAACTTTCATTTACAAAGACGTGAAACTCACCAAGTGGTCAGGGGTGTTCACTGGTATGCTCACACAAAAATCGCTGCAAAAGATGCTTTCCAACAGCTGTTTTATCATAGTTTTTGTCCAACTCCATTGACTTGTATTAGATGTGCTGTGAGGTACGGTATTACTCCGCGCCGGGACTTTTTTCGTATTCTTGCAATTGGTCAAGGTGGATTATCACCACCACCTGGGCTGGAGTGTCTATTATTCAAGCTCTCAACGGAAGAATATACGGGTGTGAGGCGTTTGGAAAAATAGGTCCACAAGTTTACAACGAATGCTAAAACACCTGTTGGAAAGCATCTTTAGCAGTGATTTTTGTGTGAGCATATCAGTGAACCCCCCTGACCACTCGCTGAGTTTTTGTAAACAAAAGTTTAATGCATTTTAGGAAGGATTGTTTCGATGCACCTATACAGCCATTGTAGAGATGGGAGGTAAAACAACCAACACCCGAAAATTATCGGGCCAGCATCATATGTCCAAATTTCAATCAAAACCGTTCTATTTCATCATAAACAATCTGAAAACAGGGCTTTAAGTGTAAAATACCGAACTTGTCCTTTAAAAAGATTTAAACTCACGTGTAAGTGTAAGTGATGTCATTTTAGTTTTCTGTCTTAGGGACTATTCGGACGGGATTGGTTTTCCAAACAACGTTTGAGTTTCAACATGTCCCCCACGACGTCTGTGAGATTATGTACCGTTTCGGACGGGATTGAAATTTTCATGCTATTCCAGAGATGTGAGTGTCTGTTTCATGCATTTGGGCATTGCAGAAGATCACGTCCTCTGGATATGCGTGTTTGTAATGTTTAATATTTTGCTTTAAATGTAAAATTATTACAGAACATGTAATTTATTAATTTAATTTTAACAAATCAAATTAAAATATACAAATCCTACTAAGGGAAAAAACATCCATATCTGAATGAATGGGACTCATGAAGTACAATATATGCGCAAATCCAACTTGCATTTTTCGAAGAAACATTGTTTTTAATTTCACTCAAGAAAAGTTGAGATGACTCAAAAAATTATTAAATGGAAAATTTAAAAGAATTAGTATTGCCAACTTAATATTTCAAGCTGAGAAAACCAAAAATTCTAAGGGCCAGATTTACTAACAGCTTGCGCCATGCAAACCACATTTTTTTTGTTAAGTAATGACTGTCAGGATTTACTAAATACGTGCAGTGGATCATTAGCGCTGAAAAGATTATGTAAGTAATTCACGCAACGTCATTTACTAATGTTTGCGCGTGTTAATGGCTCATTATAGTTGTGCGTAGGTCCAACGGCCTTTATTTAATTTGTGTTTTTTTAGTAACCAAAAAATATATCAAAAATTTATTTATCATTAGTAATATGTGTTGCTAAGGACTTCATTTGGACAACTTTAAAGACAATTTTCTCAATATTTTGATTTTTTCAAATCTCCTATCATACTGACTTTATTTATTCTGCTTTCAGATGATGTATAAATCTCAATTTCCCTTATGACTGGTTTTGTGGTCCAGTGACATATATATATATAGCTCCTTATACAGTATATATCTTAATTCTTCGCATTGTATTTTGTATGATAGTGTATAGAGGGTTCCCACACCTTAGTTAACTTCAAATTCAAGGCTAAATCACATTTCAAGTGAGAGCAAGGTGTTATGTTTTAAGATACATGGTTGTAGTTCCCTTTCAAGGGAACTTGCACTGCGTTACTGCGGTGACACTTTGGGGACGCCTCCAGTGGTAAGTGCGTCTGAATGTGTATATCAAATTCAACCAATGGTGAGGCTTAATGACAAAGACAGGGTGACGCGGGAGCCAGGAAGTATATCGCTATCAGAAATATTGCCAAAGATGGCGTTACAGGGACGCAGAAAGTATGGCAACGAAGGTGCAGCGTCTCCTTCCCTTCTCAGGGAACAACAGTTACGGTACATACGTAACCCGAGACGCTTTCATGTGTCAAACACAACTATGCAAAAAAGCATTTTGGTATGAATCAACATTCTCATACAGAAGATATTTGAAGTGAACAGTTTAGCATGAATTTTTATGATATTATTCTACACTACACAGACAATATGGATTTTTTCGAGAAAACTTCTTGCATAAAATAGATTCAAGCATTTTCAATGACCTGTATCTATGTATGTATATTTTCAAAAACTTCACAGGGCCTTGATTTTTTTCCTTCAGATTCACAAACTTTCAAGGATTTTAAGGACCCGTGGGAACTCTGTGTATAGTAATAAGGTAATTTTCATGCTTGGTATAAAATATTCATGGACCGTAATTTTTCTCCATTGACTCGCCAATGGCCAGTTTTGGTAAAAGTTGATCTTATAGCCTGGGTGCTCAGAAACACATCCACAAGTTTAAGCCTTGCATGATAAAAGTGCAACATAAACTCAAATAATGTGAGCTTCAAATAAACTGTTAATCGACTGGTAAAGAAAATGTTCATCTCATCAACCCCAAAATTCACTCCTAATTTAGACGTATTAAAAATATAATGTTATTCTCCAGCGGTTCAAATAATAACATTTCCGACAGAATGGCGTGCCGCTGCTTTATTTGATAGAAGAACATTCACTTTCCAGTCATTTGGGTAAATGGGGCCTATCTCCAGGACACATCTTTTCAATAAAAGGACGAATGCAGCAAGCCATTTCTCACTTTCTCTTTAGCTCCTTATTCATTTTTTCAGATAAAAGCTCATTTCGTCTGCAGTGAGCCTTTAACAAGTGATGACGCCCCGCGCGGAGGCCGCATATATTCACACAGCGCTGATAGTTCCAATTTCGACTCATTTCCCTCCAGTATGCCGAATGTACAAAGGGAACCTCCTGCCATCATTAAACCTACAACTCATCATACCTCCAGGAACCAGACGTGCTTTCTCTCTGGATGGATCACTTGGTTTTCTAACTTTGATGTCCCAAATGGATCTCCATTCTGCTGCCAATTTGGCTTTCAGGTTGTCTGGCCTCAAGCCTTACCTCTCCATCTCTCCATATCTCCATTCTTTTAACTTCCGAGTGGATTGTTTTATCCTGCCACAACAATTTCTGACCACCAATCTCTTAAACAAAAGTGGCTATAGGGATGGGCGATATGACCCAAATCTTTTATCACGATAGGATTCATTTTATATCATGATAACGATATATATCACAGTACAGTTTTATTTTTCTTTTAATAAGGTTTTTATGTTATTAAAATCTTTAAATGTTCATAAGTCCCACAAAAAACGTATACAATCATAAAAAAGAGACAAAAATCAAGCTCACTGATGATAAACATTCAAATAAGGATAATAAATAATAATGTACATACACACACACACACAAACACACACACAAAAAGACCCAAACGCTCAATGACAGCGACTGAGGGTCATACTTAAAAATTAAATACAAAGTCATAACTCCTGACAAAAATGAAGATATTACTGTCACTATAGGATTTTCTGAATAAAATAAACGTCAAAAACTGAATCTTAAGTCTTAACGCCTTTTAATGCCGTATAGTTTTTTGAGGTAAGTTCATTTAAACAAACAGTAACTTTGAATTAATGTAAATAAGAACTCTTTAGGATGCCAGTGTCATCGTGCGGGTTAACAGGGTTGGGTGCTTGTAAAACTGCCACGTTAAATGGGATGCGGTCAAAAATTTGGTTGAACCTTGTTTGTCGGTTTTCGGTTTCGGCCAAGAATTTTCATTTCGGTGCATCACTAGTTACTCTTTTTGCATTTTTAAAACACATCCTTTAATATTATATGACTTACGTGAGGTTTTTACTCCATAGTCTATAAAAACCTAAGCTAATAGCAAGGGATGCTCCGATCGATCGGCCCCCGATAATGGCATTAAATGAGTCGATCGGTACTTGTTAAATTTGCCGATGTTGTGAACCGATCTTTCTGTTTACTTTTGTCATGAATGATAGAGGTCCTGAATGCGGCTGCAATTAGAGACAATTTTTACGTAGTGCGAGCATTGTTATAACCCGTTGCTCATGTACGACGTGCAGATTTGAATTACTCTCTCTGCCTTTACGGAGATATGTGTATTTTCTATGAGGACTCACTCTGGTCAACAGTGCGACGCATCTTCACATCCCCATCAAACAGCATATACAACACATATCTATTGCGGACAATTGCATCCTCATGCCAAAAGTGTATTATTTGCATGCGTTTTAAAGTTTTGACCACTTAAACCTTCTTTATCATCAGCTGTTCTTGTCCGCATACACCCGACGAGCACACACACAGCAGCCTGTGTACACGTGTACATAGCGATCTCTCTTTCCGTCTTAAAGCTACAGTAACCTAATTAATCTCTCAATAAAATCACTTTCTGCTCTTGACGAAAGAACTGTTATACTTCATACGAATGCATGTATATTTAATAAATACAATAAAGACTGTGAAGTGTTTTAGTTTTATTACTTTTAAGAGACGTAAACATTTTTAAAGAGATATTATATAAGGGTATAAGTGGGTGATTCTCACGAAACCATTAAAACACCACGGCACTAATGATTTTAGCTTTAAAATGTGTAATATAGTAACATTAAAAAGCATCAGAATGAACACAATACTGTGTTCTACCTTGCACAATGTGTGATTTCAACATAAGAATTTATAATTGTACATTTTATCTCATTTTCTGCTGAAATTCTCATTACCGCAATGTGTCCGGCTGTATTTGAACATGCGTTATGTTGTAATTTAACCAAATTAACACAAAAATATTAAGAAAAAAAATAAATGGATGTTTTGCTAGACTACTTTAGACGACAGAAAAAATATTTACTGAATATTCATGTATAATAATAATGAAGAAAAATTAGGAAAATGATGTGTCCATGCCTGATGTTCTCATCCTTCGCAACACTTTTTGAGAACAGTTTAAGCACACATACAGAATTTTAATAAAGTTTGATTTTGAGTGACCAAGCACATGGACCAGTTACTTCAAGATGGCTACCAGGTAAGATCATTTTTTACAGTTAATTTGAAATATTGTCTTGTCAGAATGCTTACACGACATTTTGATTATCATTACCGCAACAGATGCTTATTAAATGTTCATTTAATTAATAAAAGCATAATACTATGATTTTAAATGCTTGTGCAGAATCTCCAAATTATGTTCTTTCAGGTTTGTCATGTCATTTTAAAAATATGTCAGTGTTGATGTAATGAGATTTTTTAGGACAAATTTTTTAAATTATGTTACAAAAGTGTTAAATGATAAGTAAAAGTTTTTAAATGAATGTTCCCATTTACTCCAGACTTTGTTTTTCAATGTCTGGTGGGAAAAAAAAAGGAAATTTAAGCAATTTTTACATTTTCATGCTTGACATTTTTAAAACCAAGTTTTCGTGAGAATCACCCAAGTATCGGAATCTGTATCGGCCGATCACGAAGATAACAAATCGGTAATCAGTATCGGCTGCAAAAAACCTGATTGGAGCATCCCTACTAATAACATATTGTAATAAAGGAAAACGAGTGATGCGTGATGTGAATAATGTCATGTAAACACACATCTGCTTTTTCAGATCATTAAAATAAAGTTTTTAACCGTTAAACAGGTAAAAAAGTGATTTAGTCAAGAGTAGTGAGATATTTTCTCTTGCTGTTTGATTAAAGCTATGGTCTATGATTTCAAAGATTGTTCATTATTAATAACCTCGTTTAGATGCTGGTTATGGTTCTACAGTAACAATATGAAGAGAAAAAAGAATTTAAAAAATCCATTCAGTCTATTGGGTGTATGGTAGCAGATAAGTTGACCAATGTAAACTGTCCGGCCGGATAGCTTACATTGGTTAACTGCTCTTATCCAATCTCTGCTACATTTGAAAATCCACCTCGTGCTCGCGTCTCCACCCCATCGCACACCACCCCGCCCCTCTCCTGCCTGCGACATGAAATTTGTGTCAGTGTATGGTAGCTAGCGAAGCAGCAACATCTCACTAATGGAAAAAAAACTAAACGACAGCAGCAAGCAGCCCCTGCTTGTCCCTACAGTAAAGGTTGGAAGAAAAAGGAAGTCTGTTGAAGAAAGAGCAGAGGTTAAAAAAATTTGAAAAACGCCGGACTCTAAGTAGAATCAATATATGGTCCGCCATTGTTGGAGGAAGCTTCAGGGAGATTTGGGGCTGAAAACCGACACCGACACGGCAGACTTTTGTTGAACAGGTACGCACTTATTTATACTTTTATTGTGTGAGGTGTTACATAAATATCTTTTTATGAGTCTGACAACATGCTGTCGGTCGGCATCGGAATGTTAGCCGTTTAGCATCGCGTATCACGGGTCAAAGTAATTATATTTACAAAGATTGTGTGAGGTGTTACAAAAATAGTATTATAATCTGACTACATGCTGATGCTGCCGGTCGGCATCGGAATGTTAGCCGTTTAGCATCGCGTATCACGGGTCAAAATAATTATATTTACAAAGTCATTTCTTGAAGCTCATGAGGGGAAACGTATGCCAAACGTTGTTGTGAAAGTAAATAACGTCAAGTACAATCATAATTGTAATTGTTCATTTCTTCAAGCCTTTATGTGTTTACTGCTCGGTAAATCTCTGTTCTGATGTTTACTACCAGTGATCACAGCTTGAATGAGTGACATTGTTCAGGTGGTTTCACGGTGGGAGGGATCAGGTAGCACAGAGGGGCGGGATGAGTTTTTTAAAACTTACTAACCGTCTCAGGCTTTCTAGAGCGATTTTCAACATCGTAGACTACAGCTTTAACATAAGTGACAGACCGGAGCAAAATTAAGTCACTTCCCCTTTATAACCAAAGTCCAAGTTTAATCCACTGATACACATCTATTTTCTTTTTCAGCTGTTTACTTTCTCTTAAGACCTAAATGGTTGTGATGAGGTTACTGTGATGAGGTCCATATGTGTATTTAAGGCCAATAAAGCGGCAAAAAAGCTCATGAGCTCAATGAGCAGTGAATTCGCAGCTTGCGCGCTTCTCTCACACCGAAACAGAGCACGCATTTAGCCACGTTTGTTTGTGTTTCAATGGCTTAGAATCATTTGTTTTAAAACAATGGTGATTAAATATGTGTACAAATGTTACGTTTTCGTGACCACTTTTAACCTCGATAAAGACAATAGTCCAAAATGTCTTCCGGTTGACAAGTTTTTACAGTTGCCATAGCGATGCCATAGAACCCAAACAACAACAACAACCAAGTTCAATTGCAAAAGAAAACAATTATGAAGTAGTTTATACATGCATTGTACACTTTTTACATGGCTTTAGAACATTATGTAGCATGAGACTACAGTACTTTATTATAGTTTTATAGTGCTTGCTTTAGAGCCTGAGAGATGGAGTCAAAATGAACTATGCAAGGACAAAAGATCCTTTAAAAAATTCCCCTTTGTGTTTCACAGATAAAAATAATGAAGGTGAGTACCTAAGTACAGAAAGTTCATTTTCAAGTGAACTGTTCCTGTAAATTCTCCGTTTATCCACCACACCAGCCATGAAAGGTTGCTGTTGTTCTCACTCCATTACTAAACGACACAATTATTGTTCTATTTTTACTAAAGGTCTGCTAACCGCACGCACATCATCACAGATAACCCATAGAGAAGGAGCAGGGCTTTACTGATTATACTTAGTCCTAATGCAAACAATACTTGCTGATATCTGCACAACGTAGTATGTGTGAGTAACTGTGTACTGATACCGATGCTTGTATAAGTTAGCACCTCGGCTTCTTGTGTTTTCCAGTAACAAGCTACTTTTTACAATGATTAAAGTGTTGGGAATCAAACCAGTGTTTTTGTCACACAGTACATGCAGAACATTGTTGTTTTAGCTACATAAAGCAACATATTTATGTGACAGCATGTTTAATCTATTTCTGCAGTGTAACCCTGCCCACATTGCAATCTTTGTTGTTTTTCTCCTGTAGCTCAATTGGAGGAGAGTTGTGTTAGCAGTAAATATGTCTATACATAATAGCACATACTGCTTATAAAATACACTTTGTGTACTTTGAATGCAATGAAAGTCGCTTCTGCTAAATGCTAGGGCTGGGTATCGATACAGATGTTCAAGATCGATTCGGTTTCGATTCACAAGCTATCGATTCAATTCAGTTTTCGATTCTGGTTCTCGGGTCGGTTTTTATACTCGATTCACCTCAATGTATATAGATTTGATACAAATACTATATTAATAAAAAAGAACAGTGAACAGCAGTTTACAAGTGGGTAATTAATAAAAAGAAATTAAAAGCCACAACACTCCCGTCGTCGTCTTGCTTGCGAAATCTAAAATGCTTCCATACTATCTCTGACTTTTTATATGAAGGTGGCATCAACGTCAATGAAGTACCCGAAATCGCCATTTTAAGCACTGAATAAGTGAATAACAGGCTCGCCTCTCGTTCATTGGTCACATCACGCAAGGCAAAAAAGAGGGTGACATCTAGTAGAAAAGACTAGTCATTAGATTAACGCTAATCTTACGTTCAATGTTTGCGGAAATAAATATGAAAGAAAAAAGATTTTGAATCGACCACAGCCCTACTAAATGCATAAAAAGTAAAACAAAATAAGTGTAAAAAAATTCTGCTAAATAAATACGGCTCTGATTACCGAAGAACATCACCTGTCAGTTTGTGTATTTAACCCTTTAGAACCTCAAGCAAAAACAAGTTGTTTTCACACATGTGCTATCATCAAGTGCAAGGTATATTTTTCAGTAAAATAAATAGCTTTTGAATAATTACAATTATTAATCATTACTGTGTGTTGTGAATTTGCAAATTTAGACAGAAATATAAAAAAATATTTATCTATCAAGTTTACTTACACTGAAAAAAAATGATTCATTGAATTTAATCAATTTTTTTAAGGTAAGTGTTTGCAATCAATTTATTTAAGCTACAAAAAAAGATTAGTAAAGTAAAAGTAAAATAAAATATAAAACTTTTGTTTAAATGTAGCTTAAATCAATTGATTGCAACCACTTACCTTAAAAAAATTGATTAAATTCAATTAATATTTTTTTTCAGTGTGCAACTCACTGTTCAAATCTGCTATCCACGAAAAAAGCAGCGACTGGCTGACAGCAAGCAAGAAATGGCCGTAATAAACCATATACTTGCAAAAAGCATCTACTTTCAGGATACATTCAAATTTTTTGATAGCATGAATGATTGAAGAGATACTGTAAACTGAATTGAGCCTGCGATGTAAATAATGCATGGATAAAAAGACACTGTCCTCAATGGTTCAGTGGATGTTAAAGGTTCTTTATGGAACCATAAGACAAGGAACCTTTTAGAAACCTTTATAGTATTTTTAGGAGTGCAGTCTCAGGTGTGGGGTAGTGACATTTGCAGTGCATCACTGATCTTAAGGAGCTTGGAGGTTGGGAAGCTACCGTCTCAAGGCAACTACGAGAGTATATGGTGGGTAATTGCATTTTGTTTGTTCCCTTGAAGATCATGACAGGCTACTTTAGCTTTGGAACGCTGCTGAGGCTTTAAGATAAGCAAGGATGCTCCCCGACTTCACTTAAAGTCTATTCTATTAAGCACAATCGCTTTAACAGTATCTCTAAATAAATCAATAGCAATTCCATGCCTCCAGGTAATTTCAATCAAAGTCTGCTGTTTAACCTTGCCTAACGGAGCAGCGTCTGAGGCTGACAGAAGTCTTTAACACTGATTTACCCTAGTTACTTTTTTCTGAATTCTGTCAAGCACATTGTGTGTGGTTTAAGACTTCCTCTATAAAGTTTGCCTTTATAATCATAAACTTTGTTTATGGATTTCAGTTATAACACAGCTGCATGACCAGACAATGTGATGATCAGAGCCATTCATACTGCCTGGAGGTCGAAACATAAAATGTCCAAGTCTTTAAACCCAACATTGCTTTCTAAGGGGATAGTGACTATAATAAAAAAATAATTATATAAAGTCTCAACTAAATATATAAATGATTAATTCAGAAAAGATTCTTTAGTGAACCACAATTATAAAGAACCAAAGTGTGGAAAGATGTACACTTTTAATGAGCCAATGACCACACCGAGAGAGACGCTTCTTTACATAAACATTCTCAAAAATGTTTTAAATGCATTTGAACATAATACTGACGTGCATTGTTCATTAATCTCTGATGTGGAGCCAGGTTGAGGTGCAAATTTATTTATGTAATCAGAGACAGCGCACATTAATAATACAGTTAAATACAATGTAAAATGCACCAGATTTAGCCAGTATTGACTGATTTTTATCCGTAGTCCCTTTTGGCACGTTGATGTTACGGTCAGAAAGAAAATTGGGATGCATTTGGGAAAGACACGCCGATCGGAAGTGATGTATTTCATTGTGTCCCAATCAAAACATTATATGCAAGGTGAATTTTTTAATCCTTTTTGTTAAAACAAATTTAATACGATTGATTACCGATGAGTAAATTATTAACTAAAAATATATTTGAAGATTAAAGGCTGTTGTCATGGATTTGTGGTTAAACTGAAATTTCATTACGACTGCCACTAGGGGGCGAACTCCAACCGTCGTGTCTGGATGTAGTGTACAATTGAAAGGCAGTTTAGCATATAGTTCTTTAAAATATTAAAAAAGAAAACAGGATGTGCAATTTAAGTTATTAGGAGAAGACCGACTACATGTTTTGAATCCTTGAAATGTAACAATTTATGTAAGTTAAACAGTTTTAAACATGGCTCTTGCAATGTTAAACTGCAATTGTTTTAAAAATATTAAAAAAGGAAATATGAGTTTTCAGTAATTAACTCTTTCGCCGCCATTGACGAGATAACTCGTCAATTAAGAGAAAACGCTTCCTTGCCAATGACGAGAATTTCCAGCTTTCCGCAATACCACTATTATCCACCAGGTGGCGCACTTCTGCAATTTATACAACCCAGAAGTAGCGCCTCACGTGAAAGAAAAAGAACTTCATGTATGTTTTAAAGATCGCTCTGCATCTGATCTCTATCAAAAGTCCGGCACAAAAATGGAATTATCTCAGCTTTTTGCTCAAAATTGGGTTGTTTTTGAAGAAACCTACCCATATTTGAGAGGTGATAAAAAGAGAACTAATGAAGGTAGGATGAAACATTTCAAGTTCTTTCATTTGATATATTGTTTGTTTATATATTTAAAGGAGAATTTTTTTTTTGGAAGGCATTAAACTTTTGTGAAAATCATGAAAAATGCTGGCACTAGCTGGCAACTTTTTTTTTTAAACGCTGGCGGGGAAAAAGTTAAAAGGCAAAACACTGGATACAATGGAAGAAGTGTGCATCTTTTTAAAAAAATGCATGTTTTATATATCGGTATCATATTTAGCCAGTATTGACTGATTTTCATTCGTAGTCCCCAGGGAGCTACACTGCGACCAAAATGGTCGCATATGCGACCTTTTGAACTGCCGTTGCGACCCTAATTTTTAATGGGTCGCAAATGTGCTACCTAATGTTTTAGACAATATGCTATGATTTACTATGAGCATTTATTAAAACATAAATGTGGATTTTAAGAATACGTTTTATAACGTGCTCTGAGCCATCAACACGTTGGCTTCATTTTGCGTGAAAGCACGTCGTGTCTCTCCCCATCAGTGTGCGTTTGCGTGCTCAGCTGTTTCTCAATGAATTAGGTGCGACGCAAGCGCAGTGTCTTCCATGTTTCTGAACTTGAGCAGAGGTCTTTCTTCACTGAGGACGCGGGACCCGTATGGTTCCGGGTTTATATTTTAAATGGTCTGTCGGGTCCGGTTAGGTCCTAGTTTAATTACTTTGGGTCCCAAGTCTGATTAATATTGAGTTTATAACCCGAGTCGATCGGAAAACGGCCATGAGCGCTACCGCGCTAAAGCTCGAGTGCAGTTGGTTTAGCGTGCCTTCGGTTTCTATGGCGATGGTTCTTGTTACGACCACGCGCTGCGTTTTCTTTCTCACATGTTTTTAATAATCTTATTATTAATAAACCATATATTTTCTAAAACCATATCCATATTAAGTTTGCACAGATTGTAGCAAAAAAGCAGTGCTAATGTCAAGCCCATTGCACTAAACGAGCAAAGCAATGTAAAGTTTGTCACCGGGACAGCAAGTAGATTTGACAATAAAATAAGTGGAATAATATTATTGAAATAATAAGTGGATTAAGCTTTTTAAATCGGCAAGAGAGAAATAGAAAGATAGAGCAGAAGCAGTAAAAGTGCCTATTTAATAGAAATTATTACCATTATAACATCAGTCATAACATCAGTCACATTTATAATCTATAGACCTGCAATGTCTATTAATATACTATACATAGTATTGTATTATATTGAGTTTGATAAAAGGGGTCTAATTGCTTCATATATCAGTGCAAAAACAGTAAGTGTTTTCGTGGTGCTTTGACAAACAGTGTCAGTTTTGTTAATGGCAAAGAAAGTTTGGAGTGTTTAGATTAATGAAATATAATGTGAAATTAATATTAATTTTCAATAAATCAAAGTATTGTGTTGTGTCACACATTATTAGTTCTTCGTCACATGTATAGTAGACCATTATTTGTCAGTGAGTAATAATTGCCCTTTTTACCGGTTACCACCACCAAGTAAATTTCAGATCTGTGGGAAACACTGACTGCAACGTTTAAGAAAACAAGGTGGCATGTGGTTTAAAAGATGGCAAGTAAAATAAAAAGCATATCTGTATGCAATACAGTTTCATTATTGTTCATTATTAACCAGAGTGCCTTAATATAACTTGAAAAAAATATGTGCGACCAAATCATATTTTGCGCCAGTAACTGAAAAAGTTGGTAGCTCAAGTGCCACCAGTGGAAAAGGTTAGTGTAGTACCCTGGTAGTCCCTTTTGGCAAGTTGATGTTACGGGCAGAAAGAAAATTGAGATGCATTTGGGAAAGTTGCAAAATCATTGCATGACTTATGGGTGACTTGAGTTTCATACTCAATTTCTACCACTGTCACTATATTCTCTAAGCAATAATCATTGAAAAGTGAAAAACAATGATGCTTCCATTTCAGCCACTTTAAGCCGACATAATGCAGTAAACAATTTAAAAAGAGCATTCACAGGAAATAACAGACCTATTGAAAGCAAAAACGAGTCACTTGCAATTGGTTCCCTGGCGGTAAATCAAATCAACGAGTCCTCTACTACGCATTTGACTGATAAACAGCCCCAGCGCAACCGAGAAGTCTGGCCTCGGGGTGCAAACACTGACTGTAACAACTTCAGTATGCATTGAAGCCAAATATAACAAGCTCAGTTTCAGCCCGGGTCCGACCGTGAGTCTCAGTCCCGCTGAAGAGCCCCAGCCAGTGAACGCTTGACCGGCGACAGAGCAGAAAGTCTTGAGGATCATGGTGGCTTATGCCTCACCATATGTCACAGCCGCCAAGTCCTTCTCATACTCTTGAACCGTGCCAAGAGGATTTTCTGTCCAGTCAAGCCTCCGTTCCCAAATGTCTCTGGGAATATCAATTACAGAGGTGTGGGACTCTGATCTGTTGGGTGTAAAAGTCACAGGTTGGGTCAGGGAGATGGGGATCTTTCTTATCTGATTGAGCTGGGTGAGATTGGGGAATTAAACCCGCTGATAGGAATCAGAACAGCTTGATCTTATTGAAAGAGTGAATAAGATTTAGATGTCAAAATGTAACATGCCTATAGATACTTGGTCGTGAACGAAAGAAGAACAAATTTCTTTGTATTGAGCAACTTCATGCAAATGTCATGTAAAACCATGAAAAAATTAAGTTTTTACCTAATGTTTTTAACCATAGTGATTTCTCAGATGTAAATATTTGGTGGCTTAAAGTGTGCATAAAGTCCAATATTAAATGTGTTCTCAGTTTGTAACACCACAGAAAAATGTGCTATTAACAACCCGGACAAAAATGAATGATTTAAAAAATGCCAAATAAATAAATAAAATAAGCTGCCGTCGTTTTTAACTTTAAAATACCGCTGCAACCTAAATGGATGCTTGCGATTGTGTTAGGGGCGGGGCCATGCTGGGTAGCTCCAGTGCATCATCAAGCCACCGTTTTAGCCCCACCCAAATAATCCAGAACACAGAAATGTGGAAAAACTGTTTAACGGTGTAACCCCACAATCCTGTACTACATAGTTCCCAGTCTTTGTAACATGTTTAATATCAGTGCGAGGTCTGTTTAACTTTTTAAACATTTCGTCAAATGATTTTTCATAGTTTGGTAAGTGCAGCTTTCCAAATTGTCACATCCATAATGTTGTTTCTTCATTATAAATGTGCACAAATTAACATACAGTAAATAAATATTTTATGATCTTTATTTCTCCATTTGCTGGGTATATTGCTTCTTGTTTGTGCATTTAAATTCACAGAATTCATGTTGTCTCCCAAAAATGTGTCCTGTTTTGTCACATCCATATCACATACTCTCAGATATTTCCCTTATCTAAAATAGACAACATGAGTAAAGACTAATATTTTATTGATATCTGGACTATCATCAGCGGTTTAAGAAAATATAAACGAATGGTTTAATATATTGGTAATAAATACAATCTCCAATCAATTTTATTTTAATTTTTGACAAAAAATTTCACATTTATAATGTTGAAACTGCTCTATTGTGAACCGCTTACAAAACAATCATATGTAAATGTTATGTACTTCAATATGGCAATGGTTTTAGAAAAAAAATGATAAAATGGAAATTAGTTTTGGCACGAATGAGGCCCAGCATTACACTGTTTATATCTATCCACACTACGCTGAATATTCTGTTTAAATTATGGAAAAAACATTGCATAAAGGAAGTTAAATGCATTGCAAATGCTATTCATTGCAGTGTCTGAAATACAGCTGATTGTGTCATACATATCAGTTTTTCCAAATAGCCTCTGCAGTTTTCAACAATAAGAATTCATTTAAAGCTACCACATCAGTATTGCTGTAAATTGATCTTGCTGCCAACATGCTATAAAATTCAACTGAAGTCTGTATTGTAACATTCATAAAATACAAGTGTACCTCCTTTCAGACAACATGATAAATGACAATTGACTGCGCCGAGCAGAAGCCCTGATGTTTTTTTGCTGTAAACAGACTCTGGGTTAGTCAAGGATTTCTAATGGGAGATATCGGTGCGTTTGTTCACCCCCAAAAATAAAAATTTAGTCATCATTTCTTCACCCTCATGTTGTTATAAACCTGTATGATTTTTTACTTCTGTTAAACAGAAAAGATATTTTGATCATAGATGGTAAGCACACAGTTGTCGGTATCCATTAAAGGATTAGTTCATTCTCTTAAAAAAATCCTGATAATTTACTCACCACCATGTCATCCAAAATGTTGATGTCTTTCTGTGTTCGGTCGAAAAGAAATTATGTTTTTTGAGGAAAACATTCCAGGATTATTCTCATTTTAATGAACTTTAATGGACCCCAACATTATTAGTTTTAATGCAGTTTAAAATTGCAGTTTCAAAGAACTATCCCAAACAAGGCATAAGGGTCTTATCTAGTAAATAGATTGTCAATTTTGGCAAGAAAAATAAAAAATATGCACTTTTAAAACACAACTTCTCTTCTTCCACCGGTCCTGTGACCTCACATAATGCGTCATCACTTCAGAAGAGTTCAACAGGAACTATGCTCCAGTGTTTACAAGTGTGGAGAAAGAGGACCGTTCTGATGTTGTTGTATGTGGAATGATACTAATTAATGTCTTTGTGTCAGTTAGTTGTTTAAAATAGTCAGCAAATGTGCGTTTCATATATGTAACACGTGACCTTTTACACGTGACGCAATTACATGAGGTCGCACTGGCGCGTCACATAGCCGGAGAAAGAAGAGAAATTGTGGTTTAAAAGTGCACTTTTTTATTTTTCTTGCCAAAAAAGACAATCGTTTCGCTAGATAAGACCCTTATGCCTCGTTTGGCATCATTTAGAGTCTTTTGATACTGCAATTAAACTGCATTAAAACTGTTACGTATTGGGGTCCATTACAGTCCATTAAAATGAGAAAAATCTTGGATTATTTTCCTCAAAAAAACATAATTTCTTCTCAACTGAACAAAGAAAGACATCAACATTTTGGATGACATGGTGGTGAGTAAATTATCTAGATTTTCCTTAAGAAAATTGACTAATCCTATAACTTCCATAGTACAATATTTGTTTTTCCTACTATGGAAGTCAATGAGTACCAACAACTCTCTGCTTACCTTTATTTATCAAAATATTATAAGTAATAAACTCATACAGGTTTAGATAAACAGGAGGGTGAAGAAATAATATATTTTAAGTTTTTATTTTTAGGTGAACTATCCCTTTAAAGATTTTGAATTAAAGTCAAATCAGTATTTTACAGAGCCCCTAAGGGAACATGGAAAACTAACGCGTTTAGTTTTTGCGTGCGCACGCAAAACTAAACTTTTTAAAAAAATCTGCACATGAAGGTTTCGCGCGAGCACATGAAACTAAACTTTACTTTTTTTTTTTACTCCATTGTCACCTTAGGGGCTCGGTAGTATTCATTACCTAAAAATAAAAATAATTTACTCATTCCAAATCTTATGACACACAAAATGAGATGTCAAACAGGACATCTTTATCAAACCATTTTGATTTATACTGCCAAGCACCAAAACTAAAAAAACCTACAAAGCATAAAAAGTCATTTTTCACTTTATATTTTTTCGCTAACCCTTTTGTTCAATTAAAATGAAAATGTTTGACATAATTGACTCCAAAAGCCTCCATTCATACGTGCTATAACTGAATGTGACACACCAATACATTTAGCCAATACATATTCTCTAAAGTAAATGAGATCTTTGGCAGAGAGGAACATTTTAATCTGTTCCACAGCTATAATACAGCTTTAGATGACTTGGATTATGGTGCACGAGTTATATCAATTACTTTAATGTTGCTTTTTGTTCTTGGCAGTATAAATCATCATCTACAATACTATCCTTGTCTTTCTTTGTTTCAAAAATAGGAGAAGATGTGAGACAGGCATGAGAATCTAATGACAGAACTGTATTTCTGTGCGAGCAAAATGACTTCAGTACTGGACTGGATGACAGATGTGTATTGTATGTGTATGAGGGATGGTTCTGTGGCAGGAACTGAAGCTTTGATCCAGCCGCTCTCTTTCACCGGACTGATGAGATAAGACTGGAGGAAGACTGCTTGCCTCGCTTCAAATCCTCTCTCTCCTTCCTTTTATTCTCTCTCGTCTTCACACTTTTTCTTTCTGTTCTCAATCAGTCCGCCGTAACTTAATACGCTCAACTCGGCGAGTCTCGTATTCTTTTTCCTTTTCTGTCTCTTATTCTCACTTTTTTTTCTTTTGGTTTCAATCATCCTGTATGTGAACCTCTTAAAGCAAGTGAGCTGACTACTACATAGGCAGCCTTTTAAGACAGCACAGATGTGTCTTATATGTGAAGGCTGTTCCTAAAGGTACAGTATGTACCCAAACCAAAAAAATGCTGTGCACACTGCCACACGTGCACCAACGGCGCATAAGATGAACCAGGCTTTAAGCCTTGTTTATGGTCGCGCTTTGGTCCGCAACGCAAGCCTCCATGGATCGCGCGCGTGTCTCACCAAACGTTTATAGTTGACGCGCTCGCTGTTGCACTATTTTTTGAACCACCGGGGGGCGACACGAGCAATAAAGTCAAAAACAAACACAAAGAAGAGGATAGAAGAAGTCGTCCGCTGAAACAACCCTGGTGCTTTTAACATTAGAGTTTGATGTATATAAATATGAGAACATGAATAAAACAACAATCTTTTATATGTGTCTTTATTAAGCATTGTCATTTTATTAGCGTTTTTACTGAACAAAGAGTACGCTCATCTTGGGGTTTGTGTTTTGTTCCTCGTCCAGTGGTTCATTCGATACAAATGTAAGCCAAACATTCTGAATCATGTAAAAGAATTTGTGTTTTAAACTGCAAAGTTTCCATACTTTACTTCCAGAGTGTCAGATAAATATATACATTGTTTTGCTTGGATTGATCGGAGAGATGCGTCGCGGGCTTGCCTGCTCGGACAGGGTCGCCTCGAGTTCGGTCATTTTCGGGTGCGGAGCCGCGCAGAAAGTTAAAAAAAATGCCGTGCACAGGGCCACGCGAAATGGGGTATCGCGCACCCAACGCGCACGACCGCCCACTCCGCGTTGACGTCATTTTTGCTGCGCGCACCAACGGGCTCGTGCGGACACGGCGAGCATAAACAAGGCTTTAGAGTTACAGCGGAGCAACTGACACCACTGGTGTATGTACAGGACCTATCTGTTTTAAAGGGAGGTCGTAAAAAACGCAATGTGCAAAAATCTATTTATGGCAGTCAATTATGTACTGGGCTGCCAGTAATAAATGAATGTATAGTAAACACTGTTATTTAAAGGAGAAAAGTCACTATGGTTTTGCCAACTTTTTACGCTTTATTGCATGTGTTAATAAATATAATTTGGGATTCAAATGAATAAAATAAAAATTTACAAAATAATTTATATCTCCTGTCAAGTGCAAAGAAATGATGTGCTTTTTGAAATGTGCGTCTCTGTCCGTGGGCTTTTGAGTTTGTGTCCATGATTGTGTGTGCAAGCGCTCACTTTAGCATCTTTGTCACTCAAATAGTCTAAAATATGTTATGTAAGGGGGTAAATAAGCCCCTTCAGTGTGATACAAGACCCTCCGCTTCGCGTCGGGGTCCTGATCACACTGTCGGGGCTTATTTCCCAATAACTACCGGCTGCCTCTACATTATCCCGCTTATTACACGGCTACTTGCCACATAAGAAAAAAA
Organism: Misgurnus anguillicaudatus; assembly: GCF_027580225.2. Taxonomy (NCBI): domain Eukaryota; kingdom Metazoa; phylum Chordata; class Actinopteri; order Cypriniformes; family Cobitidae; genus Misgurnus; species Misgurnus anguillicaudatus. Next base: position 41,145,466 of record NC_073353.2, on the reverse strand, counting down.
ACTGGACATGAATATTAATTTGAAACATTTTATTGGCATATTTGTTTTATATTAACATGTTTATCCTTCCGTGAAACTTTGCACAGATGCATAAAATGATCGTAATACCTTATTAAGATCCTCTGCTTCATACTTGTCTGTCTCCATTTTTTCTCTTTTAGCCAGTCTTTGAGAAGTTTTAATGCCAATTCTGTATTTTTTTGTGTGTTGGCTTTGTAGCTGTCATGCTCTATTTTGTCAAGTTCAGTCTCAGTAAGCTCTCTGTGTCTTGTCGTTGTTCGTTCTTCTATACACTGTTTAAATGTTTTGTTTTTTTCCGTACATGTTCAAATTAATGTCAAACTTTTCCATTCTTAATTGTGGTTGTCCAGTGTTTGTCACAAGATGGCGCCAAACGGTAATCTTTGTTGGCGTTGATGGTTTTTAAACATACAAGTACTCCCGGCTATGCGTTATTACTTTGGAGCCGTTATTATTTGAAAAGAACGAACCTGCAAATGTCTCAACTGACCAATCAGAATCAAGCATTCCAGAGAGCCGTGTAATAAACTCAAATATAAACTTCTGCAAGGCTCATAAACACATGCAAATGATAAACTTTTGTGTCTTATACTCGAATGATAACTTTACGTCCTGAATGTAGTCATTCTGCGCTTCCTTAAAATGCACGTGTATGATGAAGAACACAGAAAAGGCGGATGACAACATAGTAGCGTGAGAGCGATTCGAAAGCAGACTTCTGGAATCACTCTCGTGGTACTTTGATGTCACCTGCCTGTCGGTTTTTGCGGTGCCGCATGAACCTAATGCCGCAAACCTAATGTCTGGGATACATGTTGGATGACGGCGAAGCACGCGTCTACAGACAATGCATGCATACCCCCCCACCATCACAAAAATAAAACTCATCAGATTTACGTGATTTAGACAAGTCATCCCACAAGGTCAGAAATTATAGAAATTCGCATTTATACGGAAAAATCACATCCCTGATGTGTGTTTTATTTTTGAACACCATTTATCTTACACTTAGCAGTGAATACTACAGAATTTTTGTTGGAAATGTTTTGATTAAAACCAAAAAAATTTTTTACAACGCAACCAGTTTTATAGAAATGTGCAGGACATTAAAGGACAAGTTCGGTATTTTACACTTAAAGCCCTGTTTTCAGATTGTTTATGGGGAAATAGAACGGTTTTGACTGAAATTTCGACATATGCGGCTGCCCCGAGAATTTTCGGGTGTTTTTGTTTCACCTCCCACCTCTACAATGGGTTTAATGGTGCACTGGAACAATCCTTCCTAAAATGCACCAAACCTTAGTTTACAAAGACGTGAAACCCACAGAGTGGTCAGGGGCGCTCACCGACACGCCCACACAAAAATCGCCGCAAAAGACGCCCTCCAACAGGTGTTTTAGCATTCGTTGTAAACGTGTGGACATATTTTTCCAAACACCTCACACGTGTATATTCTTCCGTTGAGAGCTTGAAAAATAGACACTCCAGCCCAGGTGGTGGCGCTAATCCGCCTTTGCCAATTGCAAGAATAGAAACAAAGTTCCCGGCGCGGAGTAATATCGTACCTCACAGCACATCTAATACAAGTCAATGGAGTTGGCAAAATCTACGATAAAACCTGTTGGAATGCGTAATATGCAGTGATTATTGTGGGGGCATATCAGTGAACACCCCTGACCACTCGGTGACTTTCACGTCTTTGTAAACGAAAGTTTAATGCATTTTAGGAAGGATTGTTCCAGTGCACCATTAAACCCATTATAGAGGTGGGAGGTGAAACACAAACACCCGGAAATTCTCGGGGCAGCCGCATATGTCGCAATTTCAGTCAAAACCGTTCTATTTCATCATAAACAATCTGAAAACAGGGCTTTAAGTGTAAAATACCGAACTTGTCCTTTAAGCATTGTCATGTGGTTGTTTTTGGTAAAAGTAAAAACTTACTAGCACGGAGACAAAAAGACATTTCAGCCATGACAATTTGGTTATACCTGAATGGTATAGAACAAAAGCTACGTCACAAATAAAAGCAATTTTTTTAATTATTTAATTTATTATTATTTAATTATGTAATTAATATTTGTTTGCATTGACATTTCAGTTTTCCCAAAGATTTACAGTTTATTTGTGGTGGCACATCTGACGGGGCATGGACGAATAATGCGTAACTAATATGCACTCAGGTAGGATACGGAGCCATGCACAAGTTACAAAAATGCCATAGAGAAAATGGGCAGATATGCATGCTAAGTGCGCGTGGTGGTGTGCATCTCATCTTTGTAACTTTGCGCATTGTTCCACATCTGAAAATGACAGAAAGTCTGTCTAGTATAATCAGGCTTAAATGAGGAGGGTGTGTGTACAGAACCTGTAAGGTGAGAAAGAGGTACGTTTAGTGAAAAACGTGAAGTGCAAAACATTTTTTGTTGGGGTCAGTTTAGATTTTGTGGCGGGAATTTTACTTACAAGTTGCCTGTCTGGTAAGGAAAATTATCTCTCACTTGCTCTTCCAAAACATTCATTTGCGTTAATAAGCCCTGATGTGACACATAAATTTAGTGCTTTTACTACTAATAATGTCCCCTTTCTTGTGGACTATTAGTTGACAAATCCTTAATAAAAAACAAGCATAAATGCCAAAACACAAGTTCAAGAATGCAAAAATGATTCAAGCTTAATTTTATGCATCGCTGTGTTCTGAAATACGGAAGACCGCAATTTAAAATGCAAACTATTTATTCTATAAACTGGGTAATTACTGTAAATGCCAAGCAATCACATCTGTGTGATTCAGTCTTGTATTTCATTACCCACATCTGACATCATCTGTGATTATTTTGGACAAAGAGAAACAGAGCGAGAAAGTCTTTGTTAAGCCGGTGTCAACTAAGAGCAGACACCGCTCTGGGGATAGTTTGCTTCATTAAAATGCTTCAGTCAAGCAAAAACAGATATAAATGCCTCGCGTCGCACCATCACCACAAAACACTGCGAAATGGCAGTAAAGTCGTTCCCTGCTTGAAATGATCCAGCATTATTGGATGTACTACTCAGTATTCCTAGAATCCTACAACCAGGTTAGGATTTCTCAAAGTCTGCGCATGTCCTTGCCAGAGCCACGTGGGCACAATTGTCAGTGACAGTTGTCACCGTTTTGGCACATTGGTACGAAGCTCGATTGTTTCCAGGCGACAGCTTGCTCTCGGTTTCATCGTCATTAGATTTGGAACGCCTGACCTTTCAAATCCCAGCTGTCAGGGAGTTGATCATATCTAAAACCGCTACATGCTGCAATTAGAGCTGCCTGGTCTCAACCAGGCCGATTCATTTGACAGACACAGACAGATATTGCGCGAGAGAGCGAGAAAGAGAACCATTAAACGCAGCGGGGCTCGGGCTCTCTTGTCATGTGGGAGTCGTCCCAAAGAAGCTGGTACGATGTGTGCAGTGAATTAGCACCAAATGAAAAGAGTAGAAAAGCGATCCGCCTCTTACGCAGATGAAAGAACGACCGTCAAGACGCAGTCAGATCTTTGATGTGCAGCACGTAACAGATAACGGTTCTGCTCGGGCCACAGCGGAGCTGAAATATTTATCCAGCAGGGTCTCCGAGGGGCCGGAGGACTCGCCTCAGAAACGGGGCCGTGCCAGTAAAAGAGAGGCCAGCGCTTCCCTGCGGGCCACCCGCTCTCACGAGTTTCCCTCATTTGCTATGTAACTTCACAAATGGCTGGGAAACATCTGACGAGCTGCGCAGCCAGCTTAATTATGTATCTCTGTGCCCTGTTCAAAAAAATAAAGTGCTATAGTTTTTTCATTTCATGAAACGATAGAGAGAGAAACACAGAATCAAACCACTGAAAGAGAAAGTGAAGAAGATGGGAGGGCCACAGAAACCTATACACCATATATATATGGTGTACAGTACCTGAAGTGGTCGCAAAAGAACTAGAAGGAATGCCTTCAATATGTTGTGAGCATCAAAATCGCTATTTTTCCAACACTAAGAAGGCTCGACACAAAATGATCCTTTGCTCGAAGTATCACCTGTGTCTCTACACATGGACTCGAGCATTGAGAACATTGTTTGTGTACACAGAGTTTCCTAAAAAGAAGATTTTAAACAACGGATTTTGGCTGTTTTGGTGTCCGCTCGCCGCCATCTTGCCAGTCAAGATGTATCCGAATGCAACGTAAGGAGGGGGAGAGTAAAGATGGATAGCTCCTAAAACAGCGGACAGCGGCTGGAAGAACGCATCAGAGATCAGGTAGGCATCACACCCTAACCAAGATATTTTTTTTAAAGTAGCGTTTCTTTTCATGACAGTCGAGGTGCGAAATGTTATCTTTCGTAGCCGTTTCCCATATCCGTAAGAATCATAGACAGTACAAGATAAGAAATCTGGAAATCGTAGCAAGCTAGCCAATGTTTGTCAGTAGCCTACTGGTATTCGGTAGGTACTCAAGATGGCGGCAGGCAACTAGAATGACGTAAAAGGTCATATATATGTATATATGTATGTAATTAATATTTCTCAATTCGACCAAAATCGACATTTATACTTTCTTTTGGCTGTATGCTCAAAATACACTGTGCACATTCCGACTCATTTTGCCAGCACTGGTCACATTTTGTCTTCTGGGAATGTATGTAAATATCTTCAGTAGTTTCTGTAAGGTTCTAAATCTAGAAAATATTTACATACTTTTCTGTCGACAAACCAATTTGCACAGATCGTCATGCTTGAAAGTTTACTTTATATCCCCTTGCATCTATTTGCAGCATTTGTAATAGATGTGTGGGAGTCTCACAATATGGAAGGCATTTTGTGACCATTTTAAATCATTTAATTAATTAATAAAATTAAAATTAAAACAATATTAACACATTTTTATTATAGAAAACTGTAGGCAAAATATGTGCCAAAATTGAAAATTAAAAAAAGCCTACGCTTTACAATCACAAAACATACAAACCAATGAGGAAACGATACACACAAGTTTTAAATTGCAAAAAAATGCATTTAATTGAATTAACTTCACTTAGTAATATTTGATATTCTGCTTAGCTATGTTATCTTAATTTTTATGTCACATTTGCAGTCAAAACTTAAAATATAAAGTCTCAGAGAATGCATTGATTACAAATACATTGAACCATCTGTTTTATATTTTCCTAAACCCCTGATTATAGACCCTTTTACTGTTTGTATGCAGTGATGATGTGGCAGCATATGCGTGCGCATTTAGGCAACGTTACAGAAGTACGGCAAGAATCAGCAGTGAAGCAACACAGACAGAGAGTTATTTTGAAAAGTTGACTTTATCAACCTTTTCAACACAGCTACCAGATCCGTGTACTATAGTGGAGTGGACAGAAGACGTTAGCTGATGGCCAAAAATAAAGTGGACAGATACATATATAGTAGGGGTGTCACGATTCTCCAAATCCTCGATTCGATTACATTTTCGATTCTGGTGTCCCGATTCAATTCGATTCTCGATATTTAAATGAATTTTTTTAAGACAAAAAATTATATGCCTTTATTATTTTTATTATTATTATTATAGTTTCACATTAACATGCACATTGTGTGCTTTTCCTCGCATGGGGGTTTGTGGGCTTTACTTTACGCGAGAGAGCTTGTAGAGAGAGAATTCCTTCTTGCACGCAGATAGACGTGCGTCTTGGACTCCTATTATCTGAAATAAAACCGGTGCGTCATAAGCAGCTGCGCTTCTCTCTGTCTCACGTGCACACGCTCTCGCATCTGTCCAAAGTCTAAACATAAACTAAAGTAATAATCCTTACGTTTTTGTTCAGTTTTATGCGTTTCATGCAAGCTGAGGCAAACTATAGCTTTTGTTTAAAATATAACCCGCTGCATCTTGGCGGCTCTCTCGTGCACGTGCAGAGAGTTGCGCTCTGTCCGAAGGCAGATCACTAGGTAGTAATCCTGTTTATGATATGCATTTCAAGGAGTTGTAGCAGATCGTGTTTAAAATATAAATCGCGTTTCGCTGGATGGATGTTTTTAAAGGCACTTCTGAGAGTTTATTTTCCCCCGCTTGGCAAGCCGACCGGACGTGACATGGGGGCGTGGCAGCATCGACGATCCCATTTTTTAATTCGAAGTTCGAGGTTGTGACTTAATTTCGATCGATTTCGATTTAAAATCGAAATCGTGACACCCTTATATATTAGTATACTATATTAGTGCAACCAAACGCAACAACCAGACATTTTAATGCTGGGAAACCGTTTTAATAAATTTTCTGAGTTGCTTATACATTAGAACCAATGGGGAATAACACCACTTCTGTTGTCGAAATGTGAGCGCCGGCTATTTGATCACGTGAGCTGTAAAAGGGTTTAGAGTCTAGACACAAAAAATGCAGAAAAAAAACTTGAACAGAGACGTTGCATGGGTATTTAAACCACCAAATATTGACATCTGAGATGTCAGTATGGTTAAAAACTTTAGGTAAAAACTTTTGCTTTTCAAGCTAAGGTTGACATTTGCATGGAATTGCCCAATACATTTTACTGTACATTTATGCATTTGACAAATCTTTTATCCAAACCAACTTGTATAGACGGTTTCAGCAGTAACAACATAAACAAGCGGCTGTCACGGTCTGCAGTAACTTCGCTAATAATAAATAACAACAAAGTACTTTAAACGTAGTTTATTTATATAACAAGCAAAACAACAACACATAGATTACCTAGGAAACCAAAACATTAGTTATTTTTGACGACGCATTTGTTCAAGAGATCAGTTTAGCAAGTTACACCATTAAAAAAACGAAACCGGAAGTAAGGTTTGGATCCAGACGTGTATCACGCGCGACCGATGAAACCGTCTATATGTGATCCTGGGATCAAACCCATAACCTTTTTGGCCTGCTAATGCAATGTAATCTAGTTGAGCTACACAAACACGCATCTCTCAAGGGGTCACATGAGAACTATAAGCAATGCTGTACATGGCCACATCACACCTGCCACTATTGCTTAAGTCATCAGAAATCACCTTAAAACTCACTAAAAATGAGTTGCTGGTTTTGAACTCTTGCACACATACAGAGAGGAAATAAAGCTTAATGGATTAAGACTAAGCATAAGGTCAAATAAGTATTCAACTGTACATCAAATTAAAACGTAGCAGATCAAACAAAGGTCTTTCATTCAGCCTGATAGCTCATAACACACGCGCCTGCGTGTGTCTGCGCAGTAGGCAGACAGATGTGACCCACTTCATTAAATTGACAGCTGGCTATTGAGCTCACTGCTGGACCTGTGGGCTGTTTAGTAAAATGGGTGAGAGTGCATTATAGTCATGTTTCATAATTGAGCATCTGGGCTCTTCAGAGTCTCAAGCTTGTCATTTCTAGATGCTCTCTAAGCATACAAACACACACATGCACACACACAGACACACATATCCAGCGCCACAGCTGTTAATCCACACGCAGGCTGGAAGCCCTGATGCAGAGTAATCTCATTTTTCCATGTTCACCAAATATTTCCAATGTCAGATAAGTCGAATGCTGGTTTAACACGTTTCACACGCTCATCTAGAAGTTTGAATGTTTATAGTTGTGGAAGGTAACAGCTTGCATGTTAAACACTGACCGTCTTCCAGCAAACAAAAGCAACAATGCAGAATCCATATTAGGTCTGTATATACACTGTACAGTAAAAAAAAACTCTGTAGAAATTACAGTATTACTGGCATCTGTTTGCCAGCAACTTACTATAGGTTTAAATAAATTGTATTTACTGGCAAGAGTTTGTACAAAGTTAAATGAACATTACATTAACAAGTCTTTGGGCCCTATCATACACCCGGCACAATGCGCGACGCAAGTATCTTTTGCTAGTTTGAACCCGGCGCAATAATCATTTTCACGTTTAGCGCCACGTTGTTTAAATAGCAATTGAATTTGCGCCCAAGGGAGTTCTGGTCGAAAACGAGGTGTGTTCAGGCGCTTTGCTATTTTGAGGCAACTAAAATAGACTATGCCATTGACCAACAAAAACCTGGTCTAGAGTCTAAAGTTAATGGCGCAATACTGTTTTTGTTATTTAATGAGCGCGTTAGTAATATGCGCCTATAAACGGGACGTTGACGTGCGTTTGCTTATCACACACAATAGATGTGCAGCAGCAAACAAACGCTTTCAAATATTAAAAATTAAATGATTAAAGTGTAAAAGGTTATTATTGAGTCTCTTGGACATAAATGAGGACCGATTACGAAACGTTAGAAGGCATAAAGAGCTGCTTCACCTGTAGCCTTGTAAGTAAATAAATGCTTTTCTTTAAACAAATGCAAATATTGCATCTATTTAAAATGTTTTTTTAATGCTACCCCACACATTTATTGTATATGATGACTTTGTACCTGTGGATATGATGAGAACCTTTTTTAAGCAATGCTTTTGAAAACACTCATGGCGCTGTCCGAGTGTTGAAACGTCTCTACATGTTTATAAATTCTTAAATCTCCTGTTTGTTACAAATAAAGTATTTTTTACTTTACAAACCTTTTCTGGTAAATTATTCTTTGAGATTACAAATCATGTAGGGTATCCATACATTTACAGGAATTAAAAGCCTGCTAATTTTACTTCCATGATTAAAAGAAAACAACTTTTAAAGGTTTTAATACAAATAAATATTTAATACAAATAAAAATAACACAATTTTTTAACATCAATTTTAAACCGGTGGTCTTCTTCCTTCGCTTAGTGTTTCAGTTTACAATTTCCGCCATCTAAATAGGGAAACAGCATGGCATGAGCGCAACTGGCTTTTAAAGGGGATGAGACTCTTTTAGACTGTGTGCTAGGCGCACAAACCATTTTCCCGTCTTAAATTAGCAAAAGTGGATTCGGACATGCACGTTTAGACTGTGCGCTATGTGCTTTAGACCATGCGCTTAGATCGTTAAAATAGGGCCCTAAATCTTTACAGAATAAAACTATAGAATAATAGCCTCATGCAAAGCATTCTGGGAATCGAATGCTTTACCTGAAGCTGCATTTAGACTAGTAGAGACTAGCAGTAGCAGAGCGACGCAATCTCATTGATTTCAATGAAAGCTTGACAACTTCTGGCGACACGAGGGACAATGACCGTTGGTGCGGTCTGGACTGGATGGGACATGTCCAGTCTCGCGACAAATTTAAGAAATGTTTAACTTTATGCAAATTTTGAGCGAGGGTATATACTTTTTTATAAATGTTATGCATAACAAATGTTTATGTAGTTTCATCAATTTTCTGTTTGTCTCTTATTTACTGTAATTATATACGGCACTCTTAAAGGGACATTCCACTTTTTTTGAAAATATACTCATTTTCCAGGGTTAAACATTTGATTTTTACCGTTTTGGAATCCATTTTAAAAACCGATATTCCGATATATGGGACGGTATTTTTTCCCCAGAAACACGCAACAAAACATTAACGGATTTCCCTAACATTAGTTATTTGTGATTATTTATGAGTTTTAACTAAAATAATATGATAATGCATTTTAAAAAGAAGCTTGTTTCTTTTATTGTCTCGTGACCAACTCACCATGAACTCACATAACAACTTAACCGTTGTTCTCTCTGCCCAACTCTGGCTGGATCAGCAGGTTGCAGGATGTGTAACGCGTATACACGAGGGAGGTTGTAGAGTGCCCTCTGGTGGACAAACTATACAACGGCAACACTCACATGGTTTAAGGCTGTTTTGTCCTTTTTTTTAAATATTCATTTATCGGCTATTATGAATGCCGATACCAAAAGTTTGGAAAAAAAGCCTAATATCGACCAATAATATCGGCCTGCCGATATATCGGTTGGGCTAGCATAGCTTAGCATAATTCATTGAAACTGATTAGACCATTAGCATTGCGCTAAAAAATAACCAAAGAGTTTGGATATTTGTCCTCTTTAAAACTTGACTCTTCTGTACTTACATTGTGTACTAAGATTGATGAAAAATTAAAAGTTGCAATTTTCTAGGCAGATATGACTAGGAACTATACTTTCATTCTGGTGTAATAATCATAATCTTTGCTGCCGTAACATGGCTGCAGCAGATGCAATGATATTACGCAGCAGCCGAAAATAGTGTAATATCACTACACCTTCACAACGTTTGTCATCTAATCTGAATGATATCACAGGTGCTATGAATGCTGACAGGAGGTGAGGTCGGCTATACATATCTTCCTCTTCATTTACATACATTATACAAAAACCTTTCTTTAAATACAAATCAGAATATCATCATATCCTCAGTGTTCAAGGACACAGAAAGATCAAATTGATTCATTACCATTTTTCATATTAACAGTACAGCAGGTCCCATGCACAAGCAAGTTAAATCTTTGCGTGGACCTCGAGGAGGTTTAGGGCAGGATAATTACTCTATAATATGATCTGAGTTGTATGATAATTGAATTTGAGCAAATGAAGGTCAGTCTGTGTAGATTCTTCAGTGAAAGATGAGGTGCTGAGCTCGAATTAAACAGTGTACAGTACATTTCCACAGTTATTTAGCAATGAATGAACAAACTGTAGAAATTATGCATGAGTCTTGCAGATCTAAGCACTGCGTGTTTATATACTGGCCAAGAGTTTCTTGGCAGAAACGTCTGTGAGCACTTTCTGTTGTAAAAACATCAAGGGTGTAAAAATATAGAGAAATTATACTGAAGTATAAACACCAGGATAGTGTTAAAGTATCAAGCCAAAAACTGATTTAAAGATGCAAAAGGATGCATTTAAAAAATATGCTAAATTGTTCTCTCGTATATATGCATAGAAGATATGTGGCTTTTTTAAATGCAAAAATTACCAGAAATGTTTTACATGTCCATTTACAACCTTAGGATTTGCCCCTGGAATGAAATGGTGTAATATTACTTTATTTGAACGGGTCATGAATAATAATGTTGAGCTCTGCTCTGATTGGCTGTTTGTCAGAGCAGCTCCTTCAGTAGCTCTCTGTGAGTGTAAACAGACCTTATGTTGAGTCTGTATCAGATGAAGATACAGATTTGGAAGAATAATCAATTGTTTGGAGATTGTTAATGGACGTTTCTGAGTGGTAAGTTTGGGTTTTTTCAGTATGGACCTGCAAAACATAACTGTAACGTCAATAGTAGAACTTCAACATAAACCTTAGCATATAGTGCAAGTCAGCAGTCACAACTTTATTTTTAGCATTGCAAGAAATTTAATATTGGGGTGTACATCACGCCTGTAACGTCACAGTTGGTGCATTAAAAAACATGCAGCATGAAGTTAAAACAACTTGGTTTTGCAAGTCAATTCAACCTACTATTTAAGTTTTGGCTTAAAAAAGTCGACATAACTTATAAATTCAAGTTGAAATTGTTTAACTTAATTTTTTAGGTTAAAGTAACAAAAATATGTTGTAAAAATATATGTTTGACAAAATGCTGACATTGACATTTTTTTCAGTGTGTTAAGTAAAGATTTTCCTGTTTTCCCAGTCTTTTGCATGCAGGTTTACATAAGAAGGAGGAAACAATTGTGTTTCAGTCTCACAATATGTCATTACCACAGAACTCTTACTATTCATCTATGCATACACTGTAAAAAAATGCAGCATTTTTGTCAAATTAACATTGGTACTTTAACTTAAAAAATTAAGTTCAGCAATTTAAAAATAGTAGGTTGAATTGACTTGCGAAACCGAGTTGTTTTTACACTGAAAATAAAGTTTTACATTCTACAGCGCCTTTAAAGGGAGACTCCACTTTTTTGAAAATATGCTCATTTTCCAGCTCCCCTAGAGTTAAACATTTGATTTTTACCATTTAGAATCCATTCAGCCGATCTCCGAGTCTCGCACTACCACTTTTAGCATAGCTTAGCATAATCCATTGAATCTGATTAGACCATTAGCATCACGCTCAAACATAATCAAAGAGTTTTTTCTTATTTAAAACTTGACTCTTCTGTAGTTACATCGTGTACTAAAATCAACAAAAAATGTAAAGTTGCAATTTTCTAGGCCGATATGGAACTATACTCTCATTAATAATCAAGGACTTTGCTGCCGTAACATGGCGCAATGATATTACGCAGCGCCCAAAAATAGTCCCCTTGGTAACTTTCAATAGCAGGGGACTATTTTCGGGCACTGCATAATATCATTGCGCATAGGAATAGGAAAAATATGGTCATTTTTGAGCACGATGCTAATGGTCTAATCAGATTCAATAGATTATGCTAAGCTATGCTAAAAGTGGTACCCCCAGACCCAGAGATCGGCTAAATGGATTCCAAAACAGTAAAAATCAAATGTTTAATTTTAGGGGAGCTGGAAAATGAGCCTATTTTCAAAAAAAAAGTGGAGTGTCCCTTTATGTATAACAAGTTTTATATTTAATTGTCATGAGACAATTTTTTCAGAAATAGAAATGAGAAAAAGTTCAGAAATAGACGAATATGTTTCTTGATTTTCAAGTAATAGTGCGCCAGTTTCTTAAAATAAGCTACATCTACACATAATCAAAATGAATTTAAAATTGAATACGTTCACTTTGTTAATGTACTTTCCCGATCTTATTGCACCTAATTCTTTCATTTAAAAAGTTTCAAGAACTCGCTCTTCCTCTGAAACGACTTTCATGTTGACTTCCAGAAGTGAAGTAAAATTACTTCGGTACTTTACACCCTGCAGTTATCATAAAAAGAGCTTGACTTGGCATTTTAATATAAAACAGAGAAAAGTGAAAATCTCTTAGAGGCAAAGTTCCCTTTGTATTATTTCTTTATGTACATTTCTGTGTCTACACCTGCGTGTTATATATTTGATATTACTGGGCACAAATGTCATACTGCTGTGTTCCCTGCTGTGGTTCGCTACACACTACATTAACATTTTACAAAAATACACTTTTGCATTAGTACAAACACACAAACAGAAGGATCCTGCGATCACACAGCCAGACTTTAAACTATTAGCAAAAAGTCTTGTAAATCAACTAATCAGTTTTTGTTTATTAGAGGGTTTATCAGAAATAGTTACCAATACATATCAGACAAGCATCGTACCGATGTCAATGATAGCTATTCAAAAATACGGTATATGCAGATACATTATTATAATCTTAATAACCATCCATCCAAATTGGGGTAACCATACATGCCATTTTGTCCTGGCCAGGATTTCAGGTGTCCTCTGGAAGTCACATTTGTCGACCACATACATCATCTAGATTTATTATTCCAGGTTCTATTTCAGAAAAGCAATCGTTGCATTTCATGGTAAGAATGAAATTTGTATGTCTTAAGAGAAATAAATATTAATTTTATAATGTTTTATACTAAAATGTGACGTATGGGGTCGACAAATGCGACTTCCGGAGGACGCACCCGAAATCCTGTCCAGGACGTGTCCGAGAAAAATGGCACGCATGGTCACCCTAGAATAAGTACCTTTACCAATATGACAAACACCATCTTTATCTACCAAAACTACAAACATTTGCAAACGCTGAATGTCCTTACGGGTCCTTCGGGCAAAATTGTTACTCGTGTGAAGACTCTCTTGTGAAATTTTAGGTTTTCAACTCAAATGGGATAAGCTGAATGTTGCTGTTTCATTTCCTTGTTTATAGGCAACCATCCAGCACATATATTCCAAAACAACCCAAAATGTAGTGAGAAACTCTCCATGCATGCAAAGGTTAGTGTTTCAATTTGTACAATTTATACTATAGCTGCTTGGGGTGAGGAAAATAAAATTCATGAGACCCAATCTAATCATTGTGCCAAATGTCATAGCTTTTAACCATATGTTGAAATGGGCTGCCACAGACTCCCAGCAATGTCTTACAATAAGTTTCATAGCAGTTTTGGACCCCAAAAAACACAACCGGCATGAGCCATACATTGGATTTATAAAATAAAAATAATACCGTCAGTAATGGCTTCTGACCTTTATTTCTGTTAGCTTTAACTTTTATAGGCTATTTTTAGCATTAAACCTTCTGTTGGATTAAAAGTTACTCTGTGAAAGCTTATTAAACCCTCTCCATATTTTATGACATCCACAATGTTTCTACGGCACATTTTCCATTAACATTGTCATTTAATCCTGGACCGGTCTTAATCTTTTGTGCGGAGGCACAAATGTGTCTGTCTAATCCTGAATGTGTCTTCTGCAGAAGTCTGAAGGTGTTGAATTGTCTGTGTTGATGATTTGTAAGTGGGCCTGAAGTCTCTAAAGCCGTGAGGATTATCATTGAAGCTGCTAAGACACAAAGAGACAGGACCATTGCTCTGACAAAGAAAAAAAAAAGAGAGAGAGAGAGAGAGAGAGAGAGAACTTTGGGACAGGAAGTGATGTCATTATCTAGTCCTCGATGACAACAAGAGCACATGATGATCGTCAGATTATTCAAGAATACTAAAACATGTACGTGTATAGTAAAATAACTATATAAAAATAATAGCAAGCAGGTTTTTTTTAATGGGTCATGTCGTTAATGCTTAACTAGTGCTTTTAAAGCATAACAACAACTCAAAATGTAAAACAAACATGTAGGGCTGTCACAATGATTAAATAATCGTCTCATCGTGATTGTTTGACCTTAACGCAATGATTTCAGATCACCCCAATGATTGCACATCTCTCTAAAAACCACAAGGGGGAGCTGCAGCGCCTGTATTAACAAGACCATATGACGCTCGTTAACTGACAGTGTAACGCCATACATTGCAAAGCCATTCAATACAGTAGAAAAATAGCATTTAAAGAAATGCTGCAAAACTTTGATAAGCATATAAACTGCCAGGTAAAACATACATTTCCAAAACAGCAATTCCAAATTAAGCATCCACTTAAATTGATTTTTTTTTTTTTTTGCAGCCACTACAGACATGTTTGGCTACTATTTAAGGCCTTTTCTGGTACAGTCCGTTTATTTTGATTTTTAGTTATTTTTCAGACACTTTATTTTGTTTATTTCTTATAAAGAATTTTCTGTTTTTTATAAAGATATATTCATTAAATAAATACTTTTAAATGTGTGTAATGTGTATAAATATTAACTGCCAGGTAAACCTGGCAAAAGATTTAATCTAAATAATCACAGCAATGTGTGAAAATTATTTCATGAACAAACATTTATGAGAATTAAATTGTCAAAAGCCCTAAACAGGCAATTAATCGTCATAACCATTACAATTTATTAGTCAATTAACCGTCAGCCAAATTTCAAAATCGTGACAGCCCTACAAACATGGACAGTGGCACCATTTCAAAGCCAACAAAAACAATATGATAATTTTTTGATGTATTGTAACATTAAACATATAGCCAATAGTCCCTCTTTACTTCATAACATCTTGTGGTCTGGTTATATGGTCATCATAAAGTAAAACTGATAGCTTTATGTTGTTTAGTGTGCTTTTTAAATATTGAGCTTTTAAGAGAGAAATAAGATCGTGTTTTTCTCTCCAGACCTTTGAGACACCAGTAAATATGATTTTCTTGAGCACGAGAGGCCTGAACTGATAAATTAAAGCGAATAAGGCATTATAAAATGATGATGAAGAGTTCACCGTGATGCTGTATTTTAACAGTTTTATTGAAAACTATTCATATCGTTGACATTAGCACTGAACCGTATGCTAATTCTGAATGTTTAACCGCTAACAAAATATTGAAATGGTGAAGTCAGTGTTCATAAAATCTCCCACACAAGCCGAGGAGTGGATGGGTTTGATAAATGAACTTCTCAGATGTTGCAAAATGAATTGCTGCTAGAGGATGCCGCAAAAACAGGATGGATTTGATTGTGTTTCTCATTCCTCTAGCGTATACACAAACTGTCTGTAAAAATAGCTTATGACACATGGTGAGAGGTCTACTGAAAGATTGCAAAAATGTATGTAACTCCATAAGTAGAGTTTAAAGATAGACATACTGCACACCATGAGGTCCAAGGTTGTTAATCAGTGAAATGATACTGATATCAACGACACCATCATACTCAACAGTAAAATATCTGATGAAGAACTACACTTCCTATAATCCTGTCGAAAAAATATCGAACAAATCAGACACACATGGTGCATTCAAGTGATTACAGATATGTCATATGTATGAGATTTACGAGCATGAACGCCACCACAAGTCTTGAATACCACTAGGCGACTCGAGATTTTCTTTGAGCCCAGAGCTTACGAGTTGGGGGCGTGTTCTTGAAACTAATAGAGTGTCCCAGGGATGACCTATTTTTGTAGGCAAAACCCGGAAAAGAGTTAGCATTTTAGCACTGGTTTTTCTGGTTCCATCGACCCAAATTCAATGGGTTTCTTGAAAAGAGTTTTGATTAAACAACTTAAATAAGATATTGAGTTAAAATAAGCTTTTCTAGGGATGCGACGATAAATGCTGATATACACTAATAATACCTGGCCGATATACTGAATTGCACAGCCGAAATTATGCAAAGCAATTTCATGTACTACGGGTTTTGATCAGTAAGTTCTTATCGATCTGAAATCACTGTTTGAGTTGTTTATTACATGCATTTAAAAAAGCAACACTCGTCAAACATAATCACTTTATTATCATGAAAGTACCTGAAAATGTTTTGAAGAATGGCAATATAAATATATGCTTAAGCCATTTCCTGGAGCTGCGCGTGTAATGGTTCTTCTTTTGCCACCCATATTGAGTTTCTGCACAAAAACACCTTCTGGCTTTTGGATAAAGTGGCATTTCACCGTAATTCATTGAGAAGCATAGCAAGCATCATCGGCCGATTTATCGTTACACACCTAATATTTTCACATTTTATTCTACGACATAAAATACACCCTACATGTAACCTTTTAAAGCTTAAAGGGATAGTTAGGCCAAAAATGAAAATTACCCTATGATTTACTCACCCTGAAGCCACCCGAGTTACATATGTCAATCCTCTTCCTACAATTTTTTTTAGATATTTTTGAAAATAGAGAAAGTATATAAGAATGTGGAGCAGTCGAAGAGGCTGTTTACACTTGGCATTAGCAATTCAATTGGATTGCTTTTGTAGTGTAAACGTACATGTGGTTGAATGTGTTCGAACAGCCACACGGACCGCCTTCTCTCCAACTATTTATCTAATCTGAGGTACTGAACACGATGTTTTACGTCTTTTCTGCACTATTTTTAGCTTTTCATTGATAAAACTAAAGCGGCTGATTTCCGCTTAGCTTTATTTTGCTAGCGTGTGAAAGTTGCGCAATCTTATTTCATCAATTTTGCTGAAATGTCAGAGAAAGCTTTAACATAGCATGTTTACTTACAACAAAAGCAGTGGACTCTGACATAATATTAGTTCACATCCATATAAACTCGTCATTACTTCCGCTCGCGTTTAAATGACAGCAGAGAAACTCGCCCATATTCAGGACAGAAGCGGTTGAAAGTGGACAAAAGAGGCGGATTTAAATATCAGGTGTAAATGTGATGTGTCTCTCTCGTCCACTGATCCAATCGACAAAAACACACCTTAATACAAAGTGTAAACATCCTCTAAGATGGTATATCATTATCGGAAGCTAGTTATTTTCGTTTGTAATATGTTTTTTAAATATGGACCCAGGACCCCATATTCATTTATTATAAAGATTGGAAGAGCTATATGTCAATTTCAAAAATATCTGAATATGTGTTTGTATGAAAAAGGATGGATATATGTAACTCAGGTGGCTTCAGGGCTGTCCCTTTAAGTGTCCTTATAAGGATGTTTATAAGGACGGTTGCTACATGGGACTATATTATCGGGGACTTTAAATCTCATCACGCATGAAGATCTCAAAAACAACGCAACATAGGCAAAATTCCTAAAATAATATTCATCCACAGATATTTCCTTATCAGGGAACATGTTTTATTTCCTTATCAGGGGACATGTTTTTAAATGTGTTTAATGAAGTTTGAAAAAGCTGTCGGGAGCTTGGTAGTGATGACGTTGATATTGAGAGACCGTGGTGTAGTTCACTTTTCGTTTCTAGTAAACGCATATAGACTCCAAAAGTCATAAAGGTTGTGTTCATCTGTGAAGATTATCTTGTTGGACAAAACCTGATGTCGTCAAACTTTGTTAAACACAGAGCTTATTTTTTATGATAAACCAAAAACCTATGAGAAAAATGTATGGGATTTTTGGCGAGGGAACCCGTGTCGCATTAACCTCTAGGTTGGGCTCTAAAACTACATAATCCCTGCGGCACTTTATAAAAACAGGGCAAGTTTTACCAAAAAAGCAAACACGCTTGATGCACATTCTTTGTTCTTCATTTTTCTATATGTAGACTTAATAAACCTTGGTGTATTTTCGCGTAATTAAATAAAATAAAGTACAACGCCATCTTGCACTGAAAAAAGTGACTTGAACGCACCTGATGTCGTAAACACAACTTACTAGCTCGTAAATACGAACAACCCAGGAAGACTTGAATGCTCCAACACTTCCAGAAACAAGACAACAAGATCCTGACAGAGGTCAAGCACAGTAAGTCATTTTGCCAAAAAAGTGGCCAAAAAAGTGGCCCAAGGTCAAACATTACTGGTATAACTATCTTTGTGGGAACATTTATACACCGTAGGGTTTACTAGGTACACACACACACCACCATGGTAGCTACACATTTATAACAATTGTACTTAATAGCTCTTGACATTGACAGAATAATGTGTTAATATATATGTTCATCCTAATGCAGTTTGTTCTGGTGAAAATTACTATATGCAAGAGCGATAGACTATTGTGTGCGTTGAAGAAATGGGCTGAAGGTCGTCTGCAGTATATAATTAAAGTAAAGAAACACCCAGACAGTTATTGAGTTGCAACAGCATATAATCCAGGCTGAAGTATACACAGCAAAAAGATGCAAACACATACTTGAGAAAAGATTACAGCTGCTGAAAACCTCTTACAAGTTAGTTTTCTACTTTCAATCATCACAAAATATGTCAAACACTTCAACAAACTTTTGTATATACATCATTATATTTACCAAGGAGCGTATCATTTAAAGTCAGTGTGAATTGTTTCTAGCAACGTATTAAATTTTGCATTAATGGCATACTGTATGCAACACATTTGTATTGTAGGTGGACCTCAAGGGAAAATATGAATAGCCTACTCTTCAGAATATGCAGGTTGCAGACAAGTCTGGCAAGTCCCGAGTTAAACCATACTGTACCTGGCATGTGTTTTCATTTAAGGAAAAACATGCAGGATTTGATTTTATCCACTAAGGAGTGACTGGACTGTAAAAATGACTTAATTAATGTTAGCAGCACAAACAATACTATACTTACGGTTCACAGTAATGATTGTATATGCCAAGCAAACTATCTAATCATCATTGCGTTTCACAAAGAGAGCAGCACAGAGTGTTAACGTTAAAACCGCAGGGACGTCAATGCTTTCTTTTAATTCCAATTGCATCACTGAATAGATGAAGGCACAACAAATATCACAGATCATGTCAGACTTCATACATGTTTTACTCTGTTACTGTATATGGAGGTGTGGGACACATTTAGATATGTTCTGCACATTTATCTACCACATAGGGTGAATCATTACTAGAGATGCTCCGATCAGCATTTTTGGGGCCGATCACCGATCACCAAGATCATGATCTGCCGATCAGTGCCGATCACAGAATGGCAGTGGAATGGGAATCTTTTATCTATAATCTAGCAGAGTTTGCACCATTTGTAGAAATGAAACTCTCTATTAAAACAATAATATACCTAATTTATAGTTAATCAAATAAATAAGCACAACAAATATTTATTTTTGCAAAGAGAAATGTAATATGCCTTTAAAAAGGTTTATGTCTGTTTAAAGTAATTAAAATAAAACAATTCACAACCTTTACTGTATGAATTAAATATACACACATTCGTATGAAGTACAACAGTTTTTCACTGATGAGCAGAGAGTAATTTTATTGAGAGATGAGTTAGGATACTGTAGCTTTAAGACGTGGGAGAGATCATTCTCTTCACGTGCACTGATGACAGGCTGCTGTGTATGCGTGCGGCGGGTGTCCGCAAACAAGAGCAGCTGTAAGGAAAATGGAAGTTTAAACCTTCATAACTTTAAAAACGAATGCAAGTAATAAACTTTCGTCATGAGGATGCAATTGTCCGCGATAGATATGTGTTGTATACGCTGTTTGATAGGGATGTGAAGACGCATCGCGCTAAACATCGGCGCGCGTCCTCATAGAAAATACGCATATCTCTGTAAAGGCAGAGAGAGAGATCCAAATCTGCACGTCACACATGAGCAACGGGTTACAAAATGCTCGCAATGTTTAAAATGGTCTCTAATTGCAGCCGCATCAGGAACGCTATGATGACAAAAGTAAACAGAAAGATCGGCTCTTGAGATCGGCAAATTTAGCGAGTGCCGATCGCGTCATTTAATGCCGTTATCGGCCGATCACGATCGGCGGCCGATCGATCGGAGCATCCCTAATCATTACAGTACGCCATTAGTTACACGTCATAACAACGATTTAATACAAAAAACTTTTATTATATTTTATTATTATAACTTTGCAATGTTTTAATGTGTACACTGTAAAAAATACTTTGCTCCCCTAAAACCCCTTGTTGAATCAACTCGGATCCACAAGTCATATCAACTTACTATTATTTATCTTGACTAAAGATGAGTTGTTATAACTACAGGTGAGCTGTTATAACTTATAAAATTAAGTTGACTTTTCTCAACTATATTTTATAAGTTGTGACAACTCATCTCTGTTGACATGATTTGTAGGTCTGAGTTGATTTGGCGGAAAGTTTTGAGGCAGCAAAGTATTTTTTACAGTGTACCATTTAGATACAAATATGTATACATTTTAGGGATGCACCGAAAGGAAAATTCTTGTCCGAAGTCGAATAAAATGCAAAACTCAGCCGAATACTGACTAATTTTTATTTTATTTTTCATTTTCCTAATTATTTTGCCATTTTTCTCAAAACTGCACAAGTTAAATTTTCAGAATGTATTTTTTACTATATTCATTTCACATTATTTAACAATTTTTTTAACATTTCGGCAGTTATTATATGGCTTTTTTACATCTGGACACTTCTCCGATCAGATAGATGCTGTATCTGACTTGTTAAAACTTTTCCATTTATATTCGAATATATAAATGAGTCTTGGCAAAACAAATATTAATCAGATCTTCTATTACCGCGCAAAATGTAAATAACTTATTCATTTCTATGCCTTAAAGCTCACATAACACAAGCTGTTTCTGCATTTCTGATGTTAATCTGGAGTACCTATAGAGTAGTATTACATCCTTCATATCTCCGAAGAGTCTTTAGTTTAAAATTAATCAAATTTATAAAAGAAAGATCAGCTTTACCGATTCTTTCCGATAATGTACAAAAAAACTCAGAAGGAGGAGTTACTACCGCGGGAGGAGCGAGTACAAGTCATGCAACAATACAACACTGTTTAACTTTTGAAATGATTCACTACATGTTCGTGTCATTTATATAATATGCACGCACCTATTTCCAGCATAACAACAACACACTTCTTCTTTCGTGCCATTGTTGAGTTTTGAAATTAAACACAGCTGTCGCGTGATGTGATGTTTGTAAGTTGTAGCGTCTCCCGCTGATTGACGGGTAGGCGGGGTTTTCCGGGGGAAGTGCCCATAAAAAAGTGATATGTATAGAAATGCCCGAAACGTCAGCTGGGCCCGTAAAAAACTTTCCGAAACTTGTATGAACCCTGGCGAAGTGCATTCGGCACAACTGCTTTTTTGACACTTAACCTACGTTTAGCATGAGCAAACAACTCTATAACTGTTAAAAAGTCAGAATGCATGAAATACCATTGAACCACCCCTTTAAGAAACATGCAACAATGCTTATATAGCACTGTATGTTGAGCAACGGACGTGCGCCTGCGTGCACATTCAAGCACGAGCAAAGATAGAAAGAGACGGCAGCAAGATTGACAGGAGATGACAGAGGAAAAAGCGATCAACAAAGTGGTCTAACAAACAGCTTATTGTTAATAAATGTTTTATTTCACGCTTAAGCATGTTTGTCATTGTAGGACTTTACTGGTTCTAGGAAGTTTTTATTACATACTGCTGACACTTTTCTTCGTTTAATGACATGAGATGGAGAGCTACTTTAAAGTCTCTCGTTGTGTGCATTCTGCAGACAAATACCAATCGTCGCCGTCGTGTCTCTCATACGCTGCATGGTGTTCAGGATGTCTTAATTGTAAATAATAAATGAAACTTGTGTTTTTGCGTCTTTATTGGACACTTTAAAGTGCTTTTCCCAACATGTTTGCTGCATTTGCGCGTCTCTCACTCTGCGCTGGTTACTATATTTGAATCATTTCGGTTGCCAAACATTCGGTGCATCCCTAATACATTTGGTATCAATATGTACCCATGAGGTACAAATATGCAGTTTTTAGGTACAAAGGTGTACTTTTTGAAAGAGTACAACCCCAGTGAATGCTTTTGTACCTTTATTTTTAAGAATGTGGGATTTTTGTTTTCTAATAATCAAAATATCACTGGTTAAACACAGAAGCCAGTTTCACATCTTTTCATCTCTGTCCTCCTGACAGGTGCACGAACCCTTTGTGTTCTCAAATTATCCCAAATCTCGCTCAGATGCAAATATAGACAAAACACTGGGCTTATTTATACGATCTGACGGAGCTCAGAACCTCAAAAGGCTCACATCACAAGGAATCATAGCTTTTGAGATAGAGGCTTGATGTACTTTCAAAACATACTGTAACCTTCAAAACCATTCTGGAAAGAGCAAAGCTCTGCATCTCATTTCACATTCAGTGAGGGTGTTTACAAAGGCGTCATAGAGCAGTAAAAAATCCTTTAAGCTCTAAGGGTCGAAAAGAGGGCAGCTGACTGTCATCATTAACTAATTTATGATAGTTTTGGTACACAATTTTTACCAACATGATAAGTGGACCTTGAAGGGAAAACAATGCACTATTTTTCAAATCCACCATTCATGGTATAACACCAGACTTGCCAGACTCGTCTGCATCCTGCTTATTATAAAGACTATTTAATGATTGCCAAGACACAGCAGATATCAAAACAAGAACAACAGGGCAAGACCTTCATAAAATATGAACCATTATGGATGTAGCAAGTGGACACTTAATGAACAGATGTGTATGAATAAATTTAACTAAAGTGTTGCTAATATACAGGCAGTGTGTGAGCTCACAAACACACATCTAATCTTTTTTAAATCACAAGGTTATGACCTAATGTACAGTATGATACAGATACCACAAAATTGTGTTAATCTGCAAAGTTACATTAATACAGAGAACTGCTACACTGTGTAGCTGTGTAATTTGGGAAGAATTATTGAATTGCGATTTTTCTGACAGGTACTATGGTTGCGATGCGACTTAACTTAGAAAATAAGTAGAAAATGCTTAAAATGTGTTATTTCACCTGAGTGAAATTACAAAACCAATTGTGTGCTTCCCAAAAGCAGGTATGGTTGCAAGTAAAAAAAAAATTGGGAATTTTCAAGGCTGGAAACTTTCCATGGGAATTAACGGGGATATATGGGAATAAACATGAATATATGGGAATAAATGGGAATAAACTGGGAATTTCAAAAAAGTCCATAGTTGCCTATAACAGGGAACTTAAATGTAGTACAAAACTACAAGATTTAATGTAATTTCAGTTGAATTTCTACCCTGCACATTCTTCAGTCACATGCACACAGCACAATGCTTACTGAAAGGCCATTGAGGCCACACCCCCTGCATGCACTTGCATTCTTACATAACATGCACAGATCATTTCTTGAATCTTGCACAAAAAATAATGTCAAAATTTCCATCTTTGCATGTATTCACATAAATTACATAAATTAGTTTAAAGCTTCCTTGTGCTGTGTGTAAGCCAGTGTGCAACAACATTATACCATTGTAAAGACAAATACACTGACTGAAAAAAACATTTAGGTGATATAATTAAGATAGAAGTAGTAACTACCACAACTACCACAGAAGCCTTGACTACCACATACTTGCTGCATTTTAACAGTTTAACTAGCAAATAACAAAATGTGTTTATACTAGGGTTGTAGGGGTGTAACGATTAATCGGTGAATTACGGTGAAATTCCGGCACATCCAAAAGCCAGAGGGCGCTCTTGTGCAGAAACTTTCTTTGTGCCACAGAAAAAGTAGCATTACAAACGCTATTCCAGGAAATGTCTACAGGAATATTTATATCGCTGTTCTTCAAATTGTTTCAAGTATTTTCATTATAATAAAGAATATTTTGAATGATTTTGTTCAAATGCAAGTTATAAACGACTCCTACTCGTAATGATTTTAGATTGATAAGGACTTCCTACTGACCAAATGTTCCCGCTCCCTGGCATGCAGGAAATTTTAGAGCGCCTGGGCGTTTTTCTGCGCTCTGATTAATGGCATCAGTTTTAAGAAGATTGCGGTCATGACAACATTGCCCTTGCTTCATTTTTGTCCATCAACTAAGTGACTTGTTATAAATGAGTCAAAATTGAACAAATAAATAAATGAGTAAACTACTGCCCCGCCCCCCAATACAAGTGTGTATCGGCGATCTCACAGGCTGAAAATAGGACGATCTCAAAATGGGGCATATCACCCAACACTAGTTTATATAGTAGCTAGCTAGCTAGCCAGAAAATCAGATATCTAAATGTAAGCTAACACTATTATGCTTCTGTGTTACGCAATGAAAGAATCAATTAAAATTCTACTCCGGTGGATCGTAATGCCAGTTCTGAACAAAAAAGTTATTGAGAAAGGTGCGTAAAGGAACAATGGTGTTGTAGAAATATAGTAAAGTAAAACTACAGATAATTTGTTGAAAAATGTAAGTAGAAAGTATGCACTTTACTTAAGTAAAGTACAAATACGTGGAAAATTTACTTAAATACAGTAACAAAGTATTTGTACTACGTTAACTTACATTCCACCACTGCCTAACAGGATACCTAACCTAACTGCGTCGGAAGTGGACATACAAAAGTTGACAAGTCCCGGCCACGAAACCCGAAAGCGTGATAATCCCCTATTTGTAATATTTCCAAAATTCCCCAGATTATGTTCCCATGGAAAGTTTTTTTTTTACAAATTTACTGAAAATTTACTAGAAACTTTCCCTCCCTTTGCAACCATAGTCGCAAGTTCATTGCCAATAGGGTTTAATGTTAACAACGACCATAGTTAGCTAACAACACTTTTGGGAAACACTCCCTTGATTGGTGGAATTTCAGATCGTTTTAAATGCAGAACCAGGCATAAGTAAACAAGTGATTGAGATACAAGTTGCACGCATCACTCCTTCATGTCTCATATCACAGCCTTTGATATTTGCTAATCTTAAAGTTTCACAATGCGATTGTGATAAAATTTTAATTCATTGCTCAGCCCTACTACACAGGCTTATTAAAATGACGTACCTCTGCCTACACGTATGCATGACTTGAAATACGTTTCTCCTGGTACCTATTGCTGCATTTTTCGGTTGGAGTGTCTGGAGGCACTGGAGATGCTTGTTTTTTTTTTTCTCCATTTTGATATGGGTTTATTCAAGGTTACAAAGCAGACAATCCTGAACATAACAAGCATATATCTTTCAGCTCATGCTTACGTGACTGTGGAAGATAAATATTGTTTTACTGTCAGAATTAATCGTGTTTGGCTGAGGTATGTCAAGAACTTGTTTACAGGAAGCATAGTGGCAACTCAGTAATGAATGATTAAAATACATCTGGATGATGTTGGCTGAGTTTATTTAACCAAAACGACAGCGCAAATCACTTAGGCATGTTATACGTTTGCATGCATATGACTATAAATAAGTATCAAACGGGCACAAATCTGCTTAACAAAGACAAACAGGTTTTAATTTGTGTACGTGGCTGCTTTGTAACTTTCGTAACTTCGGACAGAAACCAAACACTTATAGTGGTTATGCAGAAATGTAGGCAGAAGCATGTATGGCGAGTGAGACTGAGTGGATAATTATATTGGTAAAATTATGCACCCGCACAATACTGAGGGAATGATGCACGACCATTTAAAACATGACTGGGGTTCTAACAATACAAAGCTTAATGCAAATGGGTGAAGTGTCCCTTTAACTGAACAACTTTTATACAATTAATTCATACAGTGAGGACTGTGTAGTGTTTTATTTGTATTTATTGCTAATGTTAAATCACTAATATATTTAAATTTAATACAGATGCATGAAATGTAAAACAAGATGAGTATAGTCTTATTATTAAAGGGAAAAAAATAAACATTTGTTTGTTTTTTTAGTAGCATGGTTGTAGTATATTGCGATTACAGTGAGCGCCAAAATACATCAGCCTATATGTAATTTTAAAGGTGCTGTAGAATGGAAAACTGTATTTACCTAGGCATTGATAAATAATACGAGCTCTGTACATGCTAATGACATATCATGAGCCTCAAGCACGACCGTTTCCTCCTTATTATGTAAACCTCATGCATTCAAAAGACAGCTGGAAAACAGGACAATATCAATGCTAGTTAATGCTATATGCTAGCGTTTAGGGTAAAGTTCTACAATTGATGTTACACAAACTTACCACTCAGAAACGTTCATTAACAATCTCCAAACAATTGATTGTTCCTCAAAATCTGTATCTTCATCTGATACAAACTCAAACATAAGATCTGTTTACACACACACAGAGCTACTAAAGGAGCTGCTCTGTCAAACAGCCAATGAGAGCAGAGCTCAACATTATTATTCATGACCTTTTCAAATAAAGTAATAATAGACCATTTTATTACAAAAGCAAATCCTAGGGTTGTAAATGGACATGTAAAAACATTTCTGGATTTTTTTACTTAAAAGATAATTCCGGTATTTAACACTTTGAGTCGCATTTCTGGTTTGTTTTGGATGAACTACAGTGATGGACACAGAAATTTTGACAATGGGTCGTGTCTTGAGTTTTTGACTCGTTTAGAAGCGTCTCTTGACTGCTTTAGAATGGAAGTCAATGGCCATGCACAAACATGTCATTAAAACAACACTTAACGTTCATTCTCAAAACTGTACTACTCACCGAGTGGTTCGTGGTGTTCGTTGATGATTAAAAACAAGTTGTGTAACGAAATACAGTTTCTGTCGTGTTTTATTTGGCATTTTGTAAAATTCCATTGACTTCTCTGGAAGACTGTTTGCTCGCTGATATATCACTCCGCCGCCAGGAAACAGAAAAGGGTCTGTTTACATTTGGTTGTAGTTTTTTGCTCGGTTTCTCTCAGAATAAATTTTTCCCATATTTGTAGGGCTGGACCAGAATATTCGAATATTCGTTCCGTGGGTTGACATTCGATTTTCAGTTTTGAGATTCGAATATATATATATATATATATAAATATTTTACAGCGTTAATGCAGAGCTTTTGCCAAGCAGGAAGTGCGCGTCACGCTCCCGCTCTATAGGTGGCGCAGAGAGACCAACATCCATAGCCAACAGCCACCAAACGGCATCAGTGGAAGAGATCGCCTCAAACGGAAAGCGCGCTTCCTGCTTTGACATTCACGCTAATAGTGTTGTAAATAACGTTTAGTTTCTTGCAAAAACTGATTGATTTGCTTCACAAGACGTCAATATGTCACACGGAGTTATGGGGGATTACTGTTGTATTGGATATATATGCTTTAGCTCTTAAAGTGTGCGGATCGGTTGACTTGCATGACGGAGCACCGGGGTTTCTGCAAAATATCTTCTTTATTGTTCTGCCGATGAAAAAAACATATTGGATGGTGTAAGTGTTATAAATAAACTTGATTTTGAAATTATGCTACCGTTTTATTACAGTTTGTTGGACTACGTTCATTCATGCTTCAGACTCAAATATTAAGCGGAAGTATATACGCAGTTGTGAGGTATCTGAAAAAATAGTTCCACTATAGCAAATAACAAGGATTGAAATCATACATTGCGCCAATATATTTGTTTTTAATCATCAACGAACACCACAAACCACTCGGTGAGTAGTACAGTTTTGAAAATGAACGTTAAGTGTTGTTTTAATGACATGTTTGTGCATGCCCATTGACTTCCATTCTGAAGCGGTCGAGAGACGCTTCTAGGTAAGTCGAAGGGTCGGGACGCGACCCATTGTCGGGATTTCTGTGTCCATCACTGTGGTTCATCCAAAACAAACCAGAAATCAGACTCAAAGTGTTAATTACCGGAATTATCCTTAAATAACACCACAGACCTTCTATGTAGATATCAGAAAACAATTTAACAGATTATTTCAGTGCATTCGTTGGCACCTTTAAATAAAACTTTCAAGTTGATGTGCTTTTTGATTACTGAAATCAAAATCCGGAATTCTGAAAAATTAAAATGGAAAACACGGAATTGAATAATAAATCAAATGGAACTTGGGAAAAAATAAAACATATTTCATAGGGCCCTAAAAATGTAAATGTTTTTTACCATAGGGACCCTGTTTGATGCAACATAAAACTGAAGCTGCATCAAGGAGCCATTCTGTCACATCACATTCCATCTACTGCATGCCTATAGGCTACAGACACAGACGATGAGAATGAAACAGAAGCTATCAAATACCTGAACGGGCAGCAAAACAGTCTGTTACGCTGCTGAGGAACGAGCGAAGGGCTGTTCATTGCGTCTGGGCTACAGAGACGCCGTCCCTGTCAACGGAAAGAGCTATGAGGGGAAACTGCGACTGAAAGTGAGAAAAATAAGAAGGCAAATGGAAGAGGAAAAAGCAGCTGCGAGGACAGTCTCTGGTGTACCGATGGTTGATGTGTAAACATGCGGCACGCTGTCAGGCGCTAGCATGGGCACAAATATGAAAAAGCATCACAAACTCCATCCAAAGACTTTCATGGCCATACGGTTTAGTGTTGTAAATGCACTGTCATCCTCATACTGGCACAGTATAGTAAGCCGGCTTAATACCAGACAGAACACAGCGGTCTCAGATTTACATGCATGTCACTGTAGTCCACTGCACAAAGCAAAGGCTTGCAACCTCATGCTGACCTTATTATTTCACACTCCTCAGGGAAGAAGTACTAACTTTCTGTTTCAGTGGATAATGCATTTGATAATACCAAAAACCTTTCAATATAACGGAGACTAGGGCTTGTTACCACAGGGCTATACAGTATGTCATTAACCCCAAGGCTAATGAGACAACCAATGATTTTTATATTGCTTTTGGATGTACGTGTATTCTTTTAGCAGACTCTTTTATCCAAAGTGACTGAAAGAGCATTTAACATTATATCTAAGGGGGCGTGCACACCAAAGCATTTAAACGCGGATGAAAACGCCAGGCTGACGTCTACTGTAGTAGAGTTCTCGGCGTGCCTGAAAATTACAACCCGACCCGACCCGGCCCGTGGCTTTTAAAGCCGGGCCCCATTTAACCCGACACATCAACGTGAATTATCTGTCCGAACCCGACCCGCCGCCACCGACCCCCCCCCCCCCCCCCCTGCCTTTTTCCTCATACACGTAGGCTATTATCATGACCAGCAGACGGGAATTCATATCAAGCTTTAATGTCCACGCCTTTTAACAATACATACAACTGCAACAATCAACTTTAAATATAGGCTATATAAATATGCCTTAAATAAAAATCACACAATAATAAATAAAAAGAACTCAAACATGTACCCAGCGCCAGCGGCTTTTCCTCCTGTGGTAGCAAGCAACGGTGAATTCACCTGCGGCAAGTTTACTTTTCTCCATCTCTTCTTCTCCAGGCAACAGGCGTGATAGCAATAAGCTCCGGAGCGGATGTGCAACGGATCCGCTCTGAAGCCAGTGTCGTGAGCAATTCGGTCCCCCCTGGCAATTGGTACCTAGCACTAATGCCTGTTCAAAATTTGTCATTGCGATATCTCGTCTGCGTTAGCGGACTAGCAAGCTAATTATGTTGTATAAAATAGAAGCATACAAATTTTTTTACATAAAAGTTAACCAACAATAAACTAATATTCATGTTGCAGACACGTCAGTACTTTTAATTGTGCTTATAATCAGTGCTTATAAATTATAATTTTAATGTGTGATTCAGCTATGTAGTTCCTGAAAACCACGACACAAACTTTAAAAAGTCAAATTCACTTCTCAGAGGCACAGAACTGTTCCTGAAACTGACGTTCTCCCCAAACTGAAATTAAACACAGTGTTTCGAGTTTTTCTCGTCTGTGTCATGTTGATATTAGGAAGCAAGGTAACATGCACATGACGACAAGAGAGGTGACCTGCTGCGCAATCGCGTTACCCCTCCCACTTCTTAATGTTTTACTGAGATTTCTAATCCCGTCCGAATTGACCATCAATATTACAGACGTCCTGTGGTAAAATTACATTACGGCATCTACAACCGTAAAACTAATCCCATCCGAATAGGGTTATAGTCTGCTCATTTTACGTCTGACAACAGAACTGATAATATGTAAATAATAGCAATCAGTTGTGTTAAAATGCAATATAACGTGACAGATCAAAGAGTAGAAGTGAAACATATTTCAGGTGCCAACACTCGATCAAACGCAAACACGTGATGACGTGACATATATGGTAATTAGCGTGTGACGTCATCACCACCACAAATCTCTCAAAATCCTGTGGGAAACACTGTACTTTATGACCCAGAGAGCTGCACGACAACTGCGCTCACAGCAATCACGAAAGAAGCAAACAGAGCAGAAAGGAGCTTTAAACTCATCAGATCGCATCATTTAATAGAAAATGAATAGAAAAGATGGATCTGTCTAAAGAAATATTAAGTAAACATGTCAGTACAACTAGATTTCCCTAAATGTGAATTTTTTTTATTTAAATTCAGTCAGTGAAGCACTGTCATCACAAACACATGGGAGCAGACCTAAACGAATGTGTTTGACATTATTGCTTAAATTGGTTGATGCTGGACAGAGGTTTTCCAGCCGTCACACTGGCACGGTTAAACAGTATTTTAAAAAAATGACGCGTTAATACTAACCGTTGGACATTTTTACTGCGGTTAACCATTAAACCGTTAATCATTACATCTCTAATCTACTTTAAAAGGACTCTGTTGTTATTGATTCTATGTGGAAGTGGCGTTTAGTCCACAAAGCCGTTCGTTTATGTTGTCGCTGCTGAAACCGTAAATATACGGCCTTAATGGTAGTGTTAATAATGTTAAATATTTGCAGAAGATTTTGAATTGAGCTCTGATAGACCCTATTTTTCTAATGAAAGAAGGACCATCTGAAGCTAAAGGTCAGACCACAGTAGAAATCAGCAAATAAGTATTGCCATTTTCTCATTCAAGTCATCATTAAACAGTTTTACTTCTCCTGAAGGAAATCAGCTGATGTGGAGGGCGTTTTTTAAATCGTTATCATGGTAAACTGGGGAACAGTAAAGTGAGAGAAAGACAACCAGTTGCTGCATTCTCTCATTACTGATGCGTAACAGAAACCGGCTTGTTGACCCTTTCTATATTCATTGCCGGTTTTACGAGCAGTAGGATCTCATACATGCTGTAGTTAACACAGACAGAAAGAAAAAAACGACACCACAAGCTGCTAACACTCGCCCCTGCCCTGGGAAATAGGCAACCTCAATTTGGTGGACTGAAGCTGTTGCAGCTTCTCCATTATTGAATAGTTGGGAGCAATCGCATCTCTGACAGCTACAGTATCACCTAATGTCACCCATACAGGGAGTGATGGTCTGTCTGACACTGACAACATTTTGCAAAACTGGTAAAACACATCTGCAATGCATTCACACTCAAACTATATGATGTTTCTGAGCTAGCGACGTATCGATCAACCTTATTTGTGAAACAAATACTAAGAGGGCTAATGAGTCCAACAAAACAACCACTTAGCTTCAGCACAAAAATGCTTTGACTGTTGACAATGAGCTGTGATAAGTGTTGGCTACAGGAATTATTTTTATATCACTGTATGGTCGATATGAATGATATACGAATGAATGGTCAATATGTTATTCACAAGCTATTTTACTCTTTATGCTCTTAAAAATGTGCTAAAAGGGTTCTCGCTTGCACAAAAGAACCAGTTTTGGTTTTGCAAAGAATCATTCAGTGAAGGGTTCCTAAAATAACCATTTCTTTCTTAACTTTTTATAGTCTGTAGGACCTTTTTCCATACAGCATGACAAAGAGTGCACATCTGGACAGATGTGGGAGGGATTTTATGTATCAGGAATTGATTGTCTCTATATGAAGGGGTAAAAAGAGGATGGATCAGTGATATCAGCTAAAAAGCCAAGACATCTCAGATCTACAGGCTATCTATTTGTGATAAGGGCTGCAACTAATGATTATTTTTTATAATCGATTAATCAAACATTTTTGTTTATAAAATTATTCGACTAATCGGATAAAACCGAAATTTTCAGAGATGGCTATCTATTTGTGATTAGGAGGGCTGCAACCAACGATTTTTTTTTATAATCGATTAATCAATTCATTTTGTTTTCAATTAATCGACTAATCGGATAAAAACCATAATTTTCAGAAATGGCTATCTACTTGTGATTAGGGCTGGAAAGAACTATTATTTTCATAACCGATTAATAAATAATTTTTGTTTTCAATTAATCGATTAATCGGATAAAACCGAAATTTTCAGAGATGGCTATCTACTTGTGATTACGGCTGGAACAAACAATTATTTTCATAATCGATTAATCAATTATTTTTGTTTTTATTAATCGACTAATCGGATAAAACCGAAATGTTCAGAGATGGCTATCTACTTGTGATTAGGGCTGCAACTAATGATTATTTTCATACTCGATTAATCAATTATTTTTGTTCTCAATTAATCAACTAATTGGATAAAACCGAAATTTTTACGCAATTACATTTTTTTGACTTATCGCTAAATAAGGCACTATATTAGTGTATTCGCATGCAGAAATGTACTTCTAAAAGTGCAAAAGCCTCACACTACAGCATACTAGAAATTTAACGTTTACCGGTTTAAAGGTAAAGCTCCTTTAAACCCCAATGATTGTTTTTCCCATGTTTATGTGAAAATCTGATTTACACACTTGTGTTTTATTTAAACTAGATGAACATTTACCTCACGACCTCAAATGATTAAATGTTAATGTTATTTATTTGTTGTTTATGCGAACAAAAGTGCACTTACAGTTAAAATCAACCTTTTTTTGCATTGCATAAATACTTTTTTACATTTCACAAATTGTTTACAAAACCATGATAATTTTGATAACCGTGGTGATTTTGGTCACTATAACCGTGATGTAAAATTTAGTGATAGGACAATATATTGCAGATGTCGCTATATTGAACACTATTTTAATATAATTATTATTTTTGGCAATGGACGATGAATCTTTTCAATCGCCCAGTAAATTTCAATATTACGTAAATTTAATGTTTGTAATAAAAAAGACACTCAGGGTCACTCAATGTAAAGCCAAAGTATGACGGACAGTAAAATGACCAATCATTATTCACTTTTTAACATGACGTTATGTTGCGTCACACTAATTTAACACTCTTTTTCAAACAGTACCACAAGATGTCAGATCCACATTAATTATCTCTGGTAAATATATTTTAAGTTGTGCTGGGCAAAGATTAATCGTGATTAATCGCATACAAAATAAAAGTGATTTTTGGCATAATATATGAGTATGTGCTGTGTGTAATTATTATGTATAAATAAATACACACACACACACACACACACACATTCAGTATGTATTTAAGAAACATTTACATGTTTATATATATATTTATTTATATTTTTATATATGGGTGATTCTCACGAAAACTTGGTTTTAAAAATGTCAAGCATGAAAATGTAAAAATTGCTTAAATTTACTATTTTTCCCACCAGACATTGAAAAAGAAAGTCTGGAGTAAATGGGAACTTTAATTTAAAAACTTTTACTTATTATTTAACACTTTTTGTAACATAATTTTAAAAAATAGTCCTAAAAAATCTCATTACCGCAACAGTCAGAAAACATCAACACTGACATATTTTCAAAATTACATGACAAACCTGAAAGAACATAATTTGGAGATCCTGCACATGCATTTAAAATCAAAGTGTTATGCTTCTATTAATTAAATTAACATTTAATAAGCATCTGTTGCGGTAATGATAATCAAAATGTCGTGTAAGCATTCTGACAAGACAATATTTCAAATTAACTGTAAAAAAATGATCTTACCTGGTAGCCATCTTGAAGTAACTGGTCCATGTGCTTGGTCACTCAAAATCAAACTTTATTAAAATTCTGTATGTGTGCTTAAACTGTTCTCAAAAAGTGTTGCGGAGGATGAGAACATCAGGCATGGACACATCATTTTCCTTATTTTTCTTCATTATTATTATACATGAATATTCAGTTACTATTTTTTCTGTCATCTAAAGTCGTCTAGCAAAACATACATTTATTTATTTTCTTAATATTTTTGTGTTAATTTTATTAAATTACAACATAACGCATGTTCAAACACAGCCGGACACATTGCGGTAATGAGAATTTCAGCAGAAAATGAGATAAAATTTCCAATTATAACTTCTTATGTTGAAATCACACATTGTGCAAGGTAGAACATAGTATTGTGTTAATTCTGATGCTTTTTAATGTTACTATATTACACATTTTAAACCTAAAATCATTAGTGCCGTGGTGTTTCAATGGTTTCGTGAGAATCACCCATATTCTATATTAAAAATAAATTAAAAACAATTATATATAAGTAAAACAATTATGAAATGAATATATGAATGTGTGTGTGGTTAAATATACACAATTATTAGACACAGTACACGCACATATATTATGCAAAAAATCACTTTTATTTTGTATGTGATTAATCGCGATTAATCTTTGCCCAGCACTAATTTTAAGTACTTTAAAAGGGTATAAATGTTATAAATGTTTTTTTTAGTTTAGCCAATTTTCTGTTTGTCTCTTATTTACTGTGATAACATTTGTTTTATATCGGCATCATATCGCCCATACAACTTTCTTAATATCGGCATCGGCCATAAAAAACAACCTCACATCGGTCGAACTCTAGTAAAAATTTTATAACGTTTCATAACAACAGAGTAAACTACCACATTACTATAATCTTTTTATTTTTTTAAGCCTTAAAAAAAGGTTTGTGCATCTTTTAAATAATAAAATATTTTTAAATGAAAATATAAATAAATGTGACGTCTCAAACGTCAACAGTTGACAACAAATTTCATAATTGATTATTCGATTAGTTGTCGCATCCCTATTTGTAATAGATTTAAAACAAAAATAACTGTTGCAAAAAGTTTTTTATTTGAACCAATGTGCACTTATAAATCATGTATACCTGTATCAACAATAGAAATGTGCATCAAGTAAATAAGGTAAATTTTGAGTTGTCGATGTTGTCCATCAGAGGTGTGCCATATACTGTAGATGCCCCATACCAAACTGAAGTTGTTTTGAGAGACTAGTGGGACGGCACTTCAAAGCATCTCAGTGTTTTACCCAAGCAGCCCTCTATCCACAGGCATAAACAAACGTTTGTTCTTCCAAAGTCTTGTGTTTCTTTGCCCCTGGCATGATGACCATGCAATAAAGAGTGTGCATGGGCATCGACTCCTGACACATCAGTGTGAAGATGTTTTACGTCTACAGTCTGCTTGCGAACGACTACGTTGCATCATGATGTCTGGATCTCCGCTGCAGGGCTCTGGTGATGTGTCACTCCTCTCTTATTAGTATGCCAAGGGTGGACCACCTGCTGTTGAGGTTCACACTCCAGAGGTTTGATTGCAAATGTCTTTTTTCAAACGCTGTGTTAAAGAACAAAGAAATAAGAAGGATTGGTTAAGAAAGGGGGTAGGGGGGCGAAAACAAAAGAAGTGAGTGGATCCAATGGGTTGTATTTTGTTGGAAATGCCTGTGATCCTAATACTGGTGTAGCATTTCAGTTAAAATGAGGTGATAGTAAGGATATAAACACTTGTATAAAACTTATCCAGTATGGTATAAACTGCTTTAATATAAGCTCAAATCAACATAAGATTAACATTGACTCAAAGCATTGGCAAAAATTATCTGCCAATTATTTGTGTTTGTGATGAATAAAGCTCAAACTGATTCCGAAAAACATTTTGAAAACATGAAGAGTTTCGTTGCAAAACGAGATAAATCAATTTTTTAACATTTTTGTCAAAACATGTTTATTATTATGTTATCATGTTATTATTGTTTTATGGTGCTACTTAACCAACTGCAGTTGAATTGAAATTAATTGGAATGCACAACCAAAAAACAAGATTTCTGAACAATTAAAAAAACGGTTGTTATCTCGTTTTGCAACGAAACTCTTCACATTAAGATACCTCAATTCTGTAATACGAATTTGATGTGATAGGTCACAAAATAAAGGTACCTTATGTCAATATTTTACGCGTTGCACCGATGCATTAGCCTAGAAATCTAGACGCACCCTAGCGGCCGCAAAATATATTTGCTGCCAGGGTTTAGTCTAGGCACTCACAATACACTTAACAGCTCCAAAAACCAAAATTTGGTCAGGCCAATCACATCGTGTGTAGCGTCTGTGGGGCGGGCTTAACATGATGACGACAGAGCTGCCTGCGACGGTTCCTACTTGAAAACAAAGAATGGCTGCTGCTGCTGGCGAACAGCTTTCTTTTGAAGCGGCTTTGGCCGCGACTCTGGAGGACTTAGACTTATGTTTTTCTTTGAGAGAAGAGCAAATAACCCTACTGAAGTCCTTTTTAAGCAAGAAAGATGTGTTTGGAGTTTTGCCGACTGGTTACGGTAAAAGTTTGATATACCAATTAGCTCCACTGGTGGGGAAACGCATGGGACTCATACGTCACCTTCTTCGTTGCTCTGATTGGTCATAGCGCTATCCTATTGCGTGCAGAGGCATTTTGAGGGACAACCTTATATCCCGCCCCTTGCATTGAGCCGTTTGTGTGAAGAGTTGCCAGACCTTACATCTTGATGTAGGTCTGGCTAACCAGGCTACCGATGCATTGCTTTGCTAGACATTTGATTGATGGATCGATCCATATCAATGTATAGGTTAGGGTTGGGTACCATTCAAATTTAAACTGGTACCAGTATCAGAATAAAGTCAATTTAAAATAATACTGCATAGCCTGCTTAAATCTTTGCTGTGCCACTCACAGGCTATCTTGACTTATGGGGTGGAAAAACATTGTATGATTCAAACTGTGAGTTTCTTTTAGAAATTTCAGTTTAGTTTGAAGCAAATATTTGTATTAATGATTGTAATTTGATTGGTTTATGTGTTATTTGTGTTTTAATGGATGTTTGGTCTCAATAGTCTGACTGAAATTAATTCTGAATCGCAAGGCTGCGATTCTGTGTTTCATGCACAGCTTGTGCGTGTACTACGGCATTTGGTCAGTAGGAAGTCCTTATCAATCTAAAATCATTATGAGTCAGAGTCGTTTATAACTTGCATTTAAAAAAGCAACACTCGTTAAACAAAATCATTCGAAATATTCTTTATTATCATGAAAATACCTAAAACAATTTGAAGAACAGCGATATAAATATTCCTGTAGACATTTCCTGGAATAGTGGCTGTTTCTCAATTCCAAGAACGCAAAAAACGGACTTGTGTTCTCGTGGAGACTGGTCATGCAAGGCGACCTCGGAAGAACGAACTCAGAAGGTCTCGAGAACACAAAACGCACTTGTGAAAATTGAGATGTGTGCGATCTTCCTGCTGGTCACGTGACCTCCCCAGATTTCGGCGCGCAAGTCTGCACTCGATGCATCCTCGATATCAAGAACACATCCGGGTATTATCATGCATCCTCTGTACTTGTGTTCTTGAGAATTGCAATTGAGCTTCGACTGTTGATGATGACGTAGAGCGAGGACACAAGGACGCAAGATCGCTGAAGAACGCATATTGAGAAACAGCCAATGTTTGTAATGCTACTTTTTCTGTGGCACAAAGGGAGTTTCTGCACGAGAGCGCCCCCTGGCTTTTGGATGTGCCGGGATTTCACCGTAATTCATTAAAATTCATTAATAGAGAAAACACGCATTTGCACGGTTAATCGTTACACCCCTATTCGGCTACTTCTATTCAATTCGGGCTACCAAAAGAGTGCCTGCCTGAGGGGCTACCAGAGATTTGGAAATTTTGTGAGCCGTGTATCGTTATGAGGTACTCTTATTTTGACACCTTCCATCTCATCATTCCTTGACATAAGGTCCATCTATGCATTTCCACCAAATCATACATTTTCGTTTATTTTCGTGTGTTAGTCTCAGCAAGTGAATGCAATGCAACAAAGCGATTGTAGCAGCGAAAACAAAGTGAAAGAGGGAGAAAACATTGTCACTGTCTTTGGACACAAATTGTGGGTTTAGAAATATTTTGGACAAAATAGTTTGGACAAACAGATCGGCCGAAAACCTTTGCCAGCACCAGCTGAAACACCAAGACTTTGACTGTTGCCATAATATGCTTGATTTTATGTGAATTTTTTTCCCTCATTTATTTTATTTGAAAAAGTTTGTTTTTTATTGTTAAAAGTTTGTTGTTATAAATGTCCCAATTGGGACAGAGATTGTGCCTTTTTAAAGAGTTTAATTAAACGTTCATGTTATATATTTTGGTTCCATTCATGAGTTATTAAAAATGTGTAACTGCTTAACTAGGCATGTAATATTTAAGCACTGAAAATGTTTAAAATAAAAGTTTGATGCACCGTCAAATATTGCATCATTGGTGGAGAAAAACAATACGGTATCGTATCACAATGTGTCTGATTTACACCCCTTTTAAAATCATATTTGTCCCAAATCGTTACCAATTAATATAGGCTGAATTGTGCAGGTCCGGTGTGCGATACCTTCAAGTTGTCCTACATGCGACACAGTGCAGCGCTGTGTTTCCTGTCCGGTATGAAACCTCTTTAAGAATGCACGTAACCAATATACCGTTACACACGTGTTTTATATCTCAACTGCTTATTTTCACTAAAAAGTTAGTGTAACAGGTTTACAATGTTAATTATGGCATTTTAGACAATTTCATATAAATATGTCTGTTCAAGCACAAGAAAACATGAACTCAGTTAGCATTTGCATGCTGTCTGAAGCCTTGAAATGCTGCTTACGTGCTTCGGATTTGCGCACACACAAAACTAAATCATTGTTGACCATAGAAACAGCAAACAGGAGATCTCACTGTTAGATATTCAATCAGTGAAGTACTCCGGTAGACACTGGCAGAGGTAGGTGGCTAAAGACGGACGAGAGTCTAAGTAAATATCATAACCTGGGAAACATTTCACGGCTGATTCTGGAGCCAGTGAGTTATTGCCCGTATTCTAGGACTCGTCAGGCTCTCATTGGTAATAAATTGTGGTGTTCAATATCCGATCCACGAGGTGTCAGTTATGAAGACCGAACTTGGCACGGGATTTGTTTTCAGTCTCTGAAGCGGCTTGCCTGCTTGCCTGCCTGCCTCTAAGAACATCGATTGCCCTTTTTCTTCCTCCTTTCCTGAAGAGATTCAGTAATGTGGCATTAACTGGTAATAATGGAATAAAACTGCATGCGCAACAGCCTTGAAAATGTGCGGTAATCACTAAGAGGTCATTGTCCATCTGCTGGTGTGGAGCGATGTAGCAGAATGAATCTCTGCTCTCCGAGTCACCTAGCCAGACTAAAGCTAACACCACATACAATTAACTACCACGTGCTTGGAAAAACAAATCCATATCATAGTTAGTTACCACAGTCCACTAGATACATATTCAGTCTCAACAAGATAAAAAAGTATTTTTAAAATGATAAACATGTTCAATTCACACTGAGCATCACAAACCAAACACTTTTGAAAACGCTATGCCAAAACGTCTAATCCAGTGATTAGCTCTTCTCCTCGAAAGTGTTCGCTGTAAACACGATCCCGGTAAACACGATTTGTTTGCAAGCATACTGGTCTGCCCTTCTGTACCAGGCTGCAATGCACATAAAGATAATTGGGCTGAATTTGGGCAGATTTTTCGTCCTTATTACAATCCTAGGCAAAGTCCAGATTGTCTTCGTGGTTGAACTGATTATCTTATCAGATTTTCCCATGGACGTCAGAACCATTATATGTGGGTGGGACAAGACCAATGTTATTGGACCCACTCACTTTTCTCGAATTTAGCGCATAATGTCTGTTCACTTGTCAGAGCACCATTATTCAAATCCATTCCACTAGATGAATGCCCTAATAAATTCAACTCTGCTCGGCGTTTTAGCTACAGCCTTGATCAACATGCTGCCATTTCCTCAAATCCATTCCACTTGCCTCATTTAGAGTCCATAAAATGTAAACTCCATTTCATGTTTTCGCTAATTCACCTGCTGCAATCCCACAAGCCACGACACAACAAGGTAAGAAAAGCTTTTAGGATATTAAAGGAGACATTTCACAACACTTTTTAAAGATGTCAAATAAATCTTTGGTGTCCCCAGAGTATGTTATAAAGTTTTAGCTCAAAATACAATATATATAATTTATTATAGCACGTTAAAATTACCACTTTGTAGGTGTGAGCAAAAATGTGCCGTTTTGGATGTGTCCTTTAAAATGCAAATGAGCTGATCTTTGCAATAAATGGCAGTGCCGTGGTTGGATAGTGCAGATTTAGGGACATCACAAGGGGAGCCAAACTTCAATGACCTATTTTTCCTATTAGAAGTTACTGGGTTGTTCTTTATCACGTTTTCTAGGTTGTTAAAAGCACTGGGGATTTTCATGATATGTCTTCTTTAAAGCAATTGTTAAATTAAAAGGCACCAGAATACAAGAAAATGGCATCTACTCCAGTAAATGTTTTAGGCCCACCCACATTTTTTTTGCTTTCGGTGCCAATGGATTTTCCTGGGGTGCGTGATGTGTTAAAGGATAACACTACCATTTTTCAATATTTTACTATGTTTTTACATCAACTTACATGAATTTATACACCCCTATCTTTTTTCAATACGTGCACTTTTAATCTTTGTACAGCGCTTCTTGAATGTGTTAGCATTTAGCCTAGCCCCATTCATTTGTATGGCTCCAAAAAAAAGTTTTATTTTGTGCCATCATACTTACTCGTGTAACTACTCATGTAACAGTCTTTAAATAGGGAAAATATGGAAGTGTTTGGAGCCATAGGAATGAATGGGGCTAGGCTAAATGCTAACACATTCACGAGGTGCTGTGCAAAGATTAACTCTTTCGCCGCCATTGATGAGATATCTCGTCAATCAAGAGAAAACGCTTCCCTTCAACAACTTTTTAAACTTTTTAAACCCGGAAGTATTGCCCTATGGCAAGCGGCTGCATATCCGTGTCTGTTTTAAAGATCGCTCTGAATGGGATCTCTATGAAAGTCCGTCACAAAAATGGAATCATCTCAGCTTTTTGCTAAAAATGTGGTGTTTTTGCAGAAATCCACCCATATTCAAAAGCCGATTACAAAAGAACTACTGAAGGTAGGATGAAACGTGTTTTTTTTTTTTTTTTTTTGAAAGCAGAGGGTCTGTTCTTTCATTTGATATATTGTATGTTTATATATTTAAAGAAGAACAGAGAAGAACATTTTCTGTAAGGCATTAAAATTTTGTGAAAATTAATGAAAAACGCTGGCGTTGGCTGGCAACCTTTTTAAAAAATGCTGGCAGCGAAAGAGTTAAGAGTGCATGCATTGAAGATAGACAGGTATAT
The DNA here is from genome assembly GCF_027580225.2 of Misgurnus anguillicaudatus. NCBI lineage: Eukaryota > Metazoa > Chordata > Actinopteri > Cypriniformes > Cobitidae > Misgurnus > Misgurnus anguillicaudatus. The sequence continues at coordinate 41,103,500 of NC_073353.2, read as the reverse complement.
ATTAATTCATCTAAGTTGAGGTAAGAACATAGTAAAATATAAAAAAACGGTGGTGTTTTCCTTTAAGAGCAGCTGAATCTGCTCGGAAGCATGTCGGAGTCACTCCGATCGCAAAATGGAATAAGACAACATGCTGAATGTTTACAATCACAAATCCTATTGTGTGGAGGGAACCCCAAAGACAAAGCACGCTGTAGATTTTCACGTGAAACTAAACGATACCCAATCAGAAAGCGAGCTGATAAAAGACGAAATCATAACAACGACAGTAATGGCGCAGGAGGCACAGTCCAAAGTAAGATGGACATTAGAGATGAAAAAAGCATTCTGCAGTATTAATGCCAGTTCTTTATGCCCGTCATCCATCATGTGTTGACTGTGAAGTCATGTTTGACCGTGAGAGAGATTGTGAGATTTCATGTGTTCTCAGTCGAGCCTCGTGCTGCTTTCATGACCACATAGCGGCACTCCCCACACTATAGGAACAAAACTGTTAAATCATCGATTTTTTTGTAATCATGTTGAGTGAATCTGATGAGTTTTTTAAAATCTTTCTTCAATTGGTGTGGTCCAGATTCAAATTGAAACTAGAGTTTTGATCCAGCTCTTGCCATGTTTGCCTGCAATATTCAATAGACGGTGTCCATGCATGGTCGTGGCATTAGTCTGCCTCCACTGACCGATCATTAATCAATAATAATAAAATGCCTACACTCCAATATAAATATTGATCATCTGTTTATTTAAGGTGACTGAGGAGAAAAAGCAGTAAAAACTATAAAGGCATTGATTTCTTCTTAGCTGATTTTATAACCAAACCCCATCAAGAAAAGGCACACAAAGAAAGCACTGTACTCTGATATGATTGCTGAACAGAAATAACCGTAACACTATAACCTATCTAGTACTTAAAAATGACTGGCAGCAGAAATGTCTAAAACTATTAAAGATCCTCCACCGTTGAGGAAGGTTTCTTGGACCGGATGCCCTTCATTCTCTTGGCAAGCCCGTTGAACTGCCTTCTCATGATGCTCTTCAGAAACCCATTTACTCATCCTGATGGAAAGTCAGACTGTATTTCAGATATCTCAGCTCAATCTACACTGCATTACAGACGTGCACTACATCCTGCGCAATGAGACTGCAACCTAGAAGATACAACACCACATTATTTGCAACTTACTCTTACTAAAAACCTCTCGTTCAGACAGAAAGAAAAAAAGCATCTGATCAACAAATATTTATTTGAAACATTTCTTCTGAACCCCAACAATATAATGTGACATAGACTTTGAAAATCCAAAAGTAACAGATGCTAAAATTCCTTCAGAGAAATAAAAGCATTAAGTATAAAGCTATAAAAATTAAAAAGTCTCTATTAGGTTTACATTTATTTTCACTGCTGTCTAGGAGAAACAATTAAAGAGAAACATTTCACAAAGTCTACTCTGCAGCTTTTGTAGATGGGGTAATCGATTATTTCAGCTACTGGTTTGCATGCATGAATAAAATATTAACAAAATTGTTGCATTCTGCATTGTAAAAGCGCAAATGAGTGCAAATAAATGGGAACATTTGGCAATATTAACGTCATTTTAATATTTTTCATCAATTGGTAGTTATGCACCCATGAAATTACCATCAGTAATGAATTCTTGGAAACCTTAATAGGAAAAGTCAAAATTCTCTTTATAGATTTTAAGGAATACATGTGGAATGGATGTAACAGTTAAACGAACACTGAACAATATTTCTACAGTATTTAGTAATCTTGTTAATGATGATTTTAACATTAAATAAAATACATTTTTAACTCTTTCCCTGCCAACGTTTTTTTTTTAAGTTGCCAGCCAAGGCCAGCATTTTTTATGATTTTCACAAATGTTTAATGACTTCCAGAAAATGTTCTTCTTTAAATATATAAATATACAATATATCAAATGAAAGAACAGACCCCTCTGCTTTCAAACAAAAAAATAATTTCTTCCTACCTTTATTTGGTCTCTTTTTATCTGGTCTCTTTTTATCACCTCTTAAATATGGTTAGGTTTCTTCAAAAATACCACATTGTGTGCAAAATGCTGAGAGAATTGCATTTTTGTGATGGAGATCAGATTCAGAGCGATGATCAAAACAGTTTGAACTGTTTGCCCTAAGGGGATACTTCCGGGTTTTATAAGTTGGGTAAGAGCGCACCTGGTGAATAATAGCAGAAATACAAATTGCCAGAAACACCCGTCGTTGGCAGGGAAGCGTTTTCTCTTGGCAGGGAAAGAGTTAACATAAATCAGTGCCATTGATTTGTTTCAAGGTGCACACCAGTATTGTTATTTTTTTTGTAAGGTTTGTTTGTAAAAACTACTTAAATGTCATAATAAAACCAAGGCCTAGTCCTGTATTAATCTAAACCCAGTCCGGGATACCACCGCTATGTATTTAATACTATTACTGATAACTAAAAATATGGCTGCATGATATTGAAGACAATACAATATGCAATAACTTGCTAAATTATGTAAGTGGACTTATGTTTTGGGTTTATTTAAGCCTGTTATTGTATTAGTCTATAGTTCTTGCAAATTTAAAGAAAGTTAGCTGGTGTATGTTTCAGCAACATGCTAGCTAGGTTTCACGTGCCTGTTGATTCGATATAATTGTTGAGCACTCTTGCTCACATTATTTATGTGCATTATTTACATGCTACAGTAGTTACACTCAGTAGTTAAAATTTTTGCTATATCATCGTTCGCCAGACGTTCTACAACATCTGGTTTAGTTTGTGTTTATTAACCCTTTAGTTTCACTTCATCACGCAGCTATTTCCATATATATATTTAATTCATTAATAATCTAGTACGTGTTAATTTTCTGTCATAGTTTCTTCAAAATTAAGTTTTATTGAGTGTTTTAAATAAAAATATTTTCATTTTCATCATGACGCGTACACCCCACCCCTTTGACTGCCACGCCCCCCGCCCACCTTACCTAACAAATTTTCTGCGGAAACCCTGATCTTTCACACACTTTTTTATAACTCTTAAGCAACTGAAATAAGTTGTTGTGAAACTTAAACATATCTCAGTTCAGAGAAACAACACCGGTCCTGGCACAGACGCCGTTCAGCTGAAGGCGGGAGACGCTTGCTGTTTTTTTGTTTCTCCTGCATCTGCCATGCTATCTTTTGACTGGCTGTAGCTAGCGAAGTTAGATGAAAAAAGCAGCACTCAACACGTGTTTTTTTCCCGCTTGGCAAGCCGACCGGACGTGACATGGGGGTGTGGCAGCATCAACGATTCCATTTTTTATTAGAAAATCCGAGGTTGTGACTTAATTTCGAACGAATTTCGAACTGTGACACCCTTAATATATCTGCAGTATTTCGCTGGTTTCAATATATTGTGTAGCCCTAGCTCAAAGCATTATCAAATTCACTTAATTATTCAACAAACAAACCTGCATGGTTTGGTGAAGTGTTATAATTTGAGAAAGGTGATTTTTTTGTAAAAATATCTTATCTAATGCCGAGCCTGTGTGGGCCTGAGAAAAAACTAGGAAAGACAAACACTTTGTAATTCCTATATTTCAATGCTTAGAAAAACCTGTCTTGCTGGAATGAGATTAGAAACACCTCATCATCTGGTTTTCCCGATAACATCAAATCGTGACGTGAAGATTATCACCACCGTACCAGCAGGCAAAATAAGCTGTGATAAATCAGTTTTTATTCTTCTTCAACATAAATCATAACCGGATCAGGACAACAGTGCTCTTTATCTCAGCATCTCGTCAGCCTCTTGTCATTATATTATTTGATGTATTTTTGGCTGTGATATTTCAAAGGCGGTACACAGAGACATCTGTCAACGCTCACGTCAGTTAGAGGGTAACGGAGTGACACGCGCGTTCTGCGACGAGCAAATACATAAATCCAGGACGGAAAGGCGAGGCGAGGTTATCCGGCATCCAAACATCGCTTTTGATCAGGTGCAGAATTACTCTTCTATCCCACGCGGTGTACTAGCAAGACATAAACATGCCGACCCGCTCTACGGACAAATAAGCTCGCTCTTTCTCACACAGAGCTCCAGCGAGCACATCCACACATTTAACAAGGGTCCATGAAAAGGCCTTCTGTTTACAGACCTCAAAGGTGACGTTATGGGAACCTGCTTTTCAGAGGAGAATACGGTGATCACCTCTGTGTGTGATCTTTCTTTTAAGTGATGTGGTCCAATGCTGTTGGAGTCTGTCAGCTCCTATAGCAGCAGGAAATAAAACAGCAGATACCGACTGCACTCGGGTTGAACTGTTAGCAGCGGGAGAGGGGAAAACTAGATAGAGACAATCTAACGGAGAATTTAAACTACACCACTGAGGGACCGTAAGCTACATTAGCCAGGGTATGCTCAGACAGATGAAAGCAAAGCTGTCGTTTTTTCATCCCACAATGTGCTCGGATTTCGACTGACGTGGAGATAAGTGAGGTTGAAATATGAAGAAATTCCTCTGCAGTCATGGATGAAACCTTTTCATCTTCTGTAATTTGCAAGATTATATGAAATGTTGTGACATTCAGGCAAGTTAACCATGAACGGTCTGATTAGAAGAGACTTTTATGATATCAGTCACAGTGAATCATTCTCTTATAGGCAGTATCGCATGCAACCTGTTTGCACCTCAAATCTAAAGAAAGCAACAGGTATATTGTCATGGAAATAATGTTAAGATGTAAACGTACTGTTCATTATTTTTATATATAGACAAATGCTGGCACTATTTTTTATGCACCTTTCTTGTAGTGCACTGCATTGTTGTTGCACATTAAATGGCAAAATCTTGATTTTGATTTTGGCTTTGAAAAAATTTGCTTAATTGTGATCTCTGTGCAGCAATGCAAACTATTATTATGAAATCAAAACTGACAATTCGTACTTTTAAATAGAATATTGAAGCGTCCATTATAAACAATTCATCCGTGTGGGTCATTTTGTGTGGGCTCCCTCATAAACTTCAATCAAAATCTGAAAATGTACTTCCACCCTTCTTGTTGCAATCATTCTCCGATGATGTCAGCTAGACGGTTTGGGCGGATCATCTGTTAACCCACCCCTCCAGCTGTCAATCTGCTGAGAGTTCCATGTCTGAACCAAGGCATTGAACCAGTTCACGGAACGAAAACGAAAACCAGAAAATGTTGATGTTTTGCAAGAAACAGAAACGAAACCAGAAACTTTCAAAAAATATATGTTCCGGAACAGAATCGTTTATTTAAAATAATGCCAACCGGTTAATACCGTTTTTTTTAGTTCTTTGAAAAGATTTCTGTGCAGTGATTTGGTGAAGTTCACTTCTGGTCGTCGTTGACTGATCAGAGAAATGAGAAGCTTGCCATCAGCAAGTAGCGGTTCGGCTCGCATATGCAATTCGCGGATTAATACGCAAATTTAAATAGGGTGAAAGTTGATCGTTTGCACATGTTTCAAAGGCTTGCAAATGTTAACATTTAAGTGATTTTAAACAATTTAACCACAAACACACTTTATGTGGAGCGACTGTTTATGCTGCATCTTCTTCCCGAAGCGCCGTTTGGAGTTCGTCCTTCCTTGCTGCGTGTGTGCCCATGTTTAAGTGCACTCAAAAGTGCACACAAGGAGAGACGCGTTTCAAAAAGCAAGCGAACAATCTTTCTGTTCTTGACAGGACACATACAAACAAAATGATTTCGAAAATACCACAGTATTCTGTTTCTAATAAAACCATTTGTTTTTGTTTGCCAATAAATGACATGGCAGAAAGTCCTTGTCTTAATTAATGTATAATGCTGACAAATGTAGGCATGTCAGAATTACAGTTATGCCGCTTACATAATGTAGCCTTTCTTAATGTTTGATTACAAGATAGAGACTTAAGGAAAATTATGTAGACTAATAATTAAAGTTTAATGTCCATATGATCAGCCTACTTATTTGTATGTCCCACAGATGACCTGGAACGTTATTAACCGGTTCAGGAACTTTATTTTTTGCTCTAACCGGTTCAGGAACGTCAATTTTAGGGTTGAATCGAAAACCGGAAACGTTAAAATACTGATTCTGTTCGGAACAAACCAATTGGGAAAAAAATCTGGTTCAAAACCCCGATCTGAATGAAACGGCTACTCTTCTATAGACGTTTTCAGTGGGCGCACGCACATTGTCACGGTTACGCGTCTGGACATAACTTAACTTCCGGTCTTTGTTTGTTTAATAATCTGGCTAGGGGCTAAACTGAACTCTGGAACAAAAACCTACTTTGGTTTCCTAAAGACGAGGGAAGACGACAATAATGGATCACTGCTATGTGAAGAGAGGTTTAGCAGCCGATCTGTAGTTAACATTGTAAACATTAATTTTACACATTAACGTTAGCTCAGTGTAGTGTTTGATACGCTTTAGCTATGATAATCTTCTTGTCGTTTATTTTGCTTGTTATCAAAAATAAACTACTCTAAAGTTACTTTATTTTATTGACTCTTTGCAGAAGTTCACTGGAAGTTATGTTTGTTACACAAAAGCCGTTTCGTACAATGTTGTTACGGGTATAACGTCTATATTAAATTAATTCAAAGTGGCGAAATGTCTGTCGGCGAAATGTCTGTTGTTAGTTAAGGTGGTAGGGTTTGGCAGGTGGGTGGGACCGGGGGGGGCGTGGCAATCAAAGGGCAAGAGCGCTCAACAATTATAGCAAATCAACAGGCACGTGTAACCTAGATAGCAGGTTGCTCAAACAAAAAAAATCACAAGGCAACTAACTTTAAATTTGCAAGAACTATAGACTAATACGATAACAGGCATAAATAAACCCAAAACATAAGTCCGCTTACAGTTCTCACGGACACACGTTTTATCAACTGGCTATCCTCCAGACAGTGATGGACCATTTCGTCCGTGGCTGTGTGGCGCGCATGCCCGCTCTCCAAGATGCACTTGACGGCCTTTTGTGCAGCAATATTTTCTTATCTTTTTTTGGTCGCCCTATTTAAGGCGGTAGGGCTTCCCAGCTTAGGCGGGCCGCCCGAACTGCAAAGTGCTCCGGAAAACCCTGTGAAAACTCAAGTTACGCCCATTATTTTCCTTATGTGATACTCGGAAATATGTCGCAATACGAAAGTCCCTGTTCCTGTCCCCGTACTGGGACTCACGGGGAGCATTATATAGCTTTTGATGCCTAAATTATGCTTTTGTGCGGTTCACCTCATTCGAACAAACTAAATACAAAACATCAAATGTTTCTACTATCAGAAACCCCTATAACGTATAAAATCACCAGTACTTTTTTACTGTAGCTGTCACTTTATTTATACCGAGAAGTGAGACATAGACCTTTTGTTAGGTCATGTTCTGCGGGAAAAGAGCAAAGAGGCGTTAGTGCTTGAAATCCTGGCTGTGAAATATTATTGATGTACCGCACAGCAAACAGGGCATTTAATCTGAATTGCTTTGGTAGATATCCATTTAAATAAATGAGGAAAATGTAATCCGTTGCCTTGCGTAATAGCTTTACTTACTGAAAGCTTTGACGGGAGAGTAAAAACAAAAACTGCATTATGCTTTAAGTGTAGCTCTTGCATAGTAAAAAGGCTCTCATGCATTCAGGTATAGTCATGCATGCTGACGGAGCGCTGGTGTGAGTCAGCTCCGACGGGTCAAAGCGCTTGGATGCATTTACAACAACTACACGTCAGATGGCTGAATTTCATTGGGGTCTCAATGGAGCCAGAGGTGCATTTTTAATGGAAATGGGCGTATCATTGCTAGCGGCACAATGGTTGCAACATTAGGACTGCTAGGTAACAGACAGCTCTCTTACTTCTAGATCTGAAGAATGGTTATTGTGTTCGAACTTGCTTGAAAACAACCATTATTTTTGCTCTACCGTTTGGTGCGGCTAGTGAAGCAGAAGTGACGAGCGTAACCTTTAAACGCACTCGCTTTAAATGAATGAGTGTAGAGGGAAAAATCACTCCCTATGAGACCTGAAGTATGCAATATTAACATCATCATGTGGTAATTGATAATTAAAAGATTATGAGAGTGCTGCTTGTTCTCTTTCCCAGAAGCAGTGTCGGGAGAATCTTTCTGATGAGCGAAGAAACAACAGCGACCTGTTTTATTTGGAGATCATTAGAAGCAACTTTCAGCAGTCAGATCATTACCGGCTGCCCTCGCTTAACACCCTTTTTGTCTGCAGTGAGATTCCCCAAGAGGACACCTTTAAACAGAGAGTAAAAGAGATGGTTTGCCTTTCCTGTCTTAGTCCACAAATTAAAGAAGCTTGGAAATATAGCAGAATAATGAGCTGATTTAACACATGGCGGACGGTTCAAAACCAGAAACCTAATAATACGTGCAAAGCTGCCAATGTATTTTGGCTGGGGAATCTAATTTCTTCAGAAAGACTACGCTGATATAGACAATGGGAACGAAGTCTTCCGTGCGAAAAGTATGGAAAATTGCCCCGGCTATTTCATTAGAAAAGTGACACAACAAGCTTGAATAAGTGAAAGTCGTTGCTGGCTCATGCTTGGAATTAATTTCATACATCAATATTCTCAGTCCATGCTTGTGGTGGGGCATTAAATGCCACTGCATGTCAATGCAGCGTAATCAATTGGATCTGCCTGTTATTGAAGCTTTTTTAAGACCCTGATCAATAAGTCAATGTTGAGCAAGCAGACTCAAAACAGCAATTAAAACATGGTGAAAGAAAAACAACTACACTCTTACAGACTGCAGGTTTAGAAACTGTGTGTTTAGGTATGTGCCAGTATGCCTCTCGTGCGGATACCCAAGTCTGTATAGGGTTGCATACAAAGGGGCAGAAATTTTCCCCTAAATTTCCTTAGATTCCATTGGAACTTAATCTGGGGGACTTTGGTAATATTCCAAATTGGTAACTTAATGGGAATTTACAGGATTATTAAGAAATTTGGGGAACATTTATATAACCTATCTTATACAAACATAAATAAACATTTTGATTGGTTATAAGTATGGATGTTAACAATTAATAGATCTTCGATTAATTGTCGATAAGAATTAAATCAATAAAACTTAATGATTGTCGAATAAGCAAGATCATGCACCCGTGTGCGGATCCTGTGCAAAACACATACAGCCGGAGAAAAAAATGAAGCGAGCGTGCAGAAATTAAATTAGCCATGATCACAACGATGCTCGATGCCAAACACACACCTGGGCTTTTTATGCTAGTCGAGGCTGGCTGCCAACTCAATGAAATGGCATCCATCCGCAGTGGATCTGATACAGAAAATGCAAATACAGTTAGGATACTGAAAGGGAAGCCTGCAAGATTAGCATAGCAATGCTGCTAACACTGCTATAGACGGCTTCGTCGGACGCACGTGCGGTGACGCTATACGCGCCTGGTCCGAACATTACTACTGGTTTCAGTTTTTTTATAGTCTGACTAGTTGCTAAACTGATCTCTTGAACAAATGCCTCATCGAAAATAACAAATGTTTTGGTTTCCTAGGTAATCTATGTGTTGTTTATTTAGCTTGTTATATAAATAAACTACATTTAAAGTACTTTGTTGTTATTTATTCTTATCAGAGTTTACTGGAAGTTACGTGCGGACCGCGACAGCCGCTTGTTTATGTTGTTACTGCTGAAACCGTCTATACACAGAGAAGGAGACCAAAAGTCATTTTTAAACAGATTAAAATGTAATCTTAAATTCTGGCAAGAAACTGAAAAATGTAAACTGTAACTGACTGTCGTTACACTCTGAACGCCCGCAACATATATCACTGATCATTATTGACCGGCTGAGATGCTACACGCTAGCCAAGTTGACTGTTGCGTGTTTTCTAATGAAAGGTTGCCATCTCCATAATATAAGCATCTTTGCTGAAAGTACGCCGCAGGTTTAACTGAGGTGACAACGGGAAAAGTGCCCTTTAACTTGTTAACTTTACATTTTTTCAATTTCCCAGTTTTTTCCATACATTCCTGTTTATTCCCATGGAAAGTTTCCAGCCTTGGAAATTCCCTGAATTTTCCAACCCTAAGTGTGTGTCAAAAAAGGTTTGCATTTTCCAACACAATTCGTTTAGCGATGACAGAAATAACTGCATAAGTCAGGAATAAAACTGCATTTATTAGCCTTAAAGAAACCCAGTCCTCCAGAGACTACCACAAAAACCAAAGAAATCGAGGATGCAGCTCAAAATTTCAAGTCTGACACGTTCCTAAACACACCTGAGACTTACAAAGAAATCTCTGACATCCCCTTTGGGAGTCAACTCACATAAGCATTTTTATGAAATCCAAGACTTTCTTTGCCAAGAAAAGGCTTCTAAGTCACCAAGGTCACAACGGTGAATTCAACACGTCAGCACAATTCATATTGGATTTCAAATAAACCCAAGAGAAAGCGTGAGCTAGCACCCATTCTTCACAACGAGACAAGTGACTTACTGCCTTTGATTCGGCTGAAAGAAAAACGCCTTGCTAGAACGATCCTCATCAGACAAGTATTTTTCTTTCCCAACTAAGACGGCAGCGTGAGAACCACTGTAAAGAGAACAGGAGGATATAAAGAAGCCAACACAAACACTACTGTTATTCTTTAATGCATGAGAGAGCTGTACGGTGAGCATCCAACAAAACAAGTGATCTAACTGAACATATGGCACATTATACCACACGGTGCCATCTGTGTCTTTCATATACGTATGTGTAAAAATGACTTTAACACTAAATAGCTGGTGCCATCTTTCATACGTGTTCATTTATTGGACACATTTTTCAAGACAACATCAAACGTAACAATGCATCTACATCTCTTTAGTTTTAGTGTCCCCAGGTTGTCTCAAACAAGTTATCATCATAATTTTCACTTTTAAAGAAATGTTTTTTTTTTTATATTTTTAATTATGACATCATTGTTAAAAGAGTGAATATTTTTTTTTTAAGTTCTGTGTTTAAGGGAACATATGAAGAACTCAGATGTAGGGCTGTGATGATCCATCACGTTTCCCATTAAAAATCACTGTCTGAAATCGATTCTGAATTGCAAGACTCCGATTCTGTGTTTTATGTGCAGCTTGTGCATGTACTACGGGTCTTTGATCAGTAGGAAGTCCTTATCAATCTAAAATCATTATGAGTCTAAGTCATTTATAACGTGCATTTAAAAAAAGCAACACCCGTCAAACACAATCATTCAAAATGTTCGTTATTATCATGAAAATACCAGAAACAATTTGAAGAACAGCGATGTAAATATGCTTATAGACATTTCCTTGAATAGTGTTTGTAATACTTCTTTTGTGGCGAGTTTCTGCACGAGAGCACCCTCTGGCTTTTGGATGTGGCGGCATTTCACAGTAATTCATTAAAATTCATTCATTCAGAAAATGCGCGTTTGCACGATTAATCGTCCCAGCATTACTCAGATCCAAAAACCGCTAAATGCCACCTCCGTCAAAAATGAGAATGATATTGCTTCTTTTGGCACGTATTAAACATTTATCAAATACTTTTGCTTCAAGTTTGCTTAATTTGACATTCAGAAATATTGATTTGTTTGTAGAATCTATTAAACTCCACAACAACTTTTCAGCAAAGTCCTCTAAGTGCACAGAAGAAGAATTGATGAATGACTGTCCATGCAACAGGTTTTTACAGAATATGCAACCTATTATGAACAAATTGTTCCTCTTAAGGACAGTGAAATGACCAAACCTAAACATAAAAGCCTAATAAAAAATGCATTAAATTATTTTACAAAGAAACTGTTTTATGACCTTGAGAACAAGGTAACAGCAAATTAAACTGTAAAACTGTTGCCTTACTAAAGGCATAATTCATATTAAGGTTAAATTTCACTAGTCTACTAATAAATATTTTTCTACTGAGAGATAAAAGTTCTGTAAAAGTAAATTCAAACAACGCATATATTTTTCATGTGTAGCCCATAAGGAAAACTTTAAGTCCAAACATGCTGGCAATGATCACAAATGGGTAACATCATTACTTTTCCTTCATCAACAAACAACTCATCTTCAAATCGATTGGCTGTAACGTGCATGGTAAAATAAATGATGCATTGTAAAAGGAGGGAGTCAAAACACTATCGAACACAAAAAATCTGGTCATTTTGGCTTTCAAATATGGTTGAAAATACATGATGTATGAGCCGGATACTCAGCAGAAAGACTCAAATATCAGTTTGGTTTGAATATCAGTGTTCCTCAGGAATGGCCATTGTAATCCTCTTTCACATTTCAGTGAAGACATTTTCTAAGTGGACAACGTTCAAGACTGCATTATATAAATGAAATTTGGTAAAGCAGAAATCGACCAAGCGTTTCTAGACTTTCAACAAGTGAGAATGAGAAAGAATACAATGTCATGATCAGGAAGGTTAGATATGATACATTGTAAAATATGTTTGGTCAGTTAACCAATAAAACGTGCTGTACTAACATCTAAACTAACTAATTTAAGTCAAAAATACTGCTTAACATTACAGAATATATTAGATTGCATCAACAGAAGTCATTTTTAAGAATCAGAACAAATATAAACACCCCGTTTAGATTTCAAACACACATGTTATCTTTACACTGAATTGAACTAAAATGTCAGTATATAGATGATATACTTTAATGTTTAATTAATAACTCAAGCAAGTATTTGCATTACTGTTCAAAATATTACACAATAAAAACCCGCACACATACTTCGACTAAGCAACACACACACTCATTAGTAGCATATAGATATGTTTGTTAGAAAGCTTTTCAGACTTTAACACCACGGACAGCGAAAGTGTAGTACACTTGAAAGAGAGCAGAAACATTTCCATCATGACACTTCAGGACCACGGACAGTGACCGTGTAGTACACTACATAGCGTGCGTGACAAAACGAAGTCTGTGAGATTTCAATCACGTCCAACACACGCCGGGTCTGACCCGACACGCACTTCAGCGCACTCAAATCCGTTCTTTAACAAACCCGCGGTCAGCTTCACGACTAAAAACCAGAACGTTGGCGATAACCTCAAAGTTTTCCCGCTTATCACAGCTGTGGAGTGACTGAAACACATTAAACCTGCCGCTTTCGTCGCCTCCATACTCCGGACTTTCAATGCTGTCGCTTCGACTGCGTGTGTGCGAATGAGAGCCTGAATCCTCTGCGCTACGCAACCTGACGGTGAAGCTTTGACGCGACAAGCGCACCGTCCAATCAGATCACGCTTCGGTTGACTCAGAGCCTATCAGCGATGAGGACACGCGGGCTGTTTAACATAGCAAGGTTGATTGACGTTGTGAAAAAATGTGAAGAAAACTGCCAATCAGAGATCAAAAGACATCAACGCAATGATAATCGATTTAATTTAGTTTTATATTTGATGTATTACGTTGGACAGTTGTTTTAACAGGCTGTTTACGATGTAATTTAAGGTTCTGTGCACTTTTATTCAAACTGGCTCCGAGTTTTAAAAATAGTTTATGCATTTACATGCACGAACCAAACATGTTAGAAGTGCAATACATCTTGTTTTTACTGTGCATATCTTGTTAAATGTCATTATACTAAACTTTATTAAAATACACAACCCATTCATTAAATCATTCATTATTTACCTGCATCTCTGATGGGATGGATATGCCCTGCGTATAAAATGCACTGGTAATACGGCAGCTGTTGCTGAATAAACCAATAAAACCACCAGACCGTCTTTGAGAGTCTCTCAAAGAGAAGAGCTCGATCTATAACTCCTGTGATTCTTAAAAACTTTGTTACATACACTACACTACACTAAGAACTATATTTAGAAGCAAGTGGGAAATACTTAAAGAGGGAAATATAAGCCCTCTTCATAATGTTTAGTTGATCCATCTATGAGTAATAGACCTCTTAGTCAGAGTTTCTATTTATCTGAGGTGGATGGGACGACGAGTGGATTAGGCTTACTGTAGAGTTAACTGCTTCACATGATGCCATTACAAGAGTATTATTCTGGTTCTCTCCAGAGCTTTAAAGTTAAAAGAAGACACTAAATCCACAAAGCGTATTTTGAACGTACTTCTGATTATGTATAAGAATCTGATGCATTTTAAAATATATATATATATTTCTTAAATACGTTTGCACCCAATGACCTCACAGATCAGTGCATCATGACAAACAAACATTTGTAAAAATCTGTTTTTGTTTCATCCCATGCCCCTGCTGAAAACTAACAGAATAGATCAGCATAATTCCCATGTTGGTCTGTTCTGGTTTAGTGCTGGATTAGCTGGTGCTCAACAGCATACCAGCACCAAAACACAACATATGCTGGTCTTGCTGGTATGACCTGCATTTGGGACGTTGGTGCTGGTATGCTGATGACCACCAGCTAAACCAGCACCAAGCCAACATGGACCAGCATGGGAATTATGCTGGTGCTCACCACCAAACCAGCACCAAAACACAACATACTGGAATGCTGTTTTTTTTTTCAGCAGGGGCAGCACTTGGTCAAAAAGGGGCGAACCCAACATGTTGGTTTGTAATTTAACTTGGGTTGTTACCCATTGTTGGGTAAAATATTGGTTTAATATAGCCCAACGGCTGGGTTTGTTCACTTTGGAGCCATTAATTTATATTAGGGATGCACTTATTAGATTTTTTTGGGGGTGTAATACCAATTTAAACAGACAACTATTGGCCGATGGCCATACCAATATTAAACTGAGATTTTGAAAAAAGCCCAGATCACAGACATTTTCCCGAAATACTTTTAATCTGACCGCATGGCTCATGTGAATGAGTACTCTCTCACGTGATTAACTACGTGATTTACATTTTTTCCCATTGCACATATGACAAACTATAATTTAATTTAATTTTTTTTAAATAATTTTGATCATTATTTTTTATAAATGCTGGATTATGCAACAGACATGCAATTTATTGCCTTCACGCAGTTAATTAATAAATCAATTTTTGATCAATTTGAAACCATCGACATATCAGCAATAGCAGGAGACAGGCCGATATAAATTCATCAAAAATCGGTCGATACATTGGTGCATCACTAATTTATATTAATTTTCTGTTCAAGATGCAGAAAAGAATAAAGTAAAAGTATTTAATTTTCCAAATATCATGGTAACAACACAAAACAATTTTTTTTTTTTTGAATGGCTACTTCAAAATTTGAAGATTTTGAATTCATATGTGGTTACCATAATACTTACAATTTTATTATTATTATTTTCATTTTATAGTATTATTAACTTTTCAAGAAAACAGAAACTAGCAATTATAAAGAATACACGTGCAAACCTTAGACAGATAGGTTAGTTAAGTTTCTCTGAAGTCACACTATAAATAGTTTTCTATTGAAATGAGATAAAAGATAATAAATGATTGTTAGAAGTTAATGCTCACAATTTCCATGGCAACAAAGCTGCCATGTACTGGCATGCTACTTCTATTAAAGTTGTTTTTATTTCACGAAAACTCAGTATGAGATGCCTATAAAAGTAAGGTAAAGCCCATCTTTCTTTCTTTGCATCATCTGACATCCTCTCAGTGGCTTTGTTCAATGATTCATGTGCTCATGGATGTCTTATGAAAGCCCAAAGACAGATAAAGAGACATCATATTTATACATTTAAATAAGCGAGAGACAGTGTGTGCTAGGTGAAAGAAAGAATACAACTTTAAACAGAAAACAAGTGACTTTGTTAGGTGTGTAGGTCTCTCACTCACTTTTCCTGTCTCTATTTTCTTTCCTCTCATGTCCTTTCTCTGTTGAATCACTTAGATTATCTCACACACCCTGCAGAGAAGAAAGGTGTAAGAATTCCACCATATTAGATGAAACAATAGCTGTAAACAGCAAGAAAGGACTCAGGACTGCAGGGTACAACTGATCGAGGGCAGTAATTGAGATAAATGATCTAAGCATCAGTTTTGACATACAGGTGAACAAAGGTTTAGTTTAGACATTCTAGTGTGCTGAGCCCTGAAAGTGCACTAATACAAGCATCAAACTAAAGGCAGAAAAACAACAACATTATTTTTACTTCTTATTGACATTAGCTTTACTGTTGTATATTGACAAGAAGCCATAGATACTTCATGTCATTTTTAAAGGCTGAGCAACTTCAGCGTTATGGATTTGACATTTTCAAAAAATTAAAATATAATTTCTCAGAGAATGGATTTATTATATTGAACTTCTGATCTGTTTATACTGTATTTTCCTAAACCCCTGATGATATAGTCAGTAAAATATCAGTCTTTACTCATGTTTTCTATTTTAGATAACAGGCTTGTGCACAATTCAGAATTTCAGAATTGGCCTCCATTCAATTCATGAATAGGCTTTATGCTTAGCTGCACTACTTCCTGAACTTCAGTCAGCTCCTTGTTTCCTGTCTGCCATTATTGGACAAACTGATTAAATCCAGGTGTGTCTTATTATTGTTGTTGTGACTACTGAGGTCAGGCACACCTGGATTAATCAGTTTGTCCAATAATGGCAGACAGGAAACAAGGAGCTGGCTGAAGTTCAGGAAGTAGTGCAGTTGGGCATAAAGCCTATTGGAATTTGAATTGAATTGACTCCGCCCTACAGGAAGTTGAATTTTAATTGGAATTGGAATGAAAGTGGAATTAAATTCGTGGGAATTCAAAGAAATTCCACAGTCACACAACAGAAATACATTCAGTGTTAGGAAAGTTACTTTGGAAAATTGTTTGGCAACCATTTTAAATACTTGGTTAAAGTAAAGCATTCTGTGAAATGACGTCATGTTCCATCGTGTTCCACAAAATTAAAATTACAAAAAATCAAACTTAATTATTTGTTATGTGACTAGAGTTTTTAACATTAATTTCTGGGGGAAAACATTTCTTGTTCATGTAATCTGTACAAGTTCAAACTAATATATTATGCGATCATATCTGACATATTCTGAAAGCTTCATTTTTAACACTTCACTTACTGTTATTCTAGATCCTGTTTTTGACATCAATTCAAATTCAATTCAATTCAGGAGTCATTCTCAATTCAATTCTGAATTGTGTACAAGCCTGTTAGATAAGGGAATGTGTTATGGATGTGCAAGAAAGAACACAACTTTTGGGGAGACAACATACTTTGTGGGAATTATGTAAATTAAAATGCATCAATCTGACGCAATAATACCCAAATAAAGAATAAGAGATGGCTCTTCAAAGCACAAATAATATTTATTTATTTTATTTTGAATTTCATGTGCGCATTTATGAGGAAGAAATGTTATGGATGTGAATTCACAATACCTACACTGTTTAAAAAAATGCTGCTTTAAATTGTTTTGTTTAATCAACTCAAGTCATTTTAACTTATTACTCTTTATCTTGACTAGAAATGAGTTGTTATAACTTATAAAATATACTTGAAATAAGTCCACTTCATTTTATACGTTGTAGTAACTCATCCTTGTCGAGATAAATAATAGTTATATGAACTGACTTGTAAATCTGGGTTGATTAAACAAAATTTAAGGCAGCAAACTTTATTTTTTGATAGTGTAACTATGGAACATAATGTGAAAACATTTTGAAAACATAACCCCTCATTGATATTTAAGCAACCAAATATTGACATTGACAAGGTTGACATTTGCATAGAATTGCTCATATGTTATTTCGACTTAACAATGTAAAAACGAAAGGTTTTCTTCAATATTTAAATATTTGTTGTGCACTGCGCTGAATGTAAAACATGTCTTATAACTGAAGTCAAAAAAAGACCAAAAGTCCAAACGAAAAATCTTATTAACATCATTAACACATTTTATTCAGCCTTAATATTTAGATAAAAACATTTGTAAACTTTGAGGAAGTAAGCTAACTTTGTTGTAAGCTAACGGTTCATTCAGTAAGCTATATTTTTCTTTGGGGAACCATGATTTATTAAACAGCTACATTGCTTGGTCATTCACAAAATGCTCCATTTAAATAAACGATATAACTGATTGTTATCCCAAGTAATTGATTTTCTACACGACTGTTCTAGTTTCACATTTCTTGTATCACTTGAGTCTGCGGTCAGAGTTTATTTTGTGGTAATGACCGCTCGACTGTACATTATCCCTTACTTATAAGTGGACCCCAGGGGGAAGGAGATTAATCAAACTAGTACAAATGTTACTACACTGAAATATTGACCTTCACCATGCAAATGAAATGAAATCTCAGGTGAATCGCAAGAGTTTTGAAAGAGATCTGAGGCCCTTTTCCCATATAGTAATGACATTTAGATCCTGGCTGGGGTTTGCATTCGACCCATTTCACATCTCAGAGTTGGCGCTGTGAAATACTGCTGTGTGTTCAGACTTCCATCAATCGAGTACCTCTCCCTAAGGTGACTCTACAGCAAGAGCTATTGATTTACAACCGTCTTACGGGTTTGCTTAAACCACTACACCTTGAAATTCTCAGCGAGAGCCATGCGGAGGGATTCACTTAAAGCACAATCACATCTAAAGAGTCGTTGACCAGCGGTACTTCATGTGATCGTGGAGTCACATGCTTTTTGTCAAAGCTTCCTTTTATGTTTTGAAGAAAAGGATGTGCTCTATGAAAGGGAGCTTTTGAACTAAAGCACTTCGCCAGTACATTATAAAATTGAAACAATAAGATTCCCACATCAGATTACCTGACGTCACTCTGAAACGACAATTATACCGGTATTGTATATCACACTCCCACGAATCAAACCTGCTGCCGTTTATCATGCTGTCAAGTAGTCGGAGAAACTTATTTACATAATACTCAAAGCACTGAGATACTTAATGGGTAAATATTTTCGTCTAACTTCGTGCATAAATTATTAATCCACAAAGGGATATTTTTTACTTTAAAAACAAGATTTTTTCTAAAATCAGTAATTGCAAATGATCTTGGTTTTCAAGCAATTGCTTCAGCACCATTGTAGTGTCAGTAGTGTTGTGCATTAAGGGCTGTAAAGTAATATGACATGAGCATTCATACACCAGCAAATACTTGTTTTAAACCATTAACCTACAACATTGGTTTTAAATTTATAAAACTGCAAATTATAATAATTATGATCTCCCCTATGACAGTTTGTATTATCTGAAGTGTTTACAGGACTGAATGAAAGTTGACCTTCTTTCACCACACACATGCACTGTAAAAAAATGCTGTAATTATGCAGCTGGTTGCCAGTAACTTACTGTAGAAGATAAAGATTATCATTTAATATAAGAATTAAAATATTGTGTTATTTAAATATTATGAAAGCTAACGTATATTTAAAATAGAATCAAGCCAAATGGAAAAATTAGTTTTGATGCAGATATTAATTATGCACTGCAAAATATGATTTTCAAGAAAAACAATTCTTGGTATTTTTTGTCTTGATTTCAGTAAAAAAAGAGAAATGTTTCTTGATTTTTTTTTTTAATTTAGTGTTTAAGAACATTTTTCAAGATTTGCTTGCTTGTTTTATGCACAAAATCACTTAAATTTAATATTTTTGGTCTACAAACTAGACTTATTTTCTTGGGTCGTTTTGCTCATCAAGAAAAAAACATCTTTTTGATGTTTGATGTTTTCTTCATTCATTTTTACTGAAAACAAGACAAAATATCAAGATTTTTTTTTCTTGAAAATCATTTTTTGCAGTGTGGGAAGTACACATGAAATATAATTTTCTTATGTAGTATTTTTTGTCTTGTTTTTAGTACAAATATTAAAAAAATTCTTAAATTAAGATGCATTTTCTTGATGATCAAAAAGACTTAAAAAAACAAGTCTAGTTTATAGACAAAAAATATACAATTTAAGTGAATTTTTGCATCTTCCAATGGGGTAAGACATTTTTTCTTAAAATTTTCTTGAAAAAATGTTTAAGAGAAAGTTAAAGATTATTTTCTTACTGCATTGGCACACTTTTGCTTGTTTTTAGCACAAATTCACATACATTTTATGTTTTTTTTGTCTAAAATCTAGGTCATTTTGCTCATCAAGAAAATGCATCTTAATTTAAGAATTTTTAGATATTTGTACTAAAAACTAGACAAAATACTAAGTAAGAAAGTAATTTTTTACAGTGTATTCATAATATACACTTTCGATTATACTTTATTTCTTCTCTAATCCTCTTGGAGTAAAGAAACAAGTATATATTCTGACACAAGGGATCCTGGTTCAAACTTGCCCATGCATACAGTGAATAAATATCAGAATATTGGTGCAGGAATGGACTGGGGTTACAAGTCAAGAATCCCGTGGTGTGAAGAGATTTATAGACAAGCTATTCCAGACAGAAACTGTCTGTCTGGGAACAGCATTCAAGGACATAAGATGCTAACAGAATGCAGAAACGATCATCAAGACTTCTTTATTGTTATTTAATCAATAAATTAGCAAGACCTCTTCATGAACCAGCCTGATTCATTTTACACATCAGGGATTGTTCAGTACAAATTACAGAAGACAAGTCAAAAAATATAATGCTCCTCACAAAATTGCTTCTGTGTGGAAAAGGACATTAACATAAAAAGAGATTCTAGCACATTTACAAATGTGTTTCGTTCATCTTCTGTCCACACGGCACTCCAGGTGCTTTCAAAGGCAGAATGTTTTAGGAATCCTCAGTATATATTATAACCATATAAAGCATACAAAAATATAGGGATGTGAATCAAAAGAGTACAATTTAGTGTTTAAATTGTCCTCCCTCCATGAACTTTATGAAGCATAATGCAAAAAAAAATAAAAATACTAAAGCATTTCCAAGAGAAAAGCTGCGACTAATTTTGAATACAACATCCATTTAAGAACTGAAGTTTGTAGAGAAATGGCAAAGACAAATTTGGCACCTGACAATTCAATCCCACCATTTTACGTATTTAACTTTTGCAATATCAAAACATTCAAATTACAGCCCTTAAATTGTGCATTTTAATGGAGTTTAACTAAATTTCCTTTATGAAGGTGAATCTTGCTTAGGTCACATATTACTTCAAAACCAAAAGAAAGTACTGGCATGTTAATTTGTTATGAAGAAATGTCCTAATGGTCCTAAAAAGTGGTCATTTTCTTTTAAACAAAAGGTAATTGTATATTTTGTGCTTTTGATTTTGAAGTTAATTTTCACCTCAGTGTTTTGCTGAGATTTATTCATGAGTTCAAAGTTTGGATTAATTTCGCTGATTCAACAGTTTTACATATTTAATGTCCTTTCATTATTTCACTTTCATTTTGCACTTTCTTCCAACATACAAACCTTCTGATCCTGCTTTATATATATAAATATACAGTTTTTGACCAAAATATTGCCCCCCTTGGTAAATATGAGCAAAAAAGCTGTGAAAATAAATCCACAATGTTTCTCAATGACATCACATTGATAGCGGATTCCCAACAGCCTGTTTTGTGTGGCTGTTTGGGTTTAAAGGAGATTACACAAAGATAGATTTGTATAATAACAGGATGTTTCTGCACACACACTGGCGACTCATTTTCTGCTAGAAACACATTTAAGTGCATTTTCTAGGTTAGGGGGTTTAAAACCATAGAAACATCTATTTCCACAATCACGGCAATAATGAAGACGTTTAAATCGACTGGAGATGTTGCAAATCTGCCTGAAAGAGGACGCGGGTCTATAGCATCTTAATTCTCAGCAAGGAGAATAACTTGAGTAGACAAAGACTATCCAAGGATCACAGATGAAGAAATCAGTAGAATCTTTGGGTCAAAAAGCTTTAAAATAAATAAATGAAGGAAGGAAGGAAAACATCACCACAAGATATCATGAAATCATCTGTTCTCATGCAAAAACAAACTGCAGTATATTAATTTGCCATACTGTAACTTTAAACAGGACTGGGTTTTGCGGCTATATGAAACGAAAAAGTTTTTATTTTTTGCTGCAAGGACACAAGATGGCTTTGGTGCACACAGGGATTAAAGGACAAGTTTGGTATTTTACACCTAAAGCCCTGTCTTCAGACTGTCCACGATGAAACAAAACGGCCCCGACCGAAACCCGGACACATGATGCTGGCCCGAGAATCTTCGGTTTCTGTTGTATCACCCCACCACCTCTACAACAGGGACGTAGCCACGAGGGGGCCTGGGTGGGCCTTGGCCCCCTCATTTACATGTCCGCCCCCTCAGATGTCCATGTTACGTGTTGTTGTGCGTAACTTATGCTGTCATCTTTGCATGAGAGATTATTAATATTTGGTGACAATGGCAGCTGGCGCGCAAAGTACAATATTACGCTTTTTCAAAAAAGCACGGAAAGATGAGCGAGAAGAAGAAAATGTGCCATCCATATCATCTGAGTCTACTTCATGTTCTGCTGAAACGGTTAAGTAAATATGCTGTTTTAAATGTGTAAAGGTATTAAGCTGTTTTATTAATAGGTGATAAGCCTATTTATATATATATTATATATATATATATATATATATGAGAGTTGCCCCCTCATTTTAAGATGGGACCCCCCAAAAATTAAATTCTAGCTACGCCCCTGCTCTACAATGGGTCTATAAGTGCACTGGAACAATCTGTCCCAAAATGCATCAAACCCCCGTCCACAAAGACGTGAAACTCAGCGAGTGGCCAGGGGTGTTCACCGACATGCTCACACAAAAATCGCTGCAAAAGATGCTTTCCAACAGGTGTTTTAGCATTCGTTGTAAACTTGTGGACCTATTTTTCCAAACGCCTCACACCCGTATATTCTTCCATTGAGAGCTTGAATAATAGACACTCCAGCCCAGTTGGTGGCGATAATCCGCCTTTGCCAATTGAAAGGATGTGGGCCAATTTATCTGGACATATCAGTGAACACCCCTGACCACTCGGTGAGCCCCACGTCCCTGCAAACGAAAGTCCAATGCACCCCAGGAAGGACTGTTCCAGTACACCCATGCAGCCATTGTAGAGATTGCTGCACACCCAAAAATTCTCGGGACAGCATCACACGTCCAAATTTCAGTCAAAACCGTTCCACCTCACCACAAACAATCCGAAAACAGGGCTCCAAGTGCAAAACACCAAACTTGTGCTCCATGTTTACTGTTAAATATAGGCTACCTCCGGACCTTAATTGTTTTGAACCTAATTTTGTAACCAAGTTCCTGCACTGCAAAAAATGATTTTCAGGAAAAAAATGTCTTAGTATTTTTGTCTTGTTTTCAGCAAAAACATCTAAAAATTCCCAAATAAAGATGCTTTTTCTTGATGAGCAAAACAACCCAAGAAAATAAGTCTAGTTTTTATACCAAAAAACATCAAATGTAAGTGACCTTGTGCACAAAACAAGCAAAGAAAATCTGCAAATGGGGCAAGCAAAAAAATCTTGAAATTTTTCTTAAACACTAAATTCAAGAAAAAAATCAAGAAAAATTTGCTTACCCCATTGGCAGATTATTTCGCTTGTTTTATGCACAAAATCACCCAAATTCAACATTTTTGGTCTAAAAACTAGACTTATTTTTTTATCTTAATTTGAGAATTTTTAGACACTTCCACTGAAAACAAAACAAAAACACTAAGAATTTTTCTCCTAAAAATAATTCTTTGCAGTGTATATCAAATACAACAGAAAAGTCAAAACCTGGCTTGCTTTGCTAGAAATCTAATAATGGGTCATGGTTAAATCTTCCATCAAAAATTGGTTTAAAACAAACATCAAAATTAACAAAAAATGAGCCACTGAGCACAAAATCAAGGTTCTGCCAAAGCCATCCCAGTTCCTGAACCATACAGAAAATGACTGAAATGTAGAGAGCAGCAACATATGAAGGGTCTGGATAAATTCTGTATGAAGGAATAATGTAAGATCACTTGCCATGAATACTTCAACTTCATCAGACATTATAAAACAAGACTCTGAGCTGATATGCTTGCAAATGAGGGTAGAAAAGAGGATTAAATGATGGGGGCAATAATTGTGGCTTTGAGAAAAAAAAAATTTATGATGTGATCCCTCCACTTTCAAATATTTTTCATCAAATGAAACAATACCTTTTGGTGATTTTTTTAAATAAAAGATAAAAAGGAGAAACAATGCAAAGTTATTTTCCCATCTTTCTTTGCTCATATTTACCAAGGGGGCTAAAATTTTTGTCTTCAACTGAATATACATCACATTTGTCATTTCTCACAATCCTTATCAACTTCCTGTTACCTCTTCACCTCCATTGTCTTTCTCTCCACCTTTCTCTATCCATCCAAGAGCGAGATTCTCACCCTGCATTCAAAGCTCTTCATCATTGTAATGTGCTTTTCTGTTTCTAAAGTCTCCACAATCCTTCATGTTGTCCTGACAGATTCCCTCGCTCCTCCAGTTCTTCTCTCTCTCCGCTTCATTCCTCCTAAAGTGTGCTCCTCTCGGATGGTTTCCGTCTCTGGTGTTTTGGAGACTTTGAAGTTTCGCTCTTTGGGGGCCAAACCGGTTTCACTAATTTCCTATCCGGAGTCGTTTTTGATGGGGGCCACACGACAGACATTTTGTTGGGGTTTTGACAGAGTTTCTCATCCGGTTTATTTGTTGCGTTTTCAAACGTGTCCGTCAGCGACCAGATGCTGCTTTGTGAGAGCGAATGTCTCCAGTCTCCAATATTTCTCGCATTCCGGGTGGCCATTAAATCCCGCTGCAATCCTTGTCCGAATCCTTCCTCGGAATTCCCAGTAGAATTGAAGAGTTGCTTATAATGTGGCTGGCAGTATAAATGTCCATGGAGGGAGACAAAGTTTCCAAGGCTGTCAAACAAAAGAGTTTCACAATTTATAAGTCGCAGAGAATTTGTGCTGTCTGGATTTGCATAACTTTGCAAATGAGTAATGCACTGCAGGCCTTCTGTATGGACACTATTATGCAGAATACATTATCATATAGTTAACAAATAATCATATGTTTGCATACATATTAAATTAGCACAGATTATGTCAGAATACTTTCCAGAATACTAACTGCACCACTGTGGGGCTTTAAAGTATGTTAAATACTCTGTTTATCTCATTTCTCAAACAGATGACAAAACACAATGTGGTTACAAAATACTGATGTGAGGATTGTCTGCCTGTACAAAAATCGCCATCATGGTGCTTAGCGTCCTCACTAAACCATCACTAAATATCAAGTCAACAACTCATAAGTTCTAGCTCAGAATAGATAATTTATTATAGCATGTTAAAATTACCACTTTGTAGGTGTGAGCAAAAATGTGGCATTTGAATCCTTTTAAATGCAAATGAGCTGATCTCTGCACTAAATGCCAGTGCCGTGGTTGGATAGTGCAGATTAAGGGGCGGTATTATTATAATAAGATCCCCTTTTGACATCACAAGGGGAGCCACATTTCAATGACCTATTTTTTCATGTGCTTTTAGAGAATGTGATATTTTACACATTTTCTAGGTTGATAGAAGCATTGAGGACCCAATTGTAGCACTTAAACATGGAAAATTTAAGATTTTCATGATATGTCCCCTTTAACATTTGCCTTAGCAAAAATACACTACCTATAAAAACAACATATTATGCCATACTGTACCTCAATTTATTTTTACATTGTTCACAGAAAAAACAGGACTTATGGAATTTCTTTTTGTCTGCTATCAGGCCTTCCATGGGATAAACCCTCTTCTTGCACACCGCACACATCTCCGACTTTGGTACTCGAATCTGCCAAGACAGCAGAAGATATTCATTTTTACTCCATTCGGTTTGCTTTATTCATAATGAACATTGCAAGATAGCATAATTTATTTTTAACATCATTTCAGCATCCAGGGCTGTAGTTATGGTGAGAACTTGTTTGGGAAGGACAATTCGGCATCTCCAATTCACCTAACCTGCATGTCTTTGAACCGTGGGAGGAAACCGGAGTATCCGGAGTAAACTCAAAAGATCAAATTGAGTTGGGCCAATGCGTTAAAGGATTACTCAGTTTTAAAGAGCACCTATTTCATTGCTAAAAACAATGTTATTTTGTGTATTTGGTATAATACAATCTGTTTGCGTGGTTTACGGTTAAAAACACATTATTTTCCACATACCGTACATTTTTGTAGCTCCAGATTTCACTCTCTTTCTGAAACGTATGGATTTGATAAGCACCGTGTCCTTGATTGGCCAGCTAATCTGTACGTTGTGATTGGCCTGAATACGTCAGCCGGAAATGTGACGCTCCTTACCATGTTTGAAAGATTTGTGCACAATGCAATGCTTTGGAATTATGATAATGTCAGTCTTCTCTATGTCAACAGGCCCAGGAAGTAAACTGTTGCCTAAAATCTGTGTGTTTGTTGTAGTCCAAGAAAAGAGATTTACATTGAAGACGATAACGGTGCATTCACACGGGGCGTAAGCGTTAATGCTTCCCATTCACTTTTAATGGGTGACATCATGCGTTCCCGAACTGAATTGTGGATCCGTCGGCGCCGCATCAGTGCCGTTGCTCTCGGCAGAAGTTGAAAATTTCAATCAGATCGTCTTATGAAAATAACCTAGGCAGAGCCAGCCAATTACGTTTATGGAAGACCGGATCATAGGTTGCGGCCACTGTGATTGGCTGTTGACCACGCTTCAGACAAGCCTTCCGTCAAGCATTAACGCTTTCGCCCCGTGGGAATGTACCGTAACTCACGTCATCGTTTACTTTGGGGTTTGTACCTTTTGCATATCGTTAACATGTACTACTACACACTTACACACCAAAGGAAATGTAAAAACGTGAATCGGACCATTGGTGCTCTTTCATAAAAAAATACAGATAATATACTCATCCCCCGTCATCCAAGATGTTTATGTCTTTTTTGTTTAGGATTTTTTTTTTTTTTTTGAGGAAAACATTCAAGGATTTTTCTCCATATAGTGAACTTTACAGTTTACAGTTTTGATGCAGCTTCAAGGGGCTCTAAACAATACCAACCTAGACACAAGAGTCTTATCTAGATAAAAAATGTTACCCGAAAAAAAAAGAACAACTTCTCGTCTTGCAGTAGCCATGTGACATGCAAGCACGACCTTTTGCATTACGTAATCACGTGAAAAGGTCACGCATTACATATGTTAACCATACTTGCGGACCATTTTAAACAATAAACTGACACAAAGACATTAATTAGTATCATTCCACATACAACAACGTCTAAACGGTCCTCTTTCTTTACACTTGTAAACACTAGAGGCTAGCGATAGCGCAAATGGCTAGCGCAAGACGAGAACTTGTGGTTAAGTCCACTATATGAAGAAAAATCCTGGAATGTTTTCCTAAAAAAAAAAAAACTTAATATTTTCTCGACTAAACAAAGAAAGACATCTTGGATAACATGGGGATGAGTCATTATCAGGATTTTTTAAAGAAAGTGGAATAATGCTTTAAGTAAATGGGTTAAGTAAAAGTGTTGGGTATAAGTCTCAACCTTCTGTCAAATATTTACCCAGCAAAGGCTTTTTCAATCGAGCTGCTTTAAATGCAGCCATTTGTAGTGTCTGCAGAAGGCTGAATGTGTATTACATCATAATTTGTGAAAATATTTTGGGAAATTTAATGATCCTGCAAGGACCTCACAGATAATCTGGGAAAATGTTTGATGACAGTCATTATCATTGCAGTTCTTTTGAAAAAGCTAATGGAACAGAACTAAAACACTTTAGGGCACTTTCACCTTTAAGATGCATGAAACCCAGCTGATAAACTGCTCATTTTGATTCGTTAAATAAATGTCACATGGCTTAAGGCTTTGTATCACTGCTTATTATTTATGAGGAAACAACACACGCAAACAAACATACAGTAAGACAGATTGTTAATGTTCATATCAAGCTCAAAGTTAAGTGGTAAATTATAAACATGCAAATAAGTGCAGCGAGTCACCTTCACACACACTTACCCAGCTATTAAAAAAAGATCAATTATATTTACTAGCTGTCCTGTCAATGAGAATTTGTTAGATACAGACAACATTTAGGGACATTTTGCACACACACAATTCAACCCTGTTTTGTACCTCAACAGCTTTGCGATTGCTTGCTGTTAATTTTCATTCCCATCATGCACAGCGAGCATTATTGACAAGCGCATCCGCCTCAGTCAGACGGTTGCCGTCGCTTCCTCACCTGTGACGCCTAAGCTTTTAAACACGCTTTCACTTTCCGTCCATGTCTTGTGAAAGTTTTTCATGAGTTCCTCTGCAGAGGCCTCGGGTGTCGCCTTCTCCTCTGCAGTCGTTTTCTTTACGGCATCGGCATATGAGAAAGGCACCCGATGAGATGTTATGCTTTGAGTTTGCATGGAAACCATCGTAGTGCTTTTTGATTCGACAATTTTCGTACCAGAAGAATAATGTTCAGTGACTGTTTTTGTTTCCGAAAAGCCTGTCGGATTGACAGACGCGTCGTCTCTGCGTGTAGACGAAGGGGAGCTGCGCTGGGAGCATCGTTCACTCTCGAGAAAAAGCTCGCTCTTTGAACTTTCAGATGCAATTTGACTCACTCTTGACTCTTGTTCCTCCTGTTTGTTTTCCAGCACTTTGATGGGGGAACTTTGCTCACCCATTTCAAATACATTTTTAATATCATTGATGTTGAAAGCAGGCGCATCCTCTTGTTGACTCGCTTTATTCTCCGTATCAAGCTCCAGGTCATCAGTTTCATTGCCAAGTTTCTCTGTTTTGTCAATTAGGTCTATTTTAATAACTTTCTCTTCTGATATTTTCATCTCGCTGCCCTGAACAGACAGATTTTCCTTCTCTTTTATTGCACTTTCCAAATTTGTGTGATCTGTGTTGGGACTTGAATGCTCAGAAACATCAATGCTATTTTTCTTTTTCACTTTATGAGCTTTTTCAGATACTCGTGATGTCACCACCTCCTTTTCACAAGCCTCTATTGTCTCTTCCTGAACATTTTTGTCTTCAGCGGGTTTACAATCGATTTTAATCTGCCGATGAAACGTGACAGGAGATTCTACAATTTCAGCTTTCTTTCCACAGACCTGTACCATGCAAGCAACCGGGTCGGGTGATGCCCCACGAGAGAGCGTAGCTGTGGCGTTTCTGAGACGGGTCAGACTATCTGCCCTGTTCGAAGAAGGCAATGGAGAAGCTCTGCTTAAGCGAGGCGTCTCAGACCTGCGAGGCGGAGGCGTCGGGGGTGTTGGAGAAGGTGGCGGAGCCGTTCTTTGTGGGGAGTCCGTTCTTTTTTTGGACTCGATGGTTATAAATGTGGGTGAAGGGGAACGCATTCGTAAGAGAGGGGATGGGGCTCTGGGGTCGAGGCTTTTAATGGCATTGGTTTTCTGCTTTTTGCGTTTTCGTGTTGTCTTCACATCTTCCTCAACTGTCTTTTGCGTTTCACACTTCGTAGAACCAATGGTAATCTTTGAAATCCTTTGCGTTGCTCCTTCAAAGACAATCGTTTCTGACGTGGCTTCACATTCGTGCTTTTCAATAGAGGTGGAGTCACCATCGAAGTACATACCTTGAATAAGACTTTTAACATGAGCGAGATGCTCTTTCAGTTTCTGTTCGTTGTGCTCTAACGCTGCGCCTTCCAATTCACTCTTCTCTTCCGGTCCAAGAAGGCAGGCTGGCATTTCATTAAGCAATGTCTTAACAGATTTAAAGTCAAATTTTCCTTTAACTTCCTGTAAATCTGTGATATGAGACAATATCTTCTGGGCTTCATCTTCTTTTAGTGATGCAGCGGAGATCTGTGCCAAGGACTCAGCGGTTTGCTTTTCTGCAGATTTGTTTGTTGTTTCTACTAGAAGATTTTCATTTTCCTGGCTTTCCTGAAAACTCGGCTGTTGGACTGAACTTTCAGTTACGATGACCTCCTCGTAAACCTCTGGGTGTCCCTCATGAGCGGTCTGCTGTGTTTGTACAACAGTGCTTTCCTCTTGTTCATTATTATCTGGTAAGATTAGACATTTAGACTCAGCAGGCTTGGCCTCTGCGAGAGATGTAGATACAGCAGATACAGCACCAGCTGTGCTGCTTTGCTGTGTTGCCTCTTTCTCCTTCTTATTTTTACTCCTCCTCTTCTTCTTTGGCATGGCGGGTGGCTCCTCTGTTTTCTCTTTGGTCTCTTTCTCTACTTTACTCTCAGTCGGGCTTCTTTCTCTGCTCTTTGTCACCTGGACATTATCCTGCATTACATTTAAACTCTGTGTCTGCTCCACTGTAGTTTTCTCCTGGCTGTCTAGCTTGACACTCTTGCTAACTTTCTTTGCTTTTTGACTGTCGGCCTTTTGCACTTTCTGCTCAGCATCCTTAATCTGACTTTCTTTCTTAGGTTTGGATCGATCAGGGGAGGTTTTCTCACTTGTTTTCTCCTCCATCTTCTCTTTAGCTTGACTGACATCTGTGTGTTTTTCTACAGCCTCAGTGGATTCATGAACAGATACATTTTTAGAGTCACTTTGAGGTTTATCTGTTTCGACAGCAGCCTTTATACCTGTTGTATTGTTAATAACCGTCTTTGTCTGAGTAACAGATGTAACCTGTTGTACATTGGTGGTCACGGATCTCTTCTTTTTCTTTTTAGTAGATGTGGTGGTGGTTTGCGGTTTACCAGATGATGACTGCAATGATTGATTAGAAGTCAGTTTTGGTTTGTCGGAGGAAATAAGAAGAGATTCTAAAGGAGATTTCTCATTTGTGGCAGTGATCAAATCCTTGCTCAAGGGAGCGTCTGTGAGAGCCAGCATGGGTGAATCATACGATTCTGTGGCAGATTCAGATTTGGTCACACTGCTTTGATTGAAATCAAATGATATGCCTGCTTCTGATCGTGCCGCGCTCACACTCTCTGAAGAAAGCATTTCAAGAGCTGCGCTGACTGACTCGTGCATGTGGATTTCAAAAGCAGGGGAGCGTGGCGGCGTGCAGCTGTCTCCCCTTTGCTCTCTGTACTTCTGTTCTGCTTGTATTAATGGGGTTTTGAATTTGCTTACTGTGGATTTGTTTGGTGGTGGAGAGGCAGGTGGGGTGAGCATCAAGGGAGCAAAAACTTTCTTAGGAGGCCGCGGAGACTCGGGCGGCTGTTTCATAAGGGCTGACTGGATGTCAGAGGAAATAAGCGTGGACTTGACTGATGAGGTTGTGCTCTGAGTCAGCTTTTTGCTGACATTTGTCACTGTTTCCTTGTGCTTGGTCACTTTTGCAGCCTGTATGTCTATTTTATCATAGGATATTGCTGGCTCAAGCTTGGGTACTTTGCACAACTTTGGAGCTTTGACAGGTTTGACAGTCATTTTAGTAGGTTTGGCTGGTGTTATGTTGGGTAAAGGCAGGAGATCTAGCTCTTGCTCGGTGGGAGGGGGAGGTAAGAGGTCATGCTCAGAGTCGGCTGGAGGAGGAGGTGGGGTTGGTGGAAGGGGGAAATGATCAAGATCTGACTTTGCAGGACCACAAATCGGAGGAGGAGTGGGGGGAAGAGGAAGATCATGATCACCTTTGATGCTCGGCGGTGGAGTGGGAAAGCAAATGCTATCGTAATCTGGAGAAGGTGAAGGAGGAGGTGGCAAAGGAGGTTCGGGCTCAGATGGTGGAGGTGGCAGATAGATTTCCTGCTGCTTTGATTTCGTTTTATCCAGTCTGATTAAACCCTTGCGGCTGCTTTTGAGGTTACGGAAGTCCGTCTTTAAAGTTTTGACACCATGTGTCTGAACTATTGTTTTGTGTTCCAACACTGTGGTCTTTGTCTCCTGGCTGCATGTTGTAGTTTGACCTGTGATGGTTTTGCTCTCCCGAGACGTATTTTTGTTTTGCATGGATTTAGCATGCTTTCTGGTGTTTTTCTGAAACTCACTGCTAATATTAAGATTTTTAACTGCAGGGGTGGGCTTCTGTGTCTGCATCTCTGATGGAGGCTGGGTTTTGATGGGAACTTTGACCTTTTTTATTGGTTGCCTCCGGGGAATCGTTGGGCTCGCTCGCTGCGCTGTTTCCATTAAGGACTTTATCGTGCCCTTAACGTCCCCTTTTATCACATCTTCTTTCTCTGATTGAACTTGCTCTTGGGTCTCATAGAGTGATTTTATGGACAGCTTCACATCACCCTCTGTGCTCGCCCTGCGTTGCATTCTGGGAGAGGAAGGAGGTTCGAGTAAGAGCTGAATCGTACCTTTCACATCCCCCTGGACACCAATCTCCTGCTGGCAAACTTTAACCTCATTTGAAGCTTCTTGTAAGCTTTGAATTGCCATATGAACATCCCCCTTTACTATCTCTTCCCTCTCTACCTCTCTAACTGCACGCTTGGCCTCCTCCAGCGATTTTAACATACCTTTGATGTCACCTGGCACTAAATCTTCCACGACAACTTCCACCTTGGTGGAGGCCGAGTCTTTGAGCGATTTTAGTGCTCCTTTGATATCACCAGGAATGATTTCTTGCTTTTCCACTTCTTTGGGCTGATTTTGGGCTTCCTCTAGAGACCTCAGGGTTGTATGTATATCACCTTTAACAACCTCTTCTTTCTCCAGAACAACCGACTGGTTTATAGAGCGTGACAGTGAGTTCATAGCAGCTTGCAGGTCTCCTTTAACAATCTCCTTCTCTAAATGATCAAATGAGACAGTAGGCTCAGTCATGAAAACTTTGACTGCATTATGAACATCACCCGGGACTATATCCTCTCTGTCGACCAGACGACCGATTTGTGCTTGATTAAGTGTCAGACTGCGTTTCATTCCTTTAATATCACCTCCGATGATTTCCTCTTTTTCAATTTTACCCGTTTCGGCCTCATCCGGCTCGAGCTGCAGGTTTTTGAGGTAATCCAGGGAACCTGACTCGATGCACGTTGAAAAAAATCTCACATGACCTTTTTCTGATTCATCCACTTCAATTTTCACAATCCCCTCTGTATCTGGATTGCAAAGTTTCTCCAGGCACTCCTTCACATTCCCTTTGACTATATCTTCTTTCATATTGCTTGATTCCTCATGTGAATTAAATAAAGAGTAGATGGTCATACGAATGTCTCCCTTTTCGTCTTCTTGAATCAGAATACCCCGTTTTGCTGTGCTCTCCTCTTTAAGCAGATTGTTCAAGGCTTCTTCAATGTCACCTCTTATTATCTCCTCTTTTTCCACTGTGGTGCCACTTTGCTGGTGAAACAGCTGGTTCACGGTGCTGTTGATGTCTCCTCTCTCCTCTGCATTTACAATGACTCCCTTCTCAATTTTCTCCTGTCTGTTGAGGAGGTTCATCATGATGTTTTGTAGATCTCCTCTAATGATTTCTTCTTTTTGGATCTGGGGAGCCTCTTTATTCATTAGATTGTATTTAGCCATACGAACATCTCCAATTTCATCTGCCTCTATGATGATGCCTTTGGAATCCACCATTCTCTGTGTGTACAGTTCATCAAGTGTCGCTCTTACACTTTTACCAATGATTTCAGTTTTCTCTACACTGCTCTCATTAAATTCAGTGAACGGAGTGGTTTCAAAAAGCCATGTTGTCGTTTTCACGTCTGCCTTGGGGATTTCTTCACGCTGTACTGGTTTAGTTTCATCACTTTCTTTCAAATGATCGAGTGGATTCTTTTCGAATAGCCACACAGACTGTTTAACATCCCCCTTCAGCTGTTCGTTCATGACAACAGTCTTCATCTCATCTGCTGAATTTTCGTCATGGATCTGATCGATTGTGTGAGTTTCAAACATCCATTTTGCTGTCCTCACATCTCCTTTATGAATTTCACTCATACTAACAGTACGTACCAACTTTTGAGAAATTGCATCAGACTCGAAACGCTCTTTGTTTGTCTTAACATCACCTCCTTGAACGTCTTCCACAGTTTTATTCAATATTTTCACATCTTCTGCGATCGTATCGAGAGGTTGGGTCTCAAACCTCCACCTCGCTGAGCTGACGTCACCTTTTTGGATGTCTTCTTCTGTAACAGCCTTTAAGAGGTAGACCTCATCTGTTTCTCTAATTGAGTCCAGAGGCTTAGTTTCAAATAGCCAGCGGGCTCCAACCACATCACCTTTCTGTATCTCCTCTTTTGTAAGTGTAGTCACTTCATGGTAATGGCCTTCTTTATCCTGAATGGCATAGAGAGGCTGAGTCTCAAACATCATGGCGTATGTTTTCACATCTCCTTTCTCCTCATCCTCCCGCACAACTTTCTGCAGTTTTCCTATTTCAGACTCAGAAGATTCATCCTGAATCTGATCTAATGAGTGAGTTTCAAAAATTAATCTGCCTTTATCAACATTCCCTCCCTGAATATCTTGTACCGTGCGTGTTCCTTTCAGCTCATCAGATGTATCTGAGATTGCATATATGGGCTGGTTTTCAAATAGCCACTTGCAGTTTTCAACATTTCCTTTTTGTATATCATCAGCTTGAGTGTTCCTCAGCTGTCTCATGAAATCCTCCGAGGTTGAGCTCATCACTTCAGAAGATTGGTTCTCAAATATGTATTTCATCCGGGACACGTCCCCTGACTGAATATCTATCTCGGTCACACTCTTGAAGGCCCCTGTTTCTTCACCGGTAATGTTCTCAAGGTTCTCCGTCTCAAACAAAACACGTGCCATGCTTACATCTTTCCCGTGAATGTCCTCTTGATTCACAGTCCGAGTTTTTAACACGGTTTCTGAGTTCTCCTGCATGTTGTCCAGCTTTTGCG
This sequence comes from Misgurnus anguillicaudatus, assembly GCF_027580225.2. Lineage (NCBI taxonomy): Eukaryota > Metazoa > Chordata > Actinopteri > Cypriniformes > Cobitidae > Misgurnus > Misgurnus anguillicaudatus. Next base: position 41,068,790 of record NC_073353.2, on the reverse strand, counting down.
TTTCAAAGAGCCAAGTGCATGTCTTCACATCACCTTTTCGAACTTCGCTGTCTTTCTCACTCCTCAACTCTTCTTTTTCATATAGCATGTCCATAGGTTTGGTCTCAAAAAGCCACTTACAGGTTTTTACATCACCTTTTACTATTTCTGTCGTTTCTCTAGTTACCTGTTCCTCATCTTCAATATTGCTAAAATACTTAATAGCATCGAGAGGCTGGGTTTCAAAAAGCCATTTTGCTGTCTTTACGTCACCAGATTCTACTTCTTGTTGGGTAATGCCCTTGATGATCTGAAATTTGGCAATACTCTCATCAAATTGGTCAATAGCGTGAGTTTCGAACATCCACTGACAGCTTCTCACATCTCCTTTGACAATTTCTTCTCTGCGTACTGTTCTGACTTCATGATAATGACCCGAGCTGTCTTGTAGTGCATATAAAGGCATGGACTCAAACAGATCTTTATTTGATCTCACAGACCCAGTGGTGACACCCTCAACTTGAATCTTTTGTTTTTCGTCATGCTGGCTCAAATCGTAAGTTTCAAATATTTGCTTGTAGTTGCTTACATCTACATTTTCGAGATCCTCCACATTCACAGATCTTGTTATTTCTCTTTTCTCCTCACTGATCTTCTCCAGCGGTTGGCTCTCAAATAGCCACTTTTGGTGTCGAACGTCCCCTCTCTCCTCGGACGTCATTGTTTTTTTGAGCTTCCCCACCTCTGCGAGCTCTTTCATTTCATAATTTGGAGCAGTTTCAAAAAAATGTCTGGCAGATTGAACATCACCACCAATTATTTCTTCTGCGCCCGCAGGTCTGGCATTTGAATCATCCTTTAAAATGTCCATCGGTTGCGTCTCAAACACCCAGCAATTTCTGCGTACATCACCCCTGTAACTTCTATCGATTTGTTCAGTGTCAATTGTTTTGATAAACTCTTTCGTTTCCTCTCTAATGTCTTCCAAACGCTGGTTCTCAAACAGCCATCTTTGATGTCTTACGTCACCTTTTTCTTCGTCTGATGTTACAGTTTTCTTAAGTCGGCCTATCTGATCATCTTCATCTTCGATGTTCTCCAAAGGTTTATTTTGAAACAACCAGTTTTGGTGTCTAAGATCACCTTTTTCTTCTTCGATTCCCACCCTTTTTTTAAGTTTGCCCACCTCAGGCAGTTCTTTCAGCTCATCCACTGGACCGCTTTCAAATATGTGTCTCACGGAGCGCACGTTTCCTCCGATAATCTCCTCTGTGGGGACAGGCCTGGAATTGGAATCATCTTTAAGTGTGTCCATGGGCTGGGTCTCGAAAACCTCGCAGTGTCTGCGTACATCCGCCCCAAGGATCTCTTCTTTCTGCTGATTTTGAAGACTTTCCCACTGAGCATTTATGGAGTCTAGTCTCTTTGTCTCAAACAGCCATCTTCCTGCTTTCACCTCTCCAATCCGGCTGTCCTCCATGGAAATACTTGAGATGAGCCTAACCTTAGAGAGGTCTTGATCGATCTTATCCAAAGGCTGGGTGTCAAAAAGCCATCGTGACGTTTTAACGTCTCCTTTCTCTGTCTCTTCTCTACGGACGGACGTAACAAGAACCATTGCACCCGAGTTCTCTCTCATGACACACGTGCATTGTGTCTCAAAGAGCCATATGATTTTCTTTACTTCTGACTTGATCTCTTCCATCACAGACTTTAGGATTAAAAGCTGCTTCTCGTCCATGGTTTCTGTGTCACCCAGAGAATCCATTTCTTGGTTTTCAAACATATACCTCACCGACTTGACATCCCCTTCGGTTGCTTGTTGCGTGAAGATGACTTCTTTGGTTTGCTCCTCATCGGCATGTATTTTATTAAGCGTATCCATTGGCTTTGTTTCAAACATCCAGGCCGCTGCACGTACATCTTTTTTTCCAACTTCGTTTACTAAATAATTCCGTTTAGCTGAATTATTATCCAGCCCCAGAGTATCCACGGGCTGCGTCTCAAACATTAAAGCGGTATTCCTTACATCACCTCCAGCGATGATTTCCCGCTGAACAATTTTTTTGCTATCCTCCTCATTATCTGAAGAATCATCTTTAATGCAGTCCAAAGGCTTGTTCTCAAACATCCAGCGCATGGACTGCACCTCACCTCTGAAAATCTCATCCCACTCCTCGTACTCCTGATCCGGGCTGCTGTTTGAATTGCTGCTGGGGTTCTCAAACTGGTAAGCTGCATCCTGAACTTCTCCGACCGCTTCCGCGTCCTCATCCATCCCAGTGATGTCGTAGTAGAAATCTCTCTCCAAATCTTTCCTGAACTCAGGGTGAATGTGTTTGCACAGACGTTTAAGTTCTAATAACTCTCTTTGTCTGAGGTATTTCTCCTTATTTAGTGTTTGTTTTGTTGGCTGTTTTGGGGGTTCAGGGAAACTCTCCACTTCTTCTGAGGGTTCCTCCAGTAAGTCTGATGGGTATTTTGGGGGTTCAGGGAAACTTTCCATCTCTTTTGAGGGTTCCTCCAGTAAGTCTGATGAGTATTTTGGGGGTTCAGGGAAACTTTCCATCTCTTCTGAGGGTTCCTCCAGTAAGTCTGGTGGGGGTGGTGGCAGATAATCAAAATCTTCATCATCAACAGCAGGAAAGGAGCTTGGTTTTGTATTTTCTGTGGCAGTGGTGTTCAAAATCTCTATTTCGCTTTTCATGGCTTGATGGGATACATCTGATGGCAGCTGTGAACGGATGATGTTACGCTCAATCTTTTGGGGAGAAAATATTAAATAATATAATTTAGTAAAGCACACTCAAATGACTTTAACTGTAATTGAAATACAGTATCTGTATTTGTACACTTTTTATTTTTTACTGGCCAGAAATATGTTTTAAATATATGCGAAATATATTTTGTAGAAAGTAATGCTCAATATATTTTTGAATTTGGAAATACAGTATATTTAGTTGTAACCTTCATATATTAACATATATTTCAAAATGTATTTCAAGGGTAACCAAATACATTTCTAATTTTACATCCCATATGGCAAAAAACTATTCTTTGCCAAAATATATTTAAAACATATGCTACATACTAAATAATTTTATAAAGTATATTTTTTGATAACATTTCTGTTTACAGGTTCGTAACATAAACAAAGTAGATAGGCTAGATATATTTTTTAATGCTTTAAAATGTATTTATTGTTTAAATATATTTCAAAATATACAAAAAAGGCCAAAAATATATTGTTGAAAAATAGATTTTTGTAAATATATTTTTTGGCCAATTTTTGTGTATTTTGAAATATATTTAAAAATATATATTTTTTGCCATATGGGAAAGACTGAGAAACTTAATTAAATACTAAAGATAAGCCCGAAACACTGACTTTTAAGTGTCATGAGGCTCCAGTAAAATCAAGTGCTGTTCAAGAACTAAGCTCTCACAAAAGGGACTCTTGGAAACATAGAGAAAGGAGTAAATAGACCCATTTTATGCACTGAATCCTATTAAAGGATAATGCATTCATAAGCCAGAGAAGAGATGTAGGCTAAACAGGACTTGCCTTAATTTTCTTGCTCGGGGCAGCCTCCTCAATAGTCTTCTCAAAATGCTGTGCCAGTTCTTTAGTCGAGAGCCGCTGATAGTTTTCTTCCTCCTCTGTAAGCAAATGTTTGAATTTAAATCTTTTCTGTCTTTCTAAAAACCCCTAAACCAAAAAGTGAACTTTTGTGAGATATAAAATTTATTACCGGATTCATTGTTATGATTCTCATAACTGGAAACAAGCTCTCGGTGAGAGATCTGATTATGTGCAGCCTGGAAAACAGCAAAATAAATACAGCAACTTTTATATCTGTATACAAATTACTTTATTTTGTATATTTATATACTACATTTGACAGATGCTTTGCATGTATAGTTAAGGTACATTCAAACCATATGTGACCCGTGCTGGCAACATGAGTCAGAATGAGCGCGGTGTAATTTTGAGCTGCAGGGAAAAGAAAGTATAAATGTCAATTATCTAGCGATCTCAATGCTGTAAATATTCATTAAACATTTAAAATGATCTTTATTTGTATCGTTTCTAAGATCCTAAATGCTTAAAGATGTGTGCATCCACATGCGCATGACATTTTGGTTTCGGTTTTAAAACATGCAGGTATTAGAAAATAAAGTGATGATAAAATAGTTATTATGATAGATAAAGTTCGGGACCTGATTGATGTTAAGAGTTATTAGGAGCTCGAAAATGATCTTCCTCACGCTGACTGACAGATCTGAAGCATGCACACAGGCGCGCCAGTGCCCGACCCTGATATATACACACATAATTACAGTTTTAAAAAGATCTGTTTTGACAAGAATTCCCACAGATATAATCTGTTATGTCTTAAATGAATGTTTGGTTAACTGTTGGGAGAAATCTGATGTGTAAGATTATATTAGATCCTTGCATTACAGTAGATCTTAACCCTGGAGAACCCACGGGTCCAAATTTGGCCAATGTTAATTGCTGGTAATAAAAGGGTTTTTGGGTTCTCCAGGGTCAAATCTGTCTGTCTCAATGTCAATCAAATAATAAAAGAAAGAAAAAAGCTGAACATATAGATATTAATTTTGACTTTGTGTGTGCTAAATCTATTAGTTTTACCAGTGATTTTAAGGTATGGATGTAATGATTTTGCTTTTGAACCCTCAAAAATCTTTAACTCGATTTTTCTCAAAACTTTTCTAAAAACTGTGAAAATAAATAATTGAAAATGCTAATTTCGACTCATTTTGCCAGCACAGATCACATATGTTTATTAGTTTATTTAAACCCATGATCCTGGAATGTCTAGTATCATGCTGAGCTACAATAACTTGCTTGCATCAGTGTTGCTTAAAGCAGAACATTTAAGAGAAAAAAAAAATTAAAGAGCACCTATTTCATTGCTTAAAACAACGCTATTTTGTGTATTTGGTATAATACAATGTGTTTGCGTGGTTTATGTTTAAAAAAACACATTATTTTCCACACACCGTAAATTTTTTACCAGGTTTCACTCTCTTCCTGAAACGCACGGATTAAAAAAGTTCTGTGTCCATGATTGGCCAGCTAATCTGTACGTTGTGATTGGCCTGAATACCTTTGACTTCTGAAATGTGACGCTCCTTACCATGTTTGAAAGATTCAGTCACAATGCATTGCTAACAGGAGTTAACTTACAGGCCGTGAGTCCGAAGCGGGACGAATTTTGATAATGTCGGTCTTGTCTACATCACCAATACTAGGAAGTAAACTGTTGCCTACAATCAGTGTGTTTGTTTAGTCCAAGAAAAGAGATTTACGTTAGAGACGATAACTCGCGTCATTGTTTACTTTGGGGTTTGTACCTTTTGCATATCGTTAACATGTACTAATACACACTTACACACCAAAGGAAATGTAAAAATGTGAATTGGACAATAGGTGCTCTTTAAATGTTTTTATTTATTTTATAAAATGTACTTTCTTGCTACATACATTCCAGGATCCGTTTACATCTGCTTTATCTTTCTAGTGAGTTTTGCTTATTACAGTATAGTCCCCTTTGTCTCACTCGCTGGGATTTGTAAGGCAGTATTCCTTGTAAAGCTGCTATGAAACAAGATTTATTGTCAAAGTTGCCGGAGCACAAATAAATCTGAATTTAAAATGTTCCTCTTGAGGTTTATACATCCAGCATTACTCTAAGTGTAGCCAATTATATTTGTTATACATAAAAATACAAATTGTTATGTATGTCAGGGTCCATCACAGAAGATTCATCAAATTTGGGGGTCCTTGACTTCATTATATTTGAAAACCCCTGGCTTAAAGCATTAAACTCTATCTAGTGAAGTGTTGAGTGTCAATTGAATGCTGTAACTTGGTGCTCTGCTCAAGGTTTTAATCTATTTCACCTTTGACAATGTGCGTCTCTGACCTTTAACAGCGTAACCAATCATTACCAGGAAATTTGAATGACGCAAACTGTCAGTCCATCTTGTGATTTTCACACATGAATTGCTTTGACTTCTGATGAGTACAAAAGTACAAGAAACATTTATAAACAACCAAACTCTATTGGGCGGTTTCCTGGACAAAGCTTATCCTAGTCTCAGACTTAAATGCATGTTTTTCATTTTAAAAGATCTTGCACGGACATATCTTAATATATATCCGTGCCATTGTTTTGTCTCAAGTATTGGTTTGTTTGTAAAAAACTACTTAAATTTCCTAATATACCTAAGGCCTAGTGCTCGATTAATCTAAACCAGTGGTCTCCAACATGATGCCCACGAGCACCAGGCTGCCCGCACGGAGTCTTTGAGGTGCCCGCCAAAGCACATTCTATTAATAGCCTCAATTATAATATTTATATTTTACATATTTTTATATCAACTTGGCTTCTTTTATGTATGGTAACATGTGAAACAATGATAAAACACATCAACAAGTAAAACCAAAAAGTTTTGAGTAAACTATATCAAAAATGTAGCCCTACAGATTGTGTTATCCAATGTGGTAGCCCTTGTTTACAAAAAGGTTGGAGACCCCTGATCTAAACCCTGTCCCTATGAAGAGATCATTACTGTATCTTTTATTATGCACATTGCTTTAATTCTTTAAAATTACTGAGAGAAACCAATTCATCCTGCAATGTGTTCATTTCCGATCCCAAATACACGTATTCATCGTTTACTGTGTTGCCACTTTCTTGATACCGTGCAACATCATAAAATCTCCCTTCTGTGATGCTATCTCCGACCTATTTTTATGTGAAGGTCAAATTGTGGCATGACTCTGTAGTTCAATGCGTCATATAGCCCTGATGCGAGTAATGTAAAGCGCCCTTTATGACCTCCAGCTTCAAAGTAAAATTGTAAAAAGCATTGTCATTTCACACATGACGATAAACAGAAAATACAGCCTACGGCCAAGCTGATTCAGAGCTGAACATTAAGACCTGTGTGATTGTCAGTGAGTCTTCTGTCGACCAGCGTAGCACCTGACACTTCTGTTGTCTATGAAAGGAGGCTTATTAGTAGCGAGACTGTCGGAAACGTTCGTACCCTTTCATCCTGGAGGAAGACCTGCTGCGAGACCTGTCGACCCCCGCTGCTGTTCACCGTACTCATCACTGATGAATGTGACACCTCCTGCATGACAGAAGACAGGACTATTAGAGAGGATGAGAGGTAGAAGACATCACATGAAAACACACATACACAAACTTTCTTTCTTGAAGAGCACAGTGGACCTTACAGAAAATACATTGTTTTTTATTCATACATGACCTGTGCCTGTACAAACACACAATTGTAACCTAATGTGCCATATGTTGTGATGAAACACAATGCATACACATTATGTATTTGTCACATGTATTTTATCTCAAAAATTTCTGTGTTATAGTCACAGAATATTTTGCTAATTGTCATTGTCACGGATCTCCGCATTTTTCCGTGTCCGTACCACAGACTTTCTTTTCCGTGTCAGTTAACACATCTTGTGTCTAGTTAACTAGACACAAGATGTGTTAATTTAACACATTCGTTTTAAGAGTGTAATCTTGTACTCATCTTTCATACAAATATGGGTTCAAATGTATTACAAGTGTTACCTAAATACATTTTAAAATTACATTTTGGCTTTATTTCATATTAATGTACTAAAGAACAAAAAATAGGCTTGTAGGATGAATTAATAGGTGTGTATGACTTCACGAGGCGCTGCAAGAAAAGACAAGTGGATGACATCAGAGTAACGCGAGAGCGATTTGAAATCAGCCTCCTACGCAAGATTTCTCGCGGTACTCTGACGCTGATGGCGCTGCGTAAAGTTGGGCACACTTTAAAAAAGCAGCTGAACTCGACCGAACTGCACCTCTTCCATTAATTGTATATTACCAGGACAATTTATCTCCTACTTCTCCGCATGAGAAATACAAAGTGTGGCGTGTGAACTGACTGAAATGCGTGTTTGTCAAGGTGAATGCGTGAGACTTGAGAGCCCTGATTAGATGTATTTCCACTCACACACCTAACAACTGATGAACAACGCCGATGCACAGTCCTCGTCTTTTCCACCACTCTCTCGCCTGTACTACTGTAACTGACTGGAAAACTGAAGTTTTGCCAAACTTGCGATCTTAAAGCGGCTGGCGGAGCGTCTAACTCTTGTGGAACCCCACTTGCCATACTCGCTGTCGCTGCTCACTAACTGACTGGACCGGCGTCGACCTTACAAAAAACTGCAGAGTGCCAGAATGTAGACGGGCTCTGATAGAGCGCATACATAGGCGGAGCTCGGCTGCATTAGCGCCAATCAGAGCTTCAGAGCTAAAGCGGGGCAACATATTAGCTGTTCATAAAGAACCCGCGGATCTAACAGTAGTTCCGCATTACATTCATTATTTTGCACGCAAGTTTTTTTATTTTCAAACCGTGTATTCTCCGTTTAATTTCATGCACCGAACCATGACCCCCGTACCGATTCGGTTCGAAGCGAATACATGTACCGTTCCACCCCTAGTATAAACCAATAGTTAAAGTGACATCCTAACCCAAACCCCAAATCTAACCCCAAACCCACGTGAAAATGGTTTAAAAATAGAAAAAAATATAAGTAACCAATACGTGAAACTGACACGGAAAGAAAGTCAGTGGTATGGACACGGAAAAATGCGGAGATCCGTGACAGTGACACGGATAAATAAGCAAAATAATCCGTGACTATACCACAGAAATTTGTGAGATCATGTTACCCAAAGTGCATTACAAGATATCATTTTTTATCAGTATGTGTGTTGGGTTCCAGCCCGTGACCTTTTGTGCTACCACTGAGCTATACAGGAACACCAATATATCCAACTATTAGCTATAAAAATGTTCATGCATTAAACTGTGGTTAACCATTTGCACTTGGACATTTACATTTATGCATTTGGCAGGGTTCAAGAAGCTTTATTGTCATTTCAACCATATATACAGTAGCTGGTGCAATGCACAGTGAAATGAAACAACATTTCTCCAGATGGTTTTATCCAAAGCAACAATGCATTTATGCCAAACATTTTATCAGTATGTTTGTTCCCTAAAAACCAAACCCATGACTGTTATGTTGCAAACAGTGTTGGGCATAAATACTTTTTTTTAAAGTTACTTTTCAGTTTAATTAATAAGATTATTTTTTTTCAATGTACTGAATTAAACTGAACGTAGTCACGTAGAATTATACACTTTATGCGTGCAAACCTGAGCGGGAACAGTTTGGGCCCTATCTTGCACCCAGCGCAATTGACTTTGTCAGTGACGCATGTATCATTCGTATTTTGCACCGGCGGGTTTTTCCCTCCACAGACGCACGCCGGCAAACTAGGGAATGAACTTGCGCTCCCTGGGCGGTTCAGCGCAAAAAAGGAGGCGTGTTCCAGCGCAAAACATCCCTGATGCTATTTTGCAGTTTCAAAAAACAATTGCGCTACTAACCAGAAAAAAATAGTGTTAAGTCAGTGGCGCGTTGTGCGTAGTTCATTATGCTATTTTAAGGGCGCATGCTTGACTATAATGTATAGCGTGCACAACGCGCATTGCAATTTGGACCAATCGCATACCCCGGGGTTTCCCATTGACAAATGATCAGCGTTTATGAAGATTTCTGATTGGCTCTAAAACAACGTGTAATACCATATTTGGAGAGATAGTGACGTTTCAGGGGATACCTGGGAAATGCTCAGAGGTGATGAGAGGATTTGAGAAAAGCAATGTTCATTTCCAGCGAATTTAGTAAAACTGTTTCAACTTTAATAGTCATTTAAACACCTTTACTCGATTATTTGGACTACGAAAACTTTGGGAGATTATTTTTTAATGTTTGTTCTTTGAAATTAGCTAAAAATATTTTTTTTATCATTTCATTGTTTTTCCACATAATCAGCTCATATCTTAAAATGGAACGTTGCGACTTCCGACTCATTTCCCCAGAGCGGGTCACATATGAGCACCCTACCAACGGAATAAACAAATAGTTATATCTCCGCATCAGAATATTGTTTATCTAATCTACACAGATGCAACAGTTATTTTTGCAAATCATTAATTGTTACAATAAAAAATATTAACACATGAGATAAGGGAAATCATTGTGGTGAGCATTGTGGTGATAGTTTTTATGTATTGTGTGTCTGCGTTAAAAAATTATCATGCAAATAACGATTAAAGTATTTTCATAAGTTTGTTGTGTGGCTGTATTACGTTTATTTTATGTAAAATATAATTAAAATGTTTTCATAAGAAACCTTAATGTATATGAACTTGATTTGTAAGTGTACTTTGGGGTTGGACCTTGCTTGCGTTTCCGATTTCAAAGCCCCCAAACCCTTTCAGCGGTGAGGGTGGACACAGCGATGTCCTCTGCTGGCGTCAGGTCCTGTGTAGAGACAGATCCACCTCCCGTTACACGGCGTTCCCGATTTATGCTGGCAAGCTTGGGATTTCCCATCTCATGACATCATTGTAGCACTTGGCGCAATGATGGGGAAGCCAGCTGATGAGACAATTGTCGCTATTTCCTCTCACGTCTGTTTAACCTACGCTGATTTGGGCGGGTTTCTCCTATCCCCATACAAAACAACTTCTCTGTCTTTGACTGCTCTCACAAGAACGTTGGTCTCCTCGGCTGTAAACCGCTCCTGGCGTGCGCCTGGTAAATCCGTCATAATAATAGCAACCCGCCATGGAACTTGCGCCCTTGCATTTAAAGGGAATGTTGGATAGCGTTCTGATTGGTTTATTTGACGTTACGCCCAAACCACACCTATGAATAATGAACCTACTTCAGACCAACCCCTTATTGATTTGCGCCTGGCGCAAGACTTATTTCTCCCGCCGGGAAAATAGAAACAGCACCCAAGATCCGCCCACAAAGTCAGTTGCGCTTCGCACTTGCGTTTCAGATCGTTAAAACAGGGCCCTTTAAGTCAGAAACGGAGATGGCAGGCCAGAGCTTGACATTTTAGTGATGGAAATATGTCATTTCTGAATGCAGAACTTCTAAGTCATAAAAAACACCTGAAAGGCCTCAAAGAGATCAAACCTCAGCCAAGTAAGAAAAAATAACGCAAAAGGAACTTAAAAGTAACGTAAGCATTAATTTCCATGAAAAGTAACTAAGTAACACAATTAGTTGTGGGTGATTATCTTAAAACTGTAATGCATTACTTTTAAAAGTAACTTCTCCCAACACTGGTTGCAAATGCAATAGGCTTTATGCCCAGCTGCACTACTTCCTGAACTTCAGCCAGCTCCTTGTTTCCTGTCTGCCATTATTGGACAAACTGATTAATCCAGGTGTGCCTGACCTCAGTAGTCACAAACAACAATAATCAGACACACCTGGATTAATCAGTTTGTCCAATAATGGCAGACAGGAAACAAGGAGCTGGCTGAAGTTCAGGAAGTAGTGCAGCTGGGTATAAAGTCTATTGAACTACAAGAACAAAGGTTAATTTTTGGTAAAAAATCTCTCATGCAATAGCTTGAACAACTAACAAACCTTGTTTCAAGTGCCGATATTCTAATCAATTCACATAATTGCACACAAACAATCTGTTAGATCAAAAAATTATATCTTGTAATGCATTTTGGGTAACATGATCTTACAGATTTCTGTAGTATAGTCAAGGAATATTTTGCATATTTATCCGTGTCATTGTCACGTATCTCCGCATTTTTCTGTGTCCATACCACTGACTTTCTTTTCCGTGTCAGTTTCACATATTGGTTACTAAATTGTTTTTCCTATTTTCTTACCATTTTCGTGTGGGTTTGGGGTTAGAACGACTTTCTGTAACATAAAATGACATCCTAACACAAACCCAAATCCGACTCTAGCCTCAGCAAAGTAAGAAAAAATAACGCAAAAGTAACGTTAACATTAAGCTTTAATTTCCATGAAAAGTAACTAAGTAATGCAATTAGTTACTTTTTTGGGTAACTTAAAACTGTAATGCATTACTTTGAAAAGTAACTTTCCCCAACACTGGTTGCAAATGCAATTGAAGTACAAGAACAAAGGTTGATTTTTGTTAAAAAATTTCTCATGTAATATCTTGAACAACTAACAAACCTGGTTTCAAGTGTCAATATTCTAATCAACTCACATAATTGAACACAAACTATCTGTTAGATCAAAAAATGATATCTTGTAATGCACTTTGGGTAACATGATCTCACAGATTTCCGTAGTATAGTCACGGAATATTTTGCTCATTTATCCGTGTCATTGTCACGAATCTCCGCATTTTTCCGTGTCCATACCACTGACTTTCTTTTCCGTGTCAGTTTCACGTATTGGTTACTAAATTGTTTTTCCTATTTTCTTACCATTTTGCATGGGTTTGGGGTTAGAACGACTTTCTGTTACATAAAAAGACATTCTAACCCAAACCCAAATCGGACCCTAGCCTCAGCCAAGTAAGAAAAATAATGCAAAAGTAACTTAAAAGTAACGTTAACATTAGGCATTAATTTCCATGAAAAGTAACTAAGTAATGCAATTAGTTACTTTTTTGGGTGAGTAACTTAATATTGTAATGCCTTACTTTTAAAAGTAACTTTCCCCAACACTGGTTGTAAATGCATTTGAACTACAAGAACAAAGGTTGATTTTTGTTAAAAAATCTCTCATGCAATATCTTGAACAACTAACAAACCTGGTTTCAAGTGCCGATATTCTAACCAATTGACATTATTGCACACAAACAATCTGTTAGATCAAACAAGCTAAGCATTGCCAAAATAAATCTGAAAGTTTGGTGAACTGATGCTCTTGTTATCATCCCAACACTAGCGTGAAGTTTTCTGCTGACGGCATGAGGGCAGATTGGTGCCCTTCTCTCGAGGAACCCTGCTGCTTTAGTTCATTTTCATCGTTCTCCTTTAGTTAGACAGGTTAGAGAGCTCACCGAACCCTCTGTGAATGCTGCTCCAATGGGCCGGATTCTAACAAGCATCCATGACACCCAGTTACCCTGACACCATGACTGTATAACACCTGATTGCACCAGCCGGGCTCTCCAGTCTGCCGTCTGGCAGGTGACAGACAGGTAAGAACAACTGTTGACACGCAGACAGACAGTTTGATATCAGACAGGCGCACAAAACTGCTGGCCTGTGCAAATGCAAGCTTAGCATACTTGCTTTGGTGCATTGTTTTTTATATCAGAATTTAAGAATGCAAGAATGAACTGTTTAATATATCATTATTTCAAGAATGCTCAGATTTTTACTGTTAACATGGCATGGTGTATAGGTGTATACATCAAAGCTGAGCTGATGAAGAGAACGGCTGTAATGCTAAGATGACCTTCAAGTTTATGGACACGGACTAGAAGTACAATTTTGATATTCAGAGAAAACATTCTTCATAATGCACAAAAACACATTTTCAAATAAAAAAAACATCCTATTATCTCAAAGCAAATCTAAAACTCAGAAACACTGAAATGCACACATAATACTAACTGAAGCCATTTAAAGTTTATACACACAGACAGACCGTACACAAACCCACACAAACAAGTTTAATAAATGAATGTCTTTTACCAAAAACCAGAGGAAACTTTAATAATGAGATGAGCCGCTGCAGCAAATCCTTTGATCTCTCTGAAATAACTCTTGCATGATGCATTATGTCAAGTTTCTTCTCTCATTTGTTTCCTTACAGCACATAATATATGTCTTTTCTGTCTTTGTAAGCTGATGATTAGCATTAAACCTGATCTATTTTATGTTTTAAATCCTTTAAATGTTCAGTGATCTACACTTTAATTACTTTTGTTTGCAACTTGTGTAGCTCGGTTTCTAAAGTATGCCGCACGTAAAGCAAATATCAAGGGTTCAATTCGCCAGGGACACACAAACTGATTACATTTATACATTGAGTATTCTGCAAGTTGCTATGAATTGAATCATCTGCCAAATGCATAAACTTGCTTCTACAAACAGTGTTAAAACAATATGATAGCAGCGCAAAAGGTCATGGGGTTTAAACCCAGAAAACACACATAGCCTACTGCTAAAAACACATTGTAATGCATTGTAAGACAGGGGCTTTGTGAGTTGATGAAAATTAATCAAATATATTTAAGTCATAAAATGTAAATAAATAATTATAAAACCAGATGATGGCCCAATAACAGGCATTACATTACAATATGTAAAATACTATTAATAAAAAAAATAATAATTTTGAAGTTAAACATGCATGTGCTATTATATTATTAAAATATTTACTTAAAATCTCAGGTGATACGTCAAGTAAATCATTTTGGTTAAGGTGTTCAGCTGCTAATAAAAAAGTTTGAAAACCCCTGCATTAAAGTAATATACACCCAGGTCGGTTGCACTTTATTTTACAGAATGTTGTGCCGGTCATTAACTTACACTGGCCTGTATGTACTACACACTTACAATGTACATACAATTTGTAAGTACAGCACTGTTTATTATTAGTTATCAAATACGTACACTATAAGTACTTGTCATTAACCCACACTTGCCTGTAAGTACTAAATACTTCTATTATACATTCATTTGTAAGTACAGTAGTGTTTCTTGTTAGTTACAGTATACCTACACTATAAGTACTCGTCACTAACCCACACTTGCCTGTAAGTACTAAATATTTATATTGTACATTTATTTGTAAGTACAGGAGTGTTTCTTGTTAGTTACAGTACACCTACACTATAAGTACTCGTCACTAACCCACACTTGCCTGTAAGTACTAAATACTTATATTGTACATTTGTTTGTAAGTAAAGGAGTGTTTGTTGTTCATTACAGTAAACGTACACTATAAGTACTTGTCATTAACCCACACTTGCCTGCAAGTACTAAAAACTTATATTGTACATTCGTTTGTAAGTATAGTAGTGTTTCTTGTTAGTTACAGTATACCTACACTACAAGTACTTGTCATTAACCCACACTTGCCTGCAAGTACTAAAAACTTATATTGTACATTCGTTTCTAAGTACAGGAGTGTTTCTTGTTAGTTACACTATACCTACACTACAAGTACTTGTCATTAACCCACACTTGCCTGTAAGTACTAAATACTTATATTATACATTGATTTGTAAGTACAGGAGTGTTTCTTGTTAGTTACAGTATACCTACACTACAAGTACTTGTCATTAACCCACACTTGCCTGTAAGTACTAAATACTTATATTGTACATTCATTTGTAAGTACAGGAGTGTTTCTTGTTAGTTACACTATACCTACACTACAAGTACTTGTCATTAACCCACACTTGCCTGCAAGTACTAAAAACTTATATTGTACATTCGTTTGTAAGTACAGGAGTTTTTCTTGTTAGTTACACTATACCTACACTACAAGTACTTGTCATTAACCCACACTTGCCTGCAAGTACTAAATACTTATATTATACATTGATTTGTAAGTACAGGAGTGTTTCTTGTTAGTTACAGTATACCTACACTACAAGTACTTGTCATTAACCCACACTTGCCTGTAAGTACTAAAACTTATATTGTACATTCATTTGTAAGTACAGGAGTGTTTCTTGTTAGTTACAGTATACCTACACTACAAGTACTTGTTATTAAAGGAGCATTTCACCCGTGAAAACATTAATCTTTATTAAAAGTGGAACATATTTGTAGTCGAAATGTAACATAAATTTAGAATTTGGTGCCTATTTCACAGAGAAAAGGAGTGTTTGTAGTCTCACCCCCTCTACAAAGATATTGGACTTCCTTCTTTCAATGATGCAAAATGACGATTTTTACATCATTGAAAGAAGGAAGTGCAACACTGAAATCCATATTTCTCCTGTCTCAGGGGAAACGGAGGGAATGATGCATGACCATTCTAAAACATGACTGGGTTTCTAACTATATAAAGCTTAATGCAAATGGGTGAAGTTTCCCTTTAACCCACACTTGCTGTAAGTACTAAATACTTCTATTTAGTGATGCTCCGATCGATCGGCCGATAATGCTTGCTATGCTTCTCAATGAATTACGGCAAAAGGCCGCTACATCCAAAAGCCAGGGGGCACTCTCATGCAGAAACTCGCGCTGTAAATGCGCTGTAGACGAAGAACAATACACACGCAGCTATGATGACACGCAGCTCCAGGAAATGTCTTAAGGATATATTTATATTGCTGTTCTTCAAACCTTTTCAGGTATTTTCAAGATAATAAAGAATATGTATAATTATTATGTTTGACTAGAGTTGCAAAATTTTTCAAATGCATGTTATAAACAACTCAAACTAACAGATTTTAGATCAATAAGGACTTCCTGATCAAAACCCATAGTACATGAAATAGCTGTGAATAACATCGGCTGTCCGATTCAGAATAGTGATCGGACACGTATTTTTAGTGGAGATCGGCATCGATCGTAGCATCCCTACTTCTATTGTACATTCATTTGTAAGTACAGGAGTGTTTCTTGATAGTTACAGTATACCTACACTATCTGGAATTACCCAGTACTTATCTAGAGATACATAATAACTACCAAGTATGTACCACTTGTAAGTACAGTAATGATACCATTTAATTACCACATAGATACTCAAAAGTAAGTACCACCCATTTGTCTGTAGAGTAAGTACAACACATTTACCATACAGTAGGGGAGAGCGGGGTATGTTGTCACACTTTTCACACTGTCTAACATTTACTGAGCACCATACATCAAAATGGTATAAATCTCATACCAAATGAAAGAAGGAAGTCTTGGGCACATATGTTGTATTCATAACATCTTTATATCTTATCTCATTACAGAGTTGTAGACTGTTGAATAGTGACTGTGCACTTGTGACAATTTGCCCCATCGGAGGGTAAGTTGTCACACTAGGGCGGGTAAGTTGTCACACTAGATTATCTAAAAATAAGAACACAACTACTTAATTGTGAATATTGATTTTAATTTTTAAACTCAAACCAAACTGGAAATATAAACATCCGTGCCTGGAGAATCTGGAAAAACAATTATTTCAATCCAAATAATGCACATTTCAATTAAGTGGCAAGACCACTTTACTTTGAACTTTGGTTCAAATGTTCTATGGCTTTCACATAAAACCAGATAACTGAATGGAACGCTGCAGATAACTTGCTTAACTTAACATGTTTAACCTCTGAACAAAACAGATGCCCTGTATGACTAATAGGACTCATCTCCAGAATCACAATTCTGACACACATAAATTGCCTGGCCTGAGGTGCAAGCATCATGGGCCCAATTGTTGCATTTTACACATTTTACCCAGGTCTCCTTTGGACGACTCTTTGAAAATGGCTCTACACAGACGAGGCAGAAGCACTCTTCATCATCTGATGATGACTCTTGCATGATTTTTCTTCTTTTAGCTGCCTTGTTTTTCATAGGTCCAGATTTCTGCTTCCCTTTTTTTTGAAACAGCTTTTTGCTAGATTGAGGCTTATTCTTTTCTATATCATGTTTTCTGAGCATGTTCGATGTGTTTGTTTGTACAGGGGCAAGTTGTCAGATGTGACGACTTGCCCCAAAGTCATTGAGACAACTTGCCCCATACTTACTTGTGTGCTAATGTTGTCTAAATGTCAAGTTTAGCTCATCATATCACTTTAGCTAAAGTATCAAAAGACACTTTACGGTCTCCTCTATTTTGTGCAAAATAATCATTTTAAACATTCACACCTAACAAAGTTGTATTGCATAAAATGTAAAGTGATTTTTTTTTACTTTTTAAGCAGAAAAATAAGAAAATTGTGCTAACCTCAGATTACAGTGATCTTGACCACATGTGAACAGGAAGTTCACTATAGTCACATAAAGTGGCTATTTGATTTTTGAGATAGAGCCTCTAGTGTTGGAGTTATTAACAGTGTGACAACTTACCCGTGTGACAACTTACCCCGCTCTCCCCTACATGTACTAGGTAAGTACAAAAGTTACTATTTGTATAAAATCCAGAAGTCTTATAATCTAATAAAAATATTAGGAGCATAAAATTTTGATTTCAATCTTTGACATGATCTTTCACAGTCAATATGAAAAATATCAAGATTATTTTTACAGCATGTTCGTTATAGGTTAATTTTATGTAGAAAGCATTAAATCAGAATAAAATGACTTTTTGCTGGGTTTTCATATACAGGGTCATGCATTAAAGATCAGAAACTAACCAAATGTATGTTTAGCATTGTACATTTGCGTGGTTTACCACAGTTTGAGAATTAAATCTTTACACCACATGCAGATACGATAAAAGCACAATATAGTCACTGTGAAGTAAGGCAGGTTTTTCTACCATCACTGAGTTGAAGGCCTGTGCTCCTGCAGGAGAACACAGCACGCACAAAACCGCTGGTGTGGATGGCTGGACTGAATTCAATTTGGATCGGGAAGGTTGGATTGCACAGACTGTGACCAAAATTTATCTCTATTCTTCTTCTCTCGCTGCTAGCTGTATCTGACCCTGCATGCATAATATCAGCATGTGCCGATGCTAATGAGCTTCGCAAGCCTGGCTGAATCTATGCAGATCTCAGTGTATCTGGGTCTGTATTTGTCTGGTAAGATTTGAGTTTTCGTATAAGATCCGCTTTAAGAGGATTATGTTCACTGCTGAAGTTCATGCACACCCTCGCTTTCCTATTCCAGGAGTGTTACGCTGTTGCATGCATAAGTTGCATTGCATGCTTATAGCATCTCCTAATACCTCCTTTAAATACATATTGAATTGCAAACCACATTTGATGTGAAGTTATATGTCACCTGCAGCCAATGGTTTACAAAGGCCTATGAGAATGTCATTTGAGAACTGTTAAATCATAACAGAAATTGATGCGTGTGATTTATTATGATTAATTCTGTTAATTTACTGCTATGTCATGTAATTCATTCAATTAAAATTTTATCGGCACTTAAATGATGTGCAGCTTACAGCTTGGGTGGTGTGTTTCATTATATCTTGTCCAGCACTGACCTGCACAGATCTGTGCGTGAGGTGAAACTGGGTGAGCGAGTGAGCGGTCGAAACGTCCTCGCTCTCAAACTGTCTGCGTATGCTGGCAAGCCCTCCAGGCAGGGAACAGACCTCAGCTTCCTCCATGACCTGATGACCACAGCAAATATAAACCAAAAATGAATGGTTATGCTAACAAGGGCTACAAGAATACAAGACTGGAGTAGGAATACCATCTAATGCCTGTTTATCCATGGTCAAATAAAACCATTATTGTAACATTTATAACATTTATTTTAAAAAAAATCTGGATTTGGTTAAATTTTTATTAAAAAATTATATTAAGTAATAGTAGTAGACTTTATTGTCCCATAGGAAATCTATCCTGGACACATGCAATACAGTGACTGCTGTTTAAGATGACATAAATCATAAAAACATAACATATCAGATACACTACAAAAAATTATTTTTAAGAAAAAAAATTCTTAGTATTTTTGTCTTTTTTTAGTATAAATTTAAAAAAATTCTTAAATTGATGCTTTATCTTGATGCGCAAAACGACCGAAAACATCAAATTTAAGTGATTTTGTGCATAAAACAAGCATAAAAATCTGCCAATGGGGTAAGCAAAAAATCTTGAAAATTTTTCTTAAACACCAAATTAAATTTTGCTCGTTGTATGCTCAAAATCACTTACATTTTATATTTTTGGTCTAAAAACTAGACTTATTTGTTTGGGTCGTTTGTTCATCAAGAAAAAGCATCTTAATTTAAGAATTTTTTGATATTTTTACTGAAAACAAGACAAAAATACTAAGATTTTTTTTCTTGAAAATAATTTTTTGCAGTGTACAAAATAAATCAAAGTATTTACACTCATAATAATTTCCATTAAAAAGGAAACAACATTATAAATACAATATCTGCTCTTAACTCTTTCCCCGCCATTGACAAGTTATCTCGTCAATTAAAAGAAAACATTTGTGTTTCTGAAGAATTTTTATGTTAATCTGCAATACCGGAATCATCCACTAGATGTTTTCCAATTCATGGAAAAACCGAAGCCAGAACGTTATTTACTATTTTTAAACTCTATGTATGTTTTTATAATCGTTCTGAATCTCATCTCTAACGAAACTCAAGAAAAATGCTCATATTTAATATAAGCAGAGGAAAAATAAAGATAGAATGAAAGGTTTTCCCCATTTTGTTTGTTTGTTTGTTTATTTGTTTATTGTTTGTTTGAAAGCAGAGTCTGTTCTTACATTTGATATACAGTATATGTATGCTTATATATTTTTAGAAAAAAATCCTGGAAGGCATTTTGTGAAACTTTTGTGAAAATCACAAATGCTGGGGGGCAACTTTTCAAAAAATGGCTGGCAGGGAATGAGTTAATTAAGATGACATAGATCATCATCCAAAATTTATAAAATATACATTTTAAAGGCTTGTACGGTTAGAAAGACAGTATCTATATTGAACTCATCAAGTTTTTTTGTTGAAATATTCAATCATTTTGACTTATGATTATAAACTTGACAATTTTTGGATTCACACTGCAAAGCTTAATGCCTAATTATGATTTGTTGCCTGTATCCGATTTTTTATACTCTTATCCGATATCTGAATTTACACTAAACACTTGGCAAAACAATTCAAGGTAGACATACTGACCCAGAACTAAAATGTGGCGATATGCAAATGGGCACAGACAAAATGAAGAGTCACACTGAAAAAAATGATTCATTGAATTTAATAAAAAATTTTAAGGTAAGTGGTTGCAATCCATTTATTGAAGCTACATTTAAACAAAATTTTTATATTTTCCTTTGCTTTACTAATCTTTTTTGTTTAAATGTAGCTTAAATAAATTGATTGCAACCACTTACCTTAAAAAAAATGATTAAATTCAATGAATCATTTTTTTCAGTGCATGTGATCGCAGTTGGAGTTGAACGCCATTTGCAAGCGTCACATTTTCAATGATGCACGATGCGAATGCATGTATCCAATTTCTATCCGATTTATTTCCACAGAGGCCTGAAACCGATCGGAGAATATCGGAATCTTTGATTTTTTTTCGTGCTTACACGTTTGTTGGTCATATCCAATCTGTGCCACATGAGGGAAAAATTGGAATCGAGTCACTTTAAACATGCACTGTAAATGCCGTCTTATAAGATACATTTGTAAGATTTCTGGATCTTTTTCTCATGAGAATTATCTGAGACAACGTCATAAAAACGCCTTTAAGGAAACTACTGTACATTTAATGCCATTTTTATCTAAGAGAAATAACTGAGATTTTATTAAAGCAATCTCATTTGTGATTTTTCTTTTTCTGTTCTTATATGAAATACAAGAATTAAGTAAGACCACTGACAATTTCTTAAAACTCATGATCTTAAACCATTGTTTTTAGTATGTACAGTTCAATATTTTTATGCTTCTGAAATCAAATAATCACCAAATGGTGTTTCTAAAAAAATAATATTTTAAGAGTATATTTTATTGGCTAAGAAAGACTTTTTCTGAATTACGCGCAGACCACTCCTACATTTTTTCTCTGTTTTTGGCTCTCTGTCCTTCTTACTGTGTTTGTCTGTCAATCTCTCTCAAGCCACTCCTGTGATGAAAGACAAGAAAATCAAACACATGCGAGCTTCCTTTGTAATCTGATGTATAAAGGCGGCAATTATCGTATCAATCAATGAGTGGGAATTATACATGAATTTGAAGCTAAAAGGCCTCGGTCCACACGCGGTGTTTAAATGCAGAACAGTCAGAATTGATCAGCCCTGAACGCTTATTTTATTGAGACGTCTACAACAAGTTTGCAAGCTGCACAGGGGGCTCATTCACCTTATTTATAATTATATTAGATGATCAATTGGATGACGCTTACGACACCTCACTTAATATGAATTTATGGTAATTGAATTAAACTCTGAACAAAATACATTAAGGTCAGAAAAACATGAAGACTGGCTGGAAATAATAATCCTAAAAAAAAGAACAATAATACAGTTGGATAAGTTAGGGTGCGAGTGCACCCCGTCTGTATCATGAGATCTGATCACAATGCTGATGTTTCTCCAATTTTGTCTCTCCAACTTCATGGGACCTTTTATTGATCACTACAATAAAATGAAAATCCAGCGTGCATGTAAAATTTACCCCGCTGGAGGTGGTGTCAGGCCTGTCCTGTCTGAAGACCGCAGCCTGGTACAAAGCCACACGGTTCTTCACAGGAACATGTTCGGTCTGGTCCGTCTGGATGTCATCATGCTCATCTGCCATGGACACTATAACGCTGCCTGCAGCTGGAAAGAGATACACAAACAAAAACTATGAAAATATATTGAAAAACATCCAAACTGTGCTTGCCATTATGTCATTATGAACAATGTAAAGTATTGGTGGTGTACAAAGTGATGCTCCAAATCGGAATAGCACTATAAGCTTCTGGTCTCCGGTTACAGCACAGGTTCACTGGGAATTTTTACCATCTTTACATTCCCCACAAAGGACATCATAATTGTTCAGAAAAAAAGCACGGCACCATCTGTTTTCAACAATTTGAGGCATCAATCACGACTGCTGCACAAATGATACACGACAGGTTTAATATGCTTTTAAATAATTAAACTTCTTAACCTTAAGTATGAGTAATAGTAATGGTGATGCTTACGGTAGCTTAGCAAGCACAACTAATTATACCAGGTCATTAGTGTAATAGTAATTGTGATTTGGAAAAAATACAGAGAATTAGAAAAGGGAGTTGCGTAATGTAAAAACTGATTTATTTGTAAATCTGCTGAGCTGTATTACTATTTGATATGTTCAGACGTTTTACCCAAAGGCTTCAAGATTTATAGGTCCTCGCTTTGTGAAAACAACCCTCAGATTTATGTACTGGATGTTTTTAAAGTGGAAACCGACGGCAAAAACTTCAATAAAGACTGATTACAGCAATTTGGGAGTCATACAGTGGCTTCATTAAGACTTTAATTTTGTTGCTCATTAAAAAAAAGGAGATGAATCGCTTCATCTGCAGCAAATGACAGTTTACTAATGAGTCGACAATAAAATTACATAACATACTGCAAACTATAGTCGGGCTAAATTGAATAATCATTTAAAATTGCGATTCAGGAGATATGTGTTTTCCTTAAAGGTGCTTTATACGCAATTTATTTACATACATATCACTAACATGTGTAGACAACGGTAAATCTACACTTTTTTTGGCTATATGCATTAGGTGAAAATATATAGCCATATTATGCCATGTAAAGTACACTGTAAAAAAATTCTGTAGAAATTGCAGCTGGGTTGCCGGCAATTTACCGTAGATTTACATTTATGTTATTTACTGCCAAGAGTTTGTTCAAAGTTAAATGAAGATTAAACATTTACAAGTCTTTGTCTTTACAGAGTAAAACTAAAAAAACAGCATCAAGCAAAACATTCTGGAAAACAAAATCTGAAGTAAAAAACAGAAAAAGGTTGATGATGATTTCTGGTTCCCAGAATGCTTTGCATGAGGCTGTCATTGTATAGTTTTTTTCTGTAAAGATAAAAACTTGTTAATATTTAAAATTTATTTAACTTTGAACAAACTCTTGCTAGTAAATAACATAAACGTAAATCTACGGTAAATTTCCGGCAACCCAGCTGCAATAACATTGTAATTTCTACGGATTTTTTTTACAGTGTAGCACTCCTTTGCAATAAGTGTAAACAGTAATAAGATGCTATTTATACTTTTTATTGGCAGATACTATTTGCACCTCAGTATTTTTGTAAAAAAAACAAAATGTAAAAATAAAAGAGTGTAAATTATTATATTTATTAAAATTATTAAATGGATGCTTGGATGCTGCATTTTTGAAAGAAAAAAAGCCCTCCCTATATCGACCCAACCCTACCCATTTTATTACTAATAAACACTCTTTGGGCACTTTATTTACACTTTTTTTGAAAAAAAGCCTTTTCAATGTGTTTTGTAAAAGGTAAAGGGAGATGAGTGGTCGAACCACACACTGGAGGGCGGAGCTAGTGTAAATAGCATTTGACAAGTGACGCTATTTGCATTTCTAAATCGACACTCTGTTTTGTCAGTCAGAAACAGCCTTAGCGGGCGTGTACACCAAAGCGTTTAAACGCCAATCTAAGAGCTTTGGTTGTTTTGATACTTCTGCTTGGTTAATCAGTCGTTAAATGATTGTTGGTTGTTGTGATATTTGTCCCGCCCCTTCTCCATTGTAATTGGACGGCCCAGTGAGAAGCGACAATGACGAGCTGAGTGTTTCACCCAAAGTTGAACACTTTTGGTACTCAACATTTAGCGCAAAAAAGCAGAGCGCCGGCACTTAGGGCGGAAAATAAACGCCAGCTGAAAAAGCGCTGCACTTCCATTGGAAACACTTAAAAACGTACGCAGGCGTAAAAGCTTTGGTGTACACGCCCCTTAATGTGTCAGTCATTTACTGTGTTCAGGTTATCTGAAAATTAGTTTGTCTTTGTTAATTTGCTGTAGCAATTTTCAGAAAGCTCAGTTGATAAATCCAAAATCTTTTAAATGCACCGTCATTTTTCCAAAGCCTATGCTACTGCGCATGTGAAACAATCATCTTTCCATGGAAATTATATGGGAATTGTGGCACACGGATGAAGACGGGTCAGATGTCGAGGAAGCTAATATTTCCGTGTAATGCACTTTGTAAAAAATAACCAAAATTTTACAAATAATTTCCTTTAATTCCTTAAGTTTCCGACTTGGAATATGTCAAAAATTTGTTATTGCTAATAGAGTTATTCGGATTGTGACATATTTTTAATACAATTTATCAATTTTAGGCCTGTACAAAAAACACATTCACATTATTGCAATCTATCCAGATGTTTATAGTTTACTGTAATTTTTTTATTCACAGAAGTGATTCTCGTTTGTGTCTTAGTCATGTATTACAGTATTTTACTTTGTTCGCCATTTTTAACCCAGACATGAAATATAAGCTGGAAATGTTCTTAAAGGAGCTTCAGTTTAGGATCAATAAACATCAGGATGAATAATCGTTATCATCAACATAGAACCAGAGGAGAAGAAGTAAAAACAAAAGAAAAAATATAATCGTCTCCTGTGTCTGTCGCACAAAACAATACCGAGCCCCACCCCCAGACAATGTAATTCTTTAACAATTGACAATGGGCTCTTTTTTACTAAAAGGCGGGACTTCCTTTGTTAGAAGCGTCCATACTGACCATTGTAATCTCCCCTAATATTAAATATTGCCTAATATTGCTAATATTAAATATATTTGGTCGAGCACTGCATTAGCAATGCAAAGTTTGTGGGTTTGATTTCCAGAGAGCACACACACTGATTAAAAAAGTATCAAATAAATGCACATGTAAGTCACTTTGGATAAAAGCGTTGCAGAATACTTAAGCCATTGATGAGTTATATTGTCAAATAAGAAAAAAATGCTTCCCTGCCATTGACAAGTTTATACCGCAACCCAAATTTTCGCTATTATCCACTAGGTGGCACTACCGAACTTAAAAAAGGTCAGAGGTGAATGGGCCGACTGATTCAAGCTGATAGAAGAGCAACTTTGACTGAAATAACCACTCGTTACAACCGAGGTATGCAGCAAAGCATTTGTGAAGCCACAACATGCACAACCTTAAGGGGGATGGGCTACAACAGCAGAAGACCCCACCGGGTACTACTCATCTCCACGTCAGAATTTGGCGTAAATAGAATGAAAACATGGATCCACCATGCCTTGTTATCACTGTGTAGGCTGCTGGTGATGGTGTAATGGTGTGGGGGATGTTTTCTTGACACACTTTAGGCCCGTTAGTGCCAATTTGCCATCGTTTAAATGCCATGGCCTATCTGAGCATTGTTTCTGACCATGTCCACCCGTTTATGACCACCATGTACCCATCCTTTGATGGGTACTTCCAGCAGGATAATGCACCATGTCACAAAGCTCGAATCATTTCCAATTGGTTTCTTAACATGACAATGAGTTCACTGTACTAAAATGGCCCCCACAGTCACCAGATCTTAACCCAATAGAGCATCTTTGGGATGTGGTGGAACGGGAGCTTCGTGCCCTGGATGTGCATCCCACAAATCTCCGTCAACTACAAGATGCTATCCTATCAATATGGGCCAATATTTCTAAAGAATGCTTTCAGCACTTTGTTGAATCAATGCCACGTAGAATTAAGGCAGTTCTGAAGGTGAAAGGGGGTCAAACACAGTATTAGTATGGTGTTCCTAATAATCCTTTAGGTGAGTGTGCAAATGTTGTGCAAATCATAAAAAATGCTGACGCTGGCTGGCAACTTTTTTAAATGCTGGCAGGGAAAGTGTTAAATGTAATGTAAATGAAAGAATGTAGTAAAGGCACTACAGCATCTTTACAGTTTGTCATTTCTACATCATGAGCATCACCAGTAAGACTGTCAGAAAATGACCAGAAACCTCTGCATTGCAAACCAATGTATCTTATCTCTAATTAGCCTAAACACAGCCAGAGGTGAGACAGTAATGGGAGATATTTGGAGGCAATGGAAGAACATTTATAACCGAAGGCTGTCTTGCTTTTATCCAGTAACATCCCTGAAATCAATTACACCAGCTGTCTATTCCTAACCCAATTAAACATTGTGGAATATAAAGACGTGTCTCTCTGCCTGCTGTAAACCATCATTACGGTAATGAGCTGCTGGCAGCGCTAACAGTTTCCACATCAAAACTAAGGTCTAATCCCACCCTGTGTGTTTGTTTGTTTGTGTGTATGTGAATGTCTAGCGGAGCAGAAATGCTTCATTTGCACTAATGTGGTTGTACGACTATTTAATTCCTCTGGCTGACCCAAATGTATCTCGACTATATGCTCTACTATAGCTGTATGTGATTGACATTGACATACTATACAACTAAGGCAACTCTATGGCAGCATCATGAATCATGTGTACTTGTTAAGACATTTTAAAAGCTCTTTAAGATGATATAATCTTAGATTCCTAACCTGGTGAGCTTTGTTGCTAAATAAATGTGCTCACATGACCAAGGCTGCTCCAAAATTACAGTACGCAGCGTAATTATACTTTAATTTGTCCAAATCCAAAGGCAACATGTCATGTGATCATTACAGTGAAAGTATACCCACAATGCACTGAAAGAAAAATCATCCAAGATCCTTAATGATGCAAGATAATAATGTTGGGTATGTACGTACTTGTCAGCAAGATTTCAGGAAAAATGAAATGTGTTCGGAGTGCATGAATCTCGTGCTGAATTATTTGCATTAATTTCTTTTAAATCCAAAGCTTTTAAAATAAAGCACAACTTAAATTATATGCTGTGCTTTTCAAAGTTATTTGAAAAGCACAGCAAGGATCTAAACATCATATGTTTGGCTAAATCCAACTTACAAGATGAGACATTCTTTATCTACAGTATCTTGTCATTTTTTAAAACAAGCAGCAGTTTGTCAAACTAGCAGTTAGTCATGTTCACACAAAAAAATCTAACTAAATAAGAAATCTATTTTGTATAAAGAAAAGCAAGCCTATTTCTCCCAAATTCTCTTACTGTAATGCATTAAATAATACTATAATGTTTACTGTATAACAGGAAAATCTAAATCCAATCTAAAATAAAAATCTGTAACAATATTCATGTAATACTGAAATATAATTGTTTAAACATACACTGTAAAAATGCATACTTTTTGTCAAATCAACATATATTTTTATGTTACTTTAACTTAACAAATTAGGGAAAAAAATCAACTTGTTTTTATAAATTATGTTAACTTTTCACAGATAAAACCTTAAAATAGTAAGTTGAATTGGCAAAACCTGCTACAGAACATTTCTTCCTTCTTCAATTTAAAAGTACTGATTTTATCTTAAAGAGGACATATCATGAAAATCTGACTTTTTCCAAGTGCTATATTTGGGTCCCTAGTGCTTCTATATCAACCTAGAAAATGTACATAAGATCAAACAAGTAACTTTCTCTGCAAGCATGTGAAAAAATAGGTCATTGAAATTTGGCTCCCCTTGTGATGTCATAAAGGGATAATACCGCCCCTTAATCTGCACTATCCAATCACAGCACTGCCATTTAGTGCAGAGATCAGCTCATTTGCATTTAAAAGAACACATACAAAAACAGCACATTTTTGCACATTTTCACATACGTGGGGACACCAAAGATTTATTTTATATCTTAAAAAAGTCTTTAACTTTTTTTTTTTTTTGGTTTATATAAGCGAATTATACTTGGGCACACAGTTGAATGCACAGTTTTGAAAAGTAGACCTATACGTTGTTCGCATACATACTGTAGGTGTTGGGCAGATACGGATTGCAACAAATTGCAATGGCTCTCCTGGCCTACACTGTAAAAAAATAAATGCTGGATTTATTCAAAAATATAGTGCATCATTTTTGCATCCACTTTTTTAAGTAAGTTTTATTTGAAATTTTAAGCAATTGCATAAATACTTTAAAAAATGGATGCAAAAATAATGCAGTATATTATTAAGTAAATTTAGCATTTATTTTTTTCAGTATACACAAACCTGTACATGCATGCGTGACTACTATTCATGTACTATTATGATAACAAAATTTGCGTCACACGCACTGTATGCTGACCTCCGTGTATGCATAAAAATTAAAAGTATACCCAGGCCCTCATACAGTAAAAAGACTCTGTGTTTTTATACAATTAAACGCAAGTAAAATTCTATAAAATAATATTCAATCTGTGCTGGCAAATTGAGTTGGAATGAACAAATGTTCAAAAATGAGTTACTTATATTTTGACACTCTCTATTAAAACTTTAAAACGATGTATGATTTGTTGGAATCTGAGAGAAAACGAAAGAGCTACACCTGTTTGAACTTGATCAAAAGTTCAAAAACAAAATTACCACGTCCATACCTTAAAACCACTGGTAAAACTAATAGATTTAGCACAAAAAGTAAAAAACAATATGGGAATAATAGGAAAAATATATTTTCAAATTTGTTCTATCTTTTATTGTTTGACATGGAGATAGTTGTAAGATCTACTGTAATGTAGGATCTAATATAATCTTACACATCAGATATTTTTCCCAACAGTTAACCAAGCATTCACTTAAGACATAACAAATTATATCTGAATGAATTCTTGTCAAAACACATATTTTTTGAAAAAAAAAAAAAACAGATATTTTTTAAACTGTAATTCTGTCTATATGTGTATATCGGGGTCACACGGGTCTGTCAGTCAGCGTGAAGAAGATCGTTTTCATGTCTTATGGCTCTGAGTAACTCTTTAACATCAAGTAAGTCCTGGACTTTATTTTCTAATTCCTGAATGTTTTAAAACCAAAATGTCAGGCACATGTGGATGGACGCATCTTTGTATTAAGCATTTAGGAGGGTCCACCTCTCAGAAAACATACTAATAAAGATCATTTTAGATGTTAAATGACTATTTAGATCATTTGGATCACTATAGGCTGCTACCCAGTCTCACGAAATTACGTACCTATAGTCACATCATTTTTTGATCCTTTTTCGTGATACTGTCACGAATTTCCATGTTTTTTCGTTATCGTATCACGAATTTCTGTTTATGTGTCATTGTCACGTATTGGTTACTCAACTGCTTTTTCCTATTTTCAAACCATTTTCGCTTCGGTTTAGGGTTAGGTTTGGTGTTTGCATTACTATGTCACTTTAAGTATTGGTTTATACTGTTTGTTTCAGATTTATTTTTTATATTTTCTGATTTTTAAACCATTGTCGCCTGGCGTTAGGGTTAGAGTTGGGTTTGGGTAAGGATGTCATTTTATGTAAATCTAACCCTAAACCGAAGCGAAAATGGTAAGAAATTAGGACAAAACAGTTAAGTAACAAATACGTGACAGTGACACATAAACAGAAATTCATGATACGATCACGAAAAAACGTGGAAATTCCTGACAGTATCACGAAAAAGAATAAAAAAATTATGTGACTATAGGTACGTAATTTCGTGTGACTGGGCTGCTATATGAGGGATTAATGTACTTATTTTTATAAAAACCTAAATTTTAACCAAAATCGCCATTTATACTTTCTGTTCCCTGCAGCTCAAAATTAGACGGTGCGCATTCTGACTCATTTTGCCAGCCCGGGTCACATATATTTCCAAAATTTTAATAGGATTTTTTCGTTTGTTTGTTTTTTAGAGTGAAATGTGCCCAGGCCAATTTCTAAACATACTTTTATGAGATTCAGCCAGTTAAAATCTCATAACATCTATTGTTCGGTCCACTAACGCTTGTTGTCGGTCTGTAGTTGCAATAAAATCAGTGAGTTCAATCATAATATAAAATGCCATCTGCAGCATAATCAGCCCAATCCCCTCTTCATTAACTTTTAATGGTTTTGTTCCACTTAAAGACTTATTTATGAACACAAGGTATTTATTGCAAAGGTATCAGACATAAAAACGAATAAAACGGCAGTGTCAGGTTGCTCTGCTTCTCTAGAAGTGTTCAAATCATCGGTACATTTTAAATAAATATTTCCTTTAGCTGTAATGCCTCCCAATACCGCAATGTTTGGTCAGGCATTACAAGTTATTTCAAGTGTTACATCACCTCACTGAAATTCACTCTGCTGGCTTATTTGTCATGCGGTAGAAGCTTTTATCCACAGCTTAGAGTACACTTATCACCCCTGAGCAACCTCGGGTTAAGTGCTTCACTCAAGGGCACCTTGGTCTTTCATGAATCTCCTCTTTTACCACAATGCTACACTACTTTTAAAATCATCACAAAGCACATTGCAACCCCTTATCTCATGCAATGCAATGTAAGTCTACATCTCAGAGGATTTTCAAAGAGGATAAAACAATTAAAGTGAATGAATCATTCTGGGACTGATAGGAGTTTTAAGCACTTAAATATTTCATATGTTTTAAGATGGTGCAAAAAGCTGAGCCTGTGATTGGCTCATGCAATGCATGGGTGGTTAGCATCACATAGTAATATCACCAGGGAAATACAAGCTCTGTCTCTATTTTAGCCAAGCTGCTGTGTGTGGGGGGCTATGTTGCTGTAAACCCATCAACCTGTCAAGAAGGATGAGCAACCACAGGCATCCGTCACCCAAAAAAGCTCGGTAACAGCTACCCTTAAGTTTTATGTGCATCATGAAGGAACGATGGAGCATTCGTGTTCTTCACTTCTGGAACAACGCTCTATTTGACAGGCCAGGTTTTAAAAACTCAAGAGCTTTTAACCAATCAGATCACGCTAATCCTTACGCCTGGACCGTGTCAACAATTCAGATCTATCTTCTGATGAGTTATGTCCAGAGATCACATGACAGGAGAGTGAAGTAATCTAGGCGCCAAGTACCCGTAAAAATAAATCAAACTTATTTTAAACCGTGAAGCTGGTGGGTCGGGTTTCAGAGGGAGAGCGTCTGAAGACCCCAGAATCTGCTTGTTCACCTAAACATCTGATTTAAAGGAAATGTGTCATGAAAGAAAGAAAAAGAAGTGTTAAGTAAGCTAAGGACGCTGTTTCATTTATAATTTATCATAATAAAACTACAGTCAAACTACCTATTAAAAATGTATGACTGCATTAAACACTAATTTAAACACTACATTAAAAAATATTTCACTTTTATAAAATATTCCTGATACTTATCTCACCCATGTCAGGCTTATGTCTTTCTTTGAATTAAGTTTTTTTCAGGAAATATGGATTTTTCTCCATATAGTGGACTTTAATGGACCTCAACCGTTTACAGTTTCAATTAACTTCAAAGGGCTCTGAACAATCCCAACCGATGCATAAGGTTCGTATCTGGCAAAATGATTGTCGCTATTAACTCCCCACCAGCCATTTTTTGAAAAGTTGCCCGCCAGCAATTTTTGTGATTTTTACAAAAGTTTCACAAAATGACTTCCAGGAAAATTTTCTTCTTAAAATATATAAACATACAAATATATCAAATGAAAGAACAGACACTCTGCTTTCAAACAACAATAAACAAACAAACAACATGGGAAAAAAACTTTCATCCTATCTATATTTTTTCTCTGCTTATAAACTCTTAAATATGCATATTTTTCTTTAAAAACAATTTTTAGCAAAAAGCTGAAATAAATGCGTTTTTGTGAAGGAATTTTGTTAGAGATCAGATTCAGAACGATTATCAAAACATACACAGAGTTTAAAATGAGTAAATAACATTTTGGCTTCAGTTTTTTGCAAAAATTGGGTAAGGGGATAATCGCAGTATTGTAGATTAACATAAAAAATTATCAAGACACTTTTTTTATGCAAATGTGTTCTATTAATTGACGAGATAACTCGTCAATGGTGGGAAAAGAGTTAAATAAAATAAATAATATGTACTTTTAATCACAACTTCTCATCTTGCACTAGCCTTGTGACGCGCCAGCATGACCTAACATATTACATAATCACGTTGAAAGGTCATGCATGACGTATGCGAAACTACCGCTCCAGTGTTTACAAGTGTGGAGAAAGAGGAGCGTTTCGACGTTGTTGTATGTCGAATGATAATGTCATAAATGTCTTTGTGTCAGTTTATTGTTTAAAATGGTCTGCAAGTGTGCGTTTCACATATGTAACGTGTGACTTTACGACGTGAATACTTAATACGTAAAGTCGCGCTTGGCCGTATTTTTTTTGCCGAAAATGATGATCGATTTGCATTTTTTAGAGCCCTTTGAAGCTGTGTTGAAACTGCAATTTCAAACTGCATTGAAACTGTAAACTGTTGGCGTCCAATAAAGTCTATTAAAATGAGAAAAATCCTGTAATGTTTTCCTCAAAAAAAAAAAAAAAAAAAAAATTCTGAACAAAGAAAGACATAAACATCTTAGATGACATGGATGATAAAATTATTGGGATTTTTTATGAAAGTGAAGTAATCCTTAAATAACACCTCAGTATATTTAAAAGATATATTTAACTCTAAAATTGTGTATATAAACTAAAATTAATATTTATTAGGATCATTTACATTAAAATAAAGATAAGAATTCACATCAGAAATAAATCTTGGCACCCTATTAAGAAAAATCTAAATACTTTTTCATAAAAAACCCATTTCAATAAGATTATCCTAAAAAAAAAAAAAACTTTATATTTAAAGTGAGCGAAATTACATTTACATAAAAAGAGAGAAGAAACAGAGTAACCCAGGAAACTACTATTTAATGAAAGTGTGTGAGCTTTGTCATTAACTGAGAGTCTGGCAATCCAAATAAAGGTTCAAGCAAGATTATGGACAATTCCATAAACACCCTAATATGGACATTCCAAGCAAAATGAATAAAGTTGAAAAATCACTGTATATGCAGTAAACAACACGTTTTACATTTTATGAAGGAAATATGAATGCTGCCCATATACAGTAAATAACTGCCACCCCACGATAAAGAGTTTGGGGGGTTTGCTAGGTTATTGCAATGCAGTTGCTAAGGTATAGTTAAGTAAAATATAATGCTAATTGATAGATGGTTGCTCACAGACCAAAGTCAAAATAGCATACACCCGCGTCTCTAATTCTGGCCTC
The DNA here is from genome assembly GCF_027580225.2 of Misgurnus anguillicaudatus. Classification (NCBI taxonomy): domain Eukaryota; kingdom Metazoa; phylum Chordata; class Actinopteri; order Cypriniformes; family Cobitidae; genus Misgurnus; species Misgurnus anguillicaudatus. The sequence goes on along the minus strand of NC_073353.2, from coordinate 41,035,153 downwards.
TAGATATTAAGAAACTATTAAGGAACCCAAATCTATACTCATGATGACATCCCTATACCACAAACCCATTTAAATCTCCAACCACTTGAGTGCTAGATACAACACAATCCATCACGCATTACAACAATAATCTTTTCACAAAAGTCAAACCTTCCTATCTGTCCATTTTAAAGAAATCGAGCACATCGGACAATCCAAGCAGCTGTAAAACTCACCAACTGTGTGTCCGTCCATGAGTAGCGGGTTAGAGATCCAGAGAAGGGGCCTGAAGCTTTCTGCCTGCCCTGCAGGTTGTTTGAATGGCCAGCAATCTGTCTCTTGAGTTTGGTGGAGACCAGCTCCAGAGGCGCTCGAAACGTAACGTGAATCCAGCCAGCTGCTTTTATTTCAAAGCATCTTCTCTCCCCTCCCCAACATTCAATACTGCGCTCTGCCAGCACGGCTTTTTTTGGAGGACCTGGTGTCTCCTGTCATGTCATGATGCAAAACCCGGTGGGCAGTAGCAATCGTTGCTTCTTTCTATAATATATTATAAAAAATGTGAATACATGAATGCCACATAACGGGACCATAGTGAAAGAATCTTATCTGCATGTTTAATTCTTTACGTGAAATTCATTTACCAGCGACTTCCCATTAGTGGACTTTCAAAGTCGATTTTGGTTGACATTTCTTTATGACGTCCTGTCAAATTTGAAAGGTTACGATATGTCTTGACATTCACTGCCTGTGTTCTGACACACCTTAAAAAGTTGTCTCACTTCACTCGCATACGCTACCGGATGTTCATCTCAAATAGTTTTTACTTGCACATCTTTTTTTTACTGGTACATCTTTTAAAGCCATACATGTACCACAGTATTTAGCAGATTTTATTCACCCATACACCCCTGCTTGGCTTTTTGGGTCCTCTGGAGCCAATTAATAATGGTTTCCAAGTACAGACTGTCTTTAAAAGGGCCCTCAGTATTCCAGCAGTTACTGTAAAAACTGCTTCTCTCTCTCGGCTAAAGTAAAACTTATTTCTTTACATAACTTATTTTTTTCTGTTTTTGCAGCTTAACGTTGTTTTTTACCATCTTATAATTCTTTCCTGTCTTTGAATGTTTGCTTTTAGTTTCTCATTGTGAAGCCACCATGAATTTGTGAAAAATGCAATTCAAATAAGATTCATTTTGGGATCACTTTAGTAAAGGGTACCTAGTAGCATTGCCACAACATTTTTGGGAATGTGTCCTGTTTGAACAAAAGGCAGGAACAATGCCGTAAGGGGTGTGTCCTAATGAGGACACGTGTGTTATCACGACAACATAGTTATCGCTTAGCTCCAGTGTTGGGGGTAACGCATTACAAGTGACTAGGGTTTAATCCCGAGAAACGGGATTCCCGGGAAATCTTATCAAGACTATTTCCCGATTCCCGGGAAAAGTTATGACGGGAAACGGGAAATTTATATATATTTTTTTATATATATAAACGTGCGCTAGATTAGATTTGCAGCTGGCTTTTTCAATGACCACTAAGCCAGCCTCAGAAGAAATGAAAGACGGTGACTTCATGAGCATTCTAAACAAAGAGTTTTCCCTCTTCGAAGCCACCAAAAGGAGACCAACCCACCTGCAACAGCTGTTTGATGCTCTTAGCACTATTCAGGCTACATCTGTGGAGGTGGAGAGAGCGTTCTCTATTTGCGGCCAATTTGTTACAAAAATACGAAACCGCCTGAGTCCATCGACACTCTCTGCTTTTTAAAAGCACATTTCCAAAAAAATTAAATAAATGAAGGGCAAGGTGAGAAATAAAAATGGTTTGAAATGCAATGCTGATAATGTGAGTGACACTTTCGCTTGTAATTGCCCTATTGCGGCAGTTTTACTGTTTATGCGTTTGTTTTAGTTTTTAAATTATTATTTCAATTCTGTTTTACCCTAGGCATGGCTCTGTCTTTAATCTTTCCGTGCACATTTACACATTTCTGAGGGTCGTTTGCTTTTATTCAGTTAAAATTGTTTTATGTTTAAAAGAAAAATATACCTGCCCTAATAAAGAAATTGTTGCTTAACTTGTAAGTGACAGTTTTGCGCGAAATTGCCCTATTGCGACAGTGTTACTGTTTGTGTTTATGCTTTTGTTTTAGTTTTTTAAATTATTATTTAAATTCAGTTTTAGTCTACATAGGCCTGGCCCTGTCTTTAATATTGCCGTGCACAGTTGCACATTTCTGTGGGTCGTTTGCTTTTATTTAGTTTAAATTTATGTTTAAAAGAAAAATATATGAAGAGTTTCGTTGCAAAACGAGATAACCACCGTTTTTTTAATTGTTCAGAAATCACGTTTTTTGGTTGTGCATTCCAATTAATTTCAATTCAACTGCAGTTGGTTTGTTTTGATTTAAACCTTCATAACTTAACAAATACGGCTAAGTAGCACCATAAAACAAAATAATAACATGATAACATAATATTAAACATGTTTTGACAAAAATGTTAAAAATGGATTTATCTCGTTTTGCAACGAAACTCTTCATATCTGCCCTAATAAAGAAATTGTTGCTTAACTTGTGAGTGACAGTTTTGCGCGAAATTGCCCTATTGCGACAGTGTTACTGTTTGTGTTTATGCTTTTGTTTTAGTTTTTAAATTATCATTTCAATTCAGTTTTAGTCTACATGGCCCTGTCTTTAATTATTGCCGTGCACAGTTGCATTTTTCTGTGGGTCGTTTGCTTTTATTCAGTTAAAATTGTTTTGTGTTTAAAAGAAAAATATAAATGCCGTAATAAAGAAATTGTTGCTTAACTTGTAAGTGACAGTTTTGCGCGAAATTGCCCTATTGCGGCAGTGTTACTGTTTGTGTTTATGCTTTTGTTGTAGTTTTTTAAATTATTATTTAAATTCAGTTTTAGTCTACATAGGCATGGCCCTTTCTTTAATTATTGCCGTGCACTGTTGCATTTTTCTGTGGGTCGTTTGCTTTATTTAGGGTAGTCAAAACTTGTAGCCTATATTTATTTAAAAGAGAAATATACCTGCCCTAATAAAGAAATTATTGCTTAACTTCGAGTGATTATTCCTCAGTTATTCTAAATTATAGTTTTATAATTTTAAAGATTTTCAGAAGTCACAGACAATCCACCTGGCATTTCGCTACGGCAGGCTGTCACGCACGCAGCTCACTTGATCCGCAGCAGAATTGATCATTGCAAAAAACGTTGTTGATATGGACATAAACTGTGTTTCTTGCCCTAATAATGATACAAATAATATAAAACATGTTGGGAACGCATATTTGAATGATATTATTGATAAATTACTTGTGCAAAAAAACAGCTATTTCCCGGGATTCCCGGGACATGGGTCGTCTTTTCCCGGGATTTGATTTGATCTAATTTTCGGGAAAATATTAAACCCTACAAGTGACGACCGTAATAATATTACTTTTCTATCGTAACGAGTATAGTAATGCATTGCTTGTATTAATGTACACATTAATATTTGAGTTACTATAAAAAAAGTAATGCAAGTTACTTTTCAGTTTAATTAATTTGATTTAAAAAAATTATGTACTGAATTAAACTTAATGTAGTCATGTAGAATTACGCAATTTGCGCCTGAGCGGGAACAGTTTGAGTCAGAAAAGGATGTGGCAGGCCAGAGCTTGACATTTTTGCGATGGAAATATGCAATTTCTGAAGTTGTTAAAGTTTAGAAACACCTGCAAGGCCTGAAAGAGATCAAGCCTCAGCCAAGCAAGAAAAGTAACGCAAGTATTACTTTCCAGTAACTAAGTAACTGTCACGGTTCGTGTAAACCGGATTGTGGAAAATAAAAAGGAGAACTCAAACGCAGACTCAATGTGCAAAAATAAACTCTGATTTATTATAAATAAACTGAAACACCCACGAGGGGGTAAAAACAGAAGGAAACAGAAACACTGGGTTGGAACACAAAATAAACAGAACACGAGAAGAACTCGGATTTGAAACTGGTGAACATAAACACAGTATCTACGACAACGCACGCACACCACACAGAGAACACAAGGGCATTATAAAGACACCACATCAATGGGGAACAGGTGAACATAATTAATCACTTAAGACATGATTACATAAGGGAGTAGGGTAAAAGTGACAAGACACTGGGAATACGTGTTACACATACATGATGTGAATACACACGTATTCCCACATAAAACAATGCTGCCCTGGTCCTGCCCTCTGGATAATAACCAAGGTCAGGCAAGACCATGACAGCCACAAAACACTGGGAACACGTGTCACACAGATATGATGTGAACACACGTGTTCCCACGTACACACACTGCGGCCCTGACCCTGCCCACAGAACATAGACCTGATCTACACTAAGGTCTGGCAAGATCACGACAGCAACAAGACACCGGGGACATGTGGCAGCCACACACAGAATGTGATCTCACATGTCCCCACACAGAACATGATACTGCCACGGTCCTGTCAGATGCACTCAGACCTACATCTAGCACGGATGTCTGACAGGACCATGACAGTAACGCAATAAGTTACTTTTTGGGGGGTAACTTATCTCTTTCACCGTCAATGTAGAGCTACACGATTAATCGTTAAAAGATCGTGAACTCGATTCGACCCCCCAAACGATCTTGATCTAGCATTTCCACGATTCATGTAATTTTTTTTCAAGGAGGAAAAACGCAGTTCTCGCGACAACACGTAATCACTAACAGCGCCTGCGATGACATCTGGACGTCACATCGGGTATTGCGCAAGCCAGACGTGATCGTGTTCACTCCACCGGTACTGCAGATGCTTTTGCCGAGAAGTTAGACAGAAAGAAACAGAAATTAAAGAAAATGAGTGAGGCAGAGCAATGCGCAATTGGCTACGTCCAAATAACCACACTTGCGGACTTTACATTTGGCCACTTACATGACGTTTTCCTGTATTTAATTTGGCCACAACTTTCTCTGTGTTTCAGCAAATGGAATTATTTTTGGTGACAAATCTTATATTTACACATATTTTGAGAAAATGCTTTGAAATTTACTACCCTTTCAGGTTGTTCATGTACAAAAAAGCCACTAAATTAAACAGCTGTAAAAATGTATCAGATAATTTTTTCATTTTTTTCATAAATCTGTTAATCACCATCAGTACTGATCAAAACTACCAAATGCTTAAAAAAAAAATCATGATTTTAACTTTTTAATTGCCAAGTTCATAAGTGGTGTCACTGATTTGATGGAAAAGAAAACACAAAATCACAGATTTTCAATATAAAAAGTGATTGTAACCTGGATATTTTTAAACCTTTTTCACAGTCTTGGGCTTGTCAAAGATTGGTAACAACATTGGCTTTCATGCATTTTTAGTTTTTGTGCAGCCTCAGTTTTTATTTTTTTCTCCCTAATTAGTTGTTTGTGGTTTTTTTTTGCCCTATTGACTTCCATTATAACAACATTTTTTGATTGCAAAGCCTGACACCATATAATCATGCATTCTTGATTGTTGGCGATTTTTCCTTTTGCTAAGTAAATTTTGTCATTTTTACTGTTGATCACCACATGGCACCATTAACCCATTAGTAGGCCTGTGCAAAAAACAGAGCTTAATTTCTGGCTTGTACATTGAGTTATGAGTAGTAAACAGTAAATGAGGGAGGAAAAGAATAAAAACTGATGCTGCACAAATACAAAAAATGCATCAAAGCCAATGTTTTTACCAAAGATCCAGTCCACAATAACTTTTTATATTGAAAATCAGTCAATTTGTGTTTTTTCCCCCCAAATCAGTGACATCACACCACTTATGAACTTGGCAATTAAAGAGTTAAAACATGGAATTTTTGTAAACATTTGGTAGATTTGATCAGTACTGAGGTTGAAAAAAAGTAGAAAAAAATTAATCGGATAAATTTTACAGCCATTTAATTCAGTGGCCCTTTTTGTACACGAACAACCCGAAAGAGTAGTGAATGAGAACAACCCATAAGGGTTAAATAAAATGAAAACATAATCACTCTGAAATTAACATTGCCTGAACTTAAAGATGATCTACATTTTAACATTTAACCTAATGTTCAGGTGTTGTAAATCTTTAAAATAAAAAATATTGAGAATAGTCAGAATTGTGATCTTTATTTTAAGCAAAAGAATCGTGAATCTCATTTTATACAGAATCGTGCAGTTCTACGCCATTGACGAGTTATCTCGTCAATTACAGGATAAAATGTGCGTTCGCCAGCATAATAGAACAGCACGCCACACGCTTGTTTATGATCTTGTAAACAAAAATGTACACTCATGGTTTCTCGAGAGAGGAATTACGAATAAAAGCAAACTTAAGATGCTACGGAAGTTGCAAACCCAATACACGTCTAATGTCTTTATAGGATGTTAATGGGATGGAAATGTATAAATGCAAACTATTCCTGGACAAATCCCAAACACATTTTCTGTGTATTTTCCATAATCTATGTGTGAAAAAGACTTAAGTCATTCACAGAGATCATTAACCCTGCAGAGACTCAAGTTATTGGTGCATTCACACTTAACCACTGAGAAACAAGCCTGATTGTACCAATGTACCACAAAATAAATATAGCTTGAAAGTGTAAAACAACTAAAAAACGTGTGGCCTTAAACTGACAAAGTTAAAATACTCCTCCACCTCATTTTAAAGTCATGCAGACAGGTCAAAGACACACAAACGTCTCAAAGATCCACAAATACTGACCACACTGTGAAATGATCGGCATGGGGTCAGAGCTCAAAGAGGGTCGAAGATGAGGGGTGGAGACGTGTGAAGGGTCTGCAAACCAGGACAGTGATGTAATAGAGAGGCTCCAGAGACGGAAACAGCACACAGACACCTGAGACCCAGAGACACAGATGTGTGTTGGATATATGACAGATCTGCTTACTGAAGGGTGCCACAACGTCTTCCTGACTTCCTGAATCTACCAGAGTTGGGAATGTCTATTGAACTACAGTCATTTCAACTATATACAGTTTGTACACATTGAAACCAAACAAAATTTGTCAAGGACCTAGGTGCTACACAAGACTCACATTATCTTAAATATGATCGAAGAAATACATAAAGATGGTTTTAATAGATTTGAAAATATAAAGAATTTAGCCAAAACCTAAAAGAAAATAAACATTATACTAAGAACACTTTACAGTAATACTAAATGTATTAATGCATGTAGCTAACGTGAACTAACATATGATTCTTTAGCAACAGGCTTTAGCAATATAGTTTATTAGCATTTATGTTAGTTAAAGGTATAGTTTGCCTAAAAGTGAAAATTCTATCATCATTTTCTCACTCTCATGTTGTTACAAACCTGTATAATTTTTGTTTTGTTTTGGTGAACAATAAGGAAGATATTTTGAGGAATGTTTGTAACCGAAACGATCATCATGACGATTCCTCATCAAAACACAGAAATGTATACAGGTTTTTATGATAGCAAGTAAATTATGACATAATTTTAATTTTTAAGTGAACTCTCTCTTAAAGGAATAGTCTACTCATTTTCAATATTAAAATATGTTATTACCTTAACTAAGAATTGTTGATACATCCCTCTATCATCTGTGTGCGTTTACGTAAGCACTGGAGCGCGCTGCGACGCTTCGATAGCATTTAGCTTAGCCCCATTCATTCAATGGTACCATTTAGAGATAAAGTTAGAAGTGACCAAACACATCAACGTTTTTCCTATTTAAGACGAGTAGTTATACGAGCAAGTTTGGTGGTACAAAACAAAACGTAGCGCTTTTCTAAGCGGACCCGAAAGAGGAACTATATTTTATGGCGCAACAGCACTTTTGGGAGTACCTGGACTCGGCGCAGTAACACCCTCCCTCTCCCATTATGAGAGTGAGAAGGGGAGCGGACTTTTCAGGCGAGTCGAAGTACTCCCAAAAGCGCCATTACGCCACAAAATATAGTTCCTCTTTTAAATCCACTTAGAAAAGCGCTACGTTTTATTTTGTACCACCAAACTTGCTCGTATAACTACTCGTCTTAAATAGGAAAAACATTGATGTGTTTGGTCACTTCTAACTTTATCTCTAAATGGTACCATTAAATGAATGGGGCTAAGCTAAATGCTATCGAAGCGTCGCAGCGCGCTCCAGCGCTTACGTGCACGCACACAGATGATAGAGGGATGTATCAACAATTCTTAGTTAAGGTAATAACATAGTTTAATATTGAAAATGAGTAGACTATTCCTTTAAATGCCAACACAATTGTTCATGTAAGTTCATTGTGCATTAACTAATGTTAAAGGAAAACGTCTCGGTTACGTATGTAACCCTCGTTCCCTGAAGGAGGGAACGGAGACGTCACGTCGTGACCGACGAATTGGGAACTCGCTTAGAGAGACCAATCTGCTTCGAATACTACTAAAACGCCAATGAACTTGGCATTGAGATATTTGCATAATGCTGGCGCCGCCCCGCCAGGTGCGTATATAAGCCACAGGTGCAAATGTAGAAATCAGCTTCTTTTTCGCTGAGAAAGCCAGAAAGTGTGACCGGCCGATAAACAGCAGGGAGCAGCCCTGTGGCGACGGGACGTGACGTCTCCGTTCCCTCCTTCAGGGAACGAGGGTTACATACGTAAACGAGACGTTCCCTTTCAGTCGGTCACTACGACGTCACGTCGTGACCGACGAATTGGGAATCCCTACCAAAACGCCACTGAGGGCTGACCTCTTCCAGTGTCTGCGTAAAGCCCTCCGGTTCCACTTAAGGATAAGGAGAAATAGGTTTTAAGGCAGAAGGCCGGGCACTAGATGTTCCTTTAACCCACAGTAGTGCCAGCGACTGGGAAGCGCCCTATCTGAGCGGTATAGGGACGCTGCAGAAGCCACCGCCCGTTAAGGGCTATTGGTGGGCGAAAGTCAACCGTAGTTGAGGTATAAATGACAGCCGTGGCTGTGTAAGCAAAGCAGTGCTCTGCTGAGGGAAACGTGGGCTAGTAGGATTAACCCCACGGAAAAATACTCACAGAGGAACCCGGTGGGACGCAATGTGGATGCCCGAGCCAAACACAGGTTCGCGAGGATGCAGCTAGTGAAAGGCTGGCAGCGGATGCTCCGCAACATCAGGCTGCCAAGGCAGCGGAGGAAGGCAAAACAAATTATTACGCATTTTTGCCTCGATGGCCTTCCATACTGAGCTCAGTTTGGAGCAGCAGTCGGAAGCTGCAAGCCGACCTGCGAGCCTGTTCCCTGTGCTTCCCCTAACGAGGACAGGACACAAGAGGGGACAGGCTCGACACGAACACTGTAAAATCTAATGAACGTATTAGGTGTCGCCCAACCAGCAGCTCTGCAGATGTCTGTTAGCGAGGAACCACGCGCGAGTGCCCAAGATGAGGCAACACTCCGTGTGGAGTGCGCTCTCAAATTAAATGGACAAGGAATGCCCTGCAGATTATAAGCAAGGGCGATAGTATCAACTATCCAATGAGACATCCTCAGCTTAGTGACAGCTTTCCCTCTCTGCTGACCACTGTAACAAACAAAGAGCTGATCTGAGGTCCTAAGGCTTTGTGTGCGATCCACGTAGATGCGTAACGCTCGTACGGGGCATAATAAAGCCATAGTTGGGTCTGCCGCCTCCGCGGGCAAAGCTTGCAAGCTCACCACCTTATCTCTGAAGGGAGTGGTGGGAACTTTGGGCACGTAGCCTGGTCTGGGTCTCAGTGAGACAGCAGGACCAAACTGAAGGCACGAATCGTCAACAGAGAATGCATATAAATCCCTTACTCTCTTCACGGAGGCCAATGCTAGCAGGGTCAGAGTTTTCATTGACAAAAGCTTCAGACTCGCAGACTGCAAAGGCTCGAACGCGGTACCTGTAGTAGGGCTTCAGCACCATGGACAGGTCTCGGAGGAATAGAGGGAGGGCGCGAGGGGTTTAGCCTGCGAGCGCCTCTTAAAATCTAATAACCAAATCATGCTTGCCAACTGATCTGCCGTTAATAAGTGAGTGATGAGCAGAATAGCGGCGACATCAACTTTAATGATGGAGGGTGACAGCCTACCATCTAACCTATGTTGAAGATATATAAAAGCACAATGTAAAGCATTCTCTGGGGTCCTCGTGTTGCGAAGAGCACCAGGTGACGAAAAGGGTTTCATTTAAGTGCGTAAGCCCGTCTTGTGGACGGTGCTCGTACCGCGTCGATGGTGTTAGATACCGCTTGCGATAAATCACCTAAACCTTGCGCGCACTCAACGACCATACATGGAAATCCCACAGGTCGGGGCGCGGGTGCCAAATGTGCCCCTTCCTTGGGAAAGAAAGTCCTTCCTCCGGGGAATTCGCCAGGGAGGGGCTGTCGCGAGGAGCATTAACTCTGAAAACCAATTCCTGGTCGTCCAGTACGGGGCGACTAATAAAAGGCTCTACTCGTCCTGCCTGACTTTGCACAGTGTCTGTGCGATTAAGCTCACTGGAGTGAATGCGTATTTGCGCGTCCTCCGCGGCCAGCTGTGTGCCAACGCATCCACGCCGAGGCTGCCCTCGGTTAGTGAATAAAACAGGCGACAGTGGGTATCGTCCGGTGACGCAAATAGATATATCTGCGCACGACCGAACTTCTTCCAAATTAGCTGAACCGTCTGGGGGTGGAGTCGCCATTCGCCGGTGCGCGCAGCTCGGGAAAGCGCGTCAGCCGCTGTAATGAGCGTACCCGGGATGTGAATGGCACGAAGGGACCTCAGATGCTTCTGACTCCAAAGGAGGAGATGACGAGCGAGATGCGAAAGGTGACGAGAGCGCAAAAACCGCCTTAACGGTAAATAACGCAACAGTCGCAATGTTGTCGGTGTCGGCTAATACATCCTTCCCTAGCATCTCCATAGCGGAGCTTACAAGTCCCAGATATACAGCGCACCGCTTGCGGCAGTTGGGGTGCTATGCACACCCCTGAGACTGCAAGCCCGTCATACGTGGCTGCTCATCCCGTGCTGGGGGCATCGTATGTGCTACAGAATGCCAGGAGACCCGACTCAGGGGCATATCTTGCTATAAGAAATGCTGGGTCTGCCACGGGGTAAAATTGAAATGACACGCAGGTGTAATGGTTACACAGTGTATGCCGTTGCGCCACGCTCTCCTCGAGACTCGATCGTAAAACCACTGCTGAAGCGGTCTCATATGAAGCAGCTCGAGCAGTGTCACAGCCGCAGCATGCTGTCATATGTCCAGGAGCTTCTGAAATTGTTTCAGAGAGACCGCATACTTCCCTCGAATTAAACAGAGGCAAGTCAGAACTGACTGGTTGCGCGCTCTTGTAAAACACGCCAATAAAACGACCGAGTCTATTTCCATACTGAGAAAAAGATCCTCTGCACGGGGCAAAGTTGCTCCTTTCCCAGCTGACCTGATGACTTAAACGAGCGAGATGCTGAAGCATTAACTCTCTGTGTTCGCGCACGTCTGCCAAGAACGAGCCATTATAGTTGACGTAAATATAAGCAGAATGCGAACAACGCTCTCTCTCGGAGATTTTAATGCCGTGACTAGCACTTTCATGGAGACACGGGGAGAGAGAGACAGCTCGAATGGTGTACTTGGTATTAATATGCCCACCCCATGACGCAGAGCGAATAAACGGTCTAAGGCGAGGGGAGATGGACACATGAAGTACACGTCTACAGGTCTAAGGCTGCAAACCGATCTGAATATTGAAATACGAGCCTCGGCGTATCATCCTAAAGGATCACATTTGTAGAGCCGGTGCGTAAATAAATCGGTCGTAACCCACCGCGTATTTTGGGTAATATGAGATAAAGGCTGGAAAAAACCTTATCATCATTCTCGGTAAGAGGGACCGGCTCGAAATGTCCTTCGCCACTATAGTGAAACGAATGCCCGTAGAATTTGGGGGAGTGCCGGTAATTGTATTTCGTAACCGAGGTGGACAGTGCGTAAAACTCAACGAGACGGGCTGGGAACTGAAGCGAAGCATCCAGGGACCGTACGAGGAGAATTAACGACACTACCGAAGTACCCGCGGTGGGGCAGCGAAGCGAGACAGGTGAAACTGCCGGTGCGTCTGCTGTGACAGCATAAACATATACAGTATGTGTGTGTGTGACACTGACCTGAGCCCGCTGAGGGGTGACGGTCGTCTGGTCTCCTGCGCGGAGAGCGCAGACTCCGGAAAAACACCCGCTGGCGATAGAGGAGAGATAGGGTGAGCTGGTGTGCTCGCTCACGGCTCTTTCGATCCTCTGGAGACCTGGAGAGGGAAGAGGAATGCACTCTTATGTGTGGTTAAGTGGGTACCGGCTGGACAGCCGGTGGAACAGATGCAAACCAAGAATTTTCCACCCGACCCTCTACCTGGGGAAGGAGCGAATCACCGTCTCCTGAAGAGTGATCCTCTGCCAATCCGGGTCGCCCGTTTACTGGCCACTTAAACTCCCGATTTTCACGGGAAGCGGCTAAGCGGGCGGGGCGAGCTGCTGACGACCGGTTCCCATGCGCTGCCGAGATGGGGTCCGAGGAGGGGAACAGAGGTGGCCGCCGCAGGACGCCGACGGTGAGAGGCAGACTGAGGAGCCGGCGTGGTGGACCAAGGGCAGCTCTCTTTTGCCGGGGCATGACCTAGGAGATCGCCTCAGTCTGCGCAGCGGAGCTGTACGACTCCACGGGCTCACCGAAGAGGCCGGTCTGTGAGACAGGGGCATTCAAGAAGTTGTTCTCGTCTGCGTCCGTCATGTAAGCCAGACATAGCCAAAGGTGGCAATCTTGAACACTGTGGTGGACATCGCACGACTGAAGGTCGCGGCTTCCCTCGTAAATCTCTAAAGCCTTCACTTGGTGAACCTGCAGTAACATTATTGCGTGCAGGGCTGAAGCCGCGTCTCCGCATGCCTGATGGGCAGCGCCCGTAACCGGACGACTGTCTATACAAACACGGGAGGGAAGGGTTGGGTGGTCCCTCCAGGAACGCAGCTGCATCGCAACCCCCCGCTCTACTGAAGGGATCCCCGTCCTTAGCGGCTCCGTTGGTGAGGGAGGTGAGGGCTGAAAGCTGAACGGCCGAGACGGCCGCAAATCACGTCAGCTCTTCGTGCCGTCGGGAAAGGCAGGAGGTGAGGACCGTAGAGGCCCAGGCAGCTCCGAAATACCAATCATATGGGCGGGACGGTTCGGGCGGAGTGGGATTAACCCCTCCAACTCTACCGTTTCCGCCGCTCGAGCGGGCACGGCCGCCATCTCCGGGAATACTCCGCCTCGGAGGGAAAAGATGGGCACCCCTCTGATGCTGCAGAAGTGACGGGACCAGAAGGAGGTCCAATGGATTCGGCAGAAATCGCAGAACACGACTCTGCAGTCTCCACCGGAGCCTCAACCGGCTGAGGATGAGAAGGCCGGTAGGTGAAGGACGCATCCTCCGTCCTACTCAGCGTAGTGATGCGAAGAGCGTCCTGCGAGCGCTTGACAGCCGCACCATGGCGGCGTTCAGCACTGCAAAGGCGCGGACGTCGTTCCCATAGAAACGACAGTCGGCTCCGCAATCCAAGAGAGTTATGCTCTCACAGAGAGAACAAAAGCTCTCCACGAACGCAGCCTCGGAGTGCTCGATGCGCAAGCACGAAGACAGCGCTCGTGACCGTCACTGGAATCCCTGTACTTCTCGCACCCAAGATCGCACGGAGGAAAAGCTATCCTGAAAAGGACGCTGATCTCCGAATATACGAGAGAGTGTCTGTCTTTAAAAAGACACAGAGCTCTCACGTATCACTCTTTAGGGAAATCACTCTTTAGGTGCTCAGCTGATGATGCGCACAGGGAAAGGCAATGCACACACTAAACTCAAAACAAAAAATATGCAGAGCAGTGGAATACTGCGAGCGTCCGCTGTGTCAGTACTGCTTGTCAATCAACTTCAGCAACCGTTCCCAGAAGAGCAGAAAGTAGCTTCTCAGTAGCAGATACTGCCGGCTTTCGAAGCGATAAAAAGCTGATTTCTACATTTGCACCTGTGGCTTATATACGCACCTGGCGGGGCGGCGCCAGCATTATGCAAATATCTCAATGCCAAGTTCATTGGCGTTTTAGTAGTATTCGAAGCAGATTGGTCTCTCTAAGCGAGTTCCCAATTCGTCGGTCACGACGTGACGTCGTAGTGACCGACTGAAAGGGAACATCATAGTTTTTCAATATTTTACTATGTTCTTACCTCAACTTAGATGAATTAATACATACCTATTTTTTTTTTGCGTGCACTTAATCTTTGTACAGCGTGTCGTGAATGTGTTAGCATTTAGCCTAGCACCATTCATTCCTTAGGATCCAAACAGGGATGAATTTAGATGCCACCAAACACTTCCATGTTTTCTCTATTTAAAGACTGTTACATGAGTAGTTACACGGTTAAGTATGGTGACACAAAATAAAAAATGGTGATTTTTTAAGCAGATAAAAATGAATACTATGTTGTATGGCGGAAAAGCACTTAGTTTGCAGCACTTCAAACTCGGGTGCAGTAATATTGACGGACGTTTGAGCGAGAGGGGAGTAGTCAGGAGTGATGATGTTACTGCGCCAGAGGTCGCACGTTATTTATGTGCATTATTTACATGCTACAGTAGTTAAATTCCATTAAGATAATGTAATTAATAGTGGGAAATAACAATCTTCTTAACCCTTTAGTTTCACTTCATCACGCAGCTATTCCCGTTAGAGGTAAAAACATTTAATTCATTAATAATCTAGTATGTGTTCATTTTCTGTCATAGTTTCTTCAAAATTAAGTTTTATTTGAGTGATTTAAATAAAAATATTTTCATTTTCATCATGACGCATACGCCCGGCCTTTTGATTACACCCTCCCCCGGTCCCAGTTCACCTTAACTAACATATTTTCTGCGGGAAACCCTGTAAGAGTTTTTGCTTTTGCTCTAGAAAAGTTAATAAAGATTACTTTTTGCCCCAATTTAACAACATAATTTTGGATACAACGTTCAAAACATTTAATGCAAAAATGCAGAAAAAAGCAGTTAAGTTCTGTAATTTTATATCTTCAGCAGAATTAACTCCATAATATCTAATATTCGTTATGTTGCCCTGCTCTTATCGAATCAACTGAAAAAAAAACGTGTAACATATCAGAGACAACAAATTTGTGTTGACCTAATAAAACTCTTCTGCTGTGTGACTGTGTTACATTTCTTGAATTCAGTATACTGTACCGTTCAAATTCAACATCCTGGGAGGTGCGGATAATTCAATTCAAATGCAAATACATAAATCCACAGGTTCGTGTCTGGACTCTAATTCAAAATCAACAACACCTCTGCTTCCCAGCTCGTCACCTATCTACCGAAATGTCCTGGCATCATCATCTCTGTCCTGCATGTGCAACCATAGCAGGAACTGCATGAAGAAACACGATCCCATTGCCTCAGAATACAACATACCGTCATGCCATGCACGGTCACAGCACCACAGAAAGACGTGAAGTTTGACAAGCAGACACACAAGAGACCGTATAAAACAACACAAGTGTGTTAGATACACCAGTGCAGAACTCATTAGCTGAATAAATGAAACTCCCGGCGGACAGAGAGATGATTAGAAAGATTCAGTAAGCTGAAACATGTGTCCGTACATACTGTACAGTAAGCCTGTAAATATAGGCCTTGCCATATGGACCCAAATCCTATTTATAGGTGATAATGAATTGTCACTTTGTTAAAATCAGTCAGTGTGTCATCATGTCAACACTACACTGATTAATGCTTAGTAAACGTTGACTCCACTAGTAGTGCCAATGTGGTTGGCTGAATGTCAAAACAACATGTCATGATTGCTTACAATAAATGTTTGTCGTCAATAAACAAGCTAAACATCATTAATGTTCATGTAAAGTCATTTCAGAGAATTGTTTCCAAACACATTATAAATGTTAGAAATGTATTTCTGAAACATGTTACAAAGACTGTGAACTATGTAGTACTGAACTGTGAAGTTAAGGGGCGTGTACACAAAATCATAATCCAAAAAATCCAATACCCGCCATGATATTCTGTCATCTTTTCTCCCTTTTTTCCCAAAATGCGACAAACGCCACTCCTCCTTTTTTACAGAACGCAATAAATCCATTTCTGATATTACACGCAATGTAAACAAACATGGCGGCACGCTGAGAAAACGGAATCCTAATTTTCTTCATCTACTTTGTACTTCGTGATCAACAAACAAAACAAAATAATACTTTAATAGCATTGCCAAACCTGTGATGGTTTTCTGTGACGGGAAAGAAAAGTAAGCCATCAACATCTAATAATTTCCGCGAGAGGCACTCGGTTGCTTGTTCTCCAGACAGCATCAAGCTTCTCATGCTAAAACATTGTGTTCTTAATATAACAAAGTAAGTGTTTTGGTTAATGCCATTAATGTTTATTTTTTAATCATTCTATACCACTAGTCAACTAAATAAATATAAAATGGTAAAGATGAATGCACATTTATACATTGATTTAATAGATATAGCATTTTGAAATAAAAAACTTTCATGTATTTATTGCATTTTTTTTAAAAAATAATTCTTTTTTATAATAAATATTTTAAAATAATGTTTTTTTTTTTAATTTTTTTTTTTTTTATAACCTAAAGATGCTATGTGAAAGTTTGTAACAGAAAATAGTGGTTTTCATCTTGTCACTTTCTTGAAAACACGTTTTTACCGAAATTTGTCAAAATGGATTTATTGCATTTTGGAACCAAACTCTTCATATATTTTAAAAGAAAATATAGAAATAGATATAGAAATAGAAACTGCTGTATACAACTTTTTTTTAAAGGCTGGCGGCAAATGAAATATAAATGACTTTTAAAACTATATTTTTTATATTTGTAGTTATCGTTATAATGTGAATGGCCCTTTACACTGCTAAATAGTTTTTCCACATTTCTGTGTTCAAGATTATTTGGCCACGACAATCACAAGCATCAATTCAAGTTGTAGCTGTATAAGTTGAGAGTCGACTTTTGTGAGTGGGCGTGGTTTCAGCGCTGGCAGCGGACACTTTTAATCATTCAAATTTGTCTGTGTGGTTAATAACACATTTTTCTGTTTTCTAAAAACACAATAAATATCTGACTTTACACAGATTTTAAAGTAATAGTTCACCCCAAATAAAAAATCAGCTCTTTACTCACACTCAAGTTATTGGATAGTGATGGTTTTTGAAGCCCATCCATCATCAGAAAAAGGAATCCATACGATTCAGGTCTGATATATACTATAGGAATGTAACGATACATTGCGATTTTGGTTGCTATGCTTCTCAATGAATTACAATAAAATGCCGCTCCATCCAAAAGCCAGAGGGCGCTCTCTTACAGAAACTCAATATGCACCGCAGAAGAAGAACCATTACACACGCAGCTCCAGGTAATGTGTAAGCATATTTATATTGTTGTTTCTTAAACACTTAAAGGTATTTTCATGATAATAAAGAATATTTATAATGATTATATTTGACGAGTGTTGTTTTTTCAAATGCATGTTATAAACGACTCAAACTGTGATTTTACATTGATAAGGACTTATCAATAGCCGTAGTACATGAAATAATTGTGCATAATACAGTCCTTCAAGAAAAACACGATTATGCGATCGCATAATTTAATGCATAATCCGCCAAAGTCTTTCGCCGCATAAATTAAGGTGACCCTACGTGCCATTCTTCCCGGACGCGTCCTGTCCAGGTTTCGGTGCGTCTTCCGGAAGTCGTATTTGTTGACCGCACGCAATTCAGTAAAAAACATAAGAACATAAATCATTCTTACCTTAAAATGTAACGGTTGCTTTTCTGTAATAATAATAATAATCCATGACGTATTGCTTTAACAAATACGACTTCCGGAAGACGCACCCGAAATCCTGGACAGGACGCATCCGGGAAGAATGGCACGTATGGTCACCCTACATAAATTGCAGATTTCTGCTCGCAAAATATGCGTGGCTTGCATGATTTCATAATCCCCGCATTTTCGTAGGAAAAAGTTATATATATCTCAGCAGAAAGTAGAAAAATGTTGCATTTACTTCACACAAGCCCAGCCATGTCCCCTGGTGTCATGATAATGTTAGGAAGTGACGTAATTACGTGACGTGAACATCAATGAAAAGCTGCATACAGTTTTTACAAATTCCCGCAATTTTGCAAAATTCCCACAATTTGATCGCAAAAAATTGCATAAATATCCCACATATTTCATCACTTTTTTTTAAGAAAACGTGCTGCAAGATCAAGGATTTTTGCCCGCAACAATCACAAAAAACGCCACGTTTTTCTGGAAGGACTGATAATATCGCCCTTGTGATTCACAATCAATTTTGGACAGGTATATGCCGAAATACAGTCACACCCCTAATATATTAAAAAATGCGTATTGTGAGCGTATCTAAGCAATCAATATGTGATGTTGTCTTTAAAAGTTAACAAAAATCAAAAATGGCGGTATGGTACATTCGACGATCATTGGTTCTCACAAGTCTCGTGTCTAGTCATCATATGCATAATGACGAAAAACTCCCAATCATGAGAACCAATGATCGTCTTGCGTTCCTAGGTGAAGCTGACGTGGGCACGTCTGCAAAACATATTTTTTGAATTGTGATTGCTCAACTTTCATTGACAACAACACATGTCACATTTGGAAACGTGCAGCGGTCGTGACTGATTAATCTGTAATAACATCTGCCTCTATAGGGGCATGTTTCATTGTCTATTCAATTACTTTTAGCGTCTTAACATTTCCCATTTCCTCCACACTTCATTCCTCTCACAACCCATCTCTCTCTTTCTCCTTCCTCCCTTTCTCTCTCCTCACCCTGACAGCTGATAAGCGGTGACTTCCAAAACAATCCAATCTGTTACATCTCACTGCTCACATGGAAAACCTAAAAAGATACAAACTTCTAGGGGGGGGGGTCTGGAGGGAGAGAGAGACAGAGAGAAAGAGATGAAGGTGAAGAGGCTCAGTGAAGAAACATGTTGTGTCTAAAAGTGAAGAATGTTGCCTTGCTGTCTAGCCAGTGAAGCATTTTAGCAGTGTAACAGTGCATTTAAAACAGATACTATTTCTCTTACTACCATGATTTTTTTAAATACAAGTAGGGTTGCCAAGTCTGCATGACTGAGCCTGTCAAAACGTCAATCAAAAATAACCCAAAACGGACCCAATGTCAAACCCCAAACATCACTGGAAAGGCAGCTATGTAAGTCATATAAAGTTTATAACTGGTAAGAAAATAATATAGCACCATTTAATTTAATTTGTTTTATTGTGTGCAAAATGTATTAATGTAAAAAAAAAACATTTACTGGAGCTAAAAAATTTGAGTTTTAATTAAAAATGTATTATCTCGATTAGTAGATCATTGCGTTAGCAGTGCCAAGGACATACAAGGAAACAAAAAACACATGAATAGTACTACCTTGATTGCACAAGTTGTTTTTGATAAAACCATCTGAAATGAATAAATCTAAATCAGCGATAATACCAATAAAACTACTCTAAGCTTGGTTTGTGACCTTGCTAGAAGCTGTTACCATTGGCATTTTCCCTCCATTCAATCTCATAGATGTCTAATAGAAACAATCAAAATATTAAAGGCAGGGTACCTGATTTTGAAAAAATGCTAACCTATTAGCGCTGAAATCATGATCCCACCCTACATTTTAATCACGATCCAAAGCCACGCCCTATCCAAAACACGTTCACAGTAGAGCCCTGCATTTCAGCCCAAGCCTAACGGGGCCAACCTTTTTACGTCCCTCTGGTCAGGTTTCGGGCCAATTTTAACATCACAGCTGATATGCGGGTCAGACCGCTGCCTTTTTCAGACTTCTCCATCTTTTTATATTTTTGTAAATCAATGTAATTAAAAGAAACGTTGAGGCATTGATGATTGTAAAAAAAACATAGGAAGACGTTTAACCTATTGCACAAGTCCGCTATACGCACACACGCACATTTACAATGCAGCTGTTGCGTATTTAGCAGCCAGACCTTCAGCGCACCTGGAAAAATTATAAATGTAGGACTAGATTAAAACTTTGAATACTGTGCATATTATATGCACACAGCATCCAAGACATAACCTAAAGACTTCTCCCTGTATTTATGTCATGCATAGCCATGTTCTGCTGTAAAGTCCTTACATTTAAAAAAAAAACATAGCGAAGTTGTAAGATAAGGCTGCATGTTTATTTTGATTCATGTTTCTTTCGTTTTGTATAGCCCTTTCATTATTTTTCTGCCCCCATTGCAACAACGAGCAGCAGAGTAGCCTGCCTTCGCTTTTTAAAAATTGTCTGTGTTCATAATAAACATTTAAACTAACATTGTGATATGCTGAAAATATATATTTTATATAGATATTATTGTAGGCAAATTAAGTGTTGATTTGGGACGCTCAATTGATCAAACATATCGTCAACTTTTTGTCGGCCGCTAACCTCTTGATCATCATAAAAAATGATGTTAACAAATAAAAAATGCTCTAAAATGTAAGTTAAAAAAGAAATATAACTATTTTGCTGTTTAAAACAACACTTTATTTTATGGTATCACTGTTACAGTGTAATTATACATTTAACTACCAAGTAATAATCATTAACAACATATACTTACTATAGGGTTGGGGTTAGGATTAAGGTTTGGTTTAGGGTAAGTTGCATGTAATTATGCATAATTAACTGTTAGTACTATAATAATTACATGTAGCATGTGTACCAAATCACTGTTAAATAAAGTGTTACCGAAAAGGCTTGTGTTAATATGCTCTAATACTGAATTTAGCCTATATTAAGATATTTCCATCAGTTTTTCAAGACAATCTAAATATATTTTTATCTTGTAAACAGATATGAAATAATAAATGACTGTCGCGTCACGCAGTAACAGAGATGATTGAGATCACATGATGCAGTGTCTCATGTCTGTGGTCATAGATTCCTAATGGGGAGGACTAAAAAGGTCGGACTCTGGCTAAGAATTCTGATAAGCTGTCGGTCAAGGGCCGGGCTAGGGCTTAAGTGTCTCTGGCCAGGGCCGGATCTCAAGCCCGTGGAGGGCTTTAGTTCACAGATGAGGGGCAAAAATTGCATGCGTCCAATTATTGCATTCAGCCCAAATTCAATGATTTGTTGAACATTTTTTGGTCCTACGCCTTTCACAGATGAAATTTATTTAATAAAAATACATTTAAACAACTTAACATAGTGATTGGTATCAGGATGTGAGGAGACTTTTAACCAGCATAACTACAAATGTTTCTGGATCAAATCAGATACACTGTCTTTAAAGCAATCACATCTTTAATGTTTCTTTCTTATTGTTTTGTAAAGAACAAAATAATAATAATATGTTTATTTATATAGTGCCTTTCCAAAGCTCAAGGACGCTTCACAATAACAATAAGGAGCAAACAATAAATACATACAGAAACAGACAATGGACAATTGCCCAGTCCAAGCGATCACAGTTGCGTTTCGCATTGCATGTGTAATAAACAATAACCAAAAATAACACAAAGCAAAACAAGCAGGATCAAAACAAGACAACATGGAAAATCAGTAGCTGAAGCAAAGGTCTGATGCAACAGGTTAATTGAGTGTAAGGAAACTGATTAAGAAAAACATGTCATGACAGATAGTATTTGAATGAAAATGAATGCCCACACCAAATTTCTATTCTATTTGTAATATTCTTGTCCAAAAATATGAGGGAGAGAGAGAGATTTTTTTAAATTTTGAAAAAATACTTACAATAATCCACATAAAACACAGACAAATCACAAATTCACATTCAACATTACACAAAACCAAATTCCTACATTAACAGAAAAGAAAAATTTATATTTCCATCAATAATGTAGCACAAAGCTAGCCTGGTCCAACCAGACTCTCATACATTAATTTCATTTGTACAGAGAGTCTGGCCACGCTCCATTACAAAGCATTACTTCCGTTAAGGAGGGTCTCCTGTTGCAGATTTTTGCAGGAGAAAACGAAACTGTACAGAGCAGTCCCAGACGTAGTACTGAAGCTAAATGAAAATGAAGTGGAAGCACATAGGAGGGTGGAGCCAGGCTAGCACAAAGCCCCATTCTGACATCATTTTGTCTTGAAAGTTAGAACGTCATTTCTGGATGAATAAAATGAAAACAACAAGTATTCTGAATTTCATTGTGGCCAAGAACAAAGTAATTATAGTAATGAGAGAGAGAGAGAGAGAGAGAGAGAGAGAGAGAGAGAGAGAGAGAGAGAGAGAGAGAGAAGCTGCATTTCCATTAATATTCCTTTAAATTGCACAAATTGACATTTTGAATTGAAAATACGGCCAATGACAATATGTCAATTAAAACTCCCATATATCACAAAAAGTGTTCACGCTTGCATAAGGTGGCTTTTCAGGCAATTCGGGTATTTAGCAAAACTGTGATGGAAACAATTTATTCGCATTTTCCGTTTACATACCATTTACATCCTATATAAATATATATAATTTCGATATATATATATATATATATATATATATATATATATATATATATATATATATATATATATATATATATATACAGTATATATATATATATATATATATATATATATATACAGTATATATATATATACAGTATATATATATATATATATCTCCCAAGGGTTTTTTTTTCTCCTAGGACTTTTTTCCCTCCTGGCTTAAAAAGTCGGGAGGTTTTTCTCCTAGGGTTTTTTTTCAACCCCAGGGTAGACTTTGGCTTTACTTAGCACCCTCTTGTATATAATACATTATTAATACGCTCCCTTGTAAAGTTTATTCATATTCATTTTCAGGTATGCAATCACATAATTATCATTTGAAGGTGACGCGGTATATGCCAAAACCTCCTAGAAACACCTCAATATGTGTCTGCTCCTAAATATATAAAGGGCTTTCCCTGCCAATAATGTTTGGATAACACTCCTAGATCTCGTTTGATTTAAAATAACCTCTAAGAAACACCTTCACATTGCCCCTTTTAAGTATAAGTGGCTTTCCTTGGCATTAATGTTTGGATAATACTCTTACGTCTTCTTCGGTTAAAATTAATATCTAGTGCGGTGGATGTGATGTTAATAAACCTACCAACATCAGTCAACATGATGTGTGGAATGACTTATCGCGAGAGGAAAAACTCTCAGTCACATGTCATCAGTTTACGGAAATGTTGTCATTTCGCAATAGTCTTTTGTCGACATTTAGAAAATAATAAGTGTAAATGTGTCTATAGACTATACAGTATGAAACAGAAGTCATTAAAAAGCACAGTTAAGAGAACAAATAAAAAATTAAAACCCTTTTCTTAAGAAAAAATGCATTTTTACCATGATTTTAAATGTCTCTAATGATGCCTGATCTGTGATGAATAATTGGACATGTGCTAATAAAACCACATTTATCTGTTTAATATGCATGAATGTAATGTGTTTTGCTTTGTGTTTAATATTCTCATGCAAACCAAATTAGCTTAAATGTTTTTATTTTTTATGATTATTGTAATGATGGCACCACGTTATTTATCATTTATTATTTATTATTTATATAATTCATAACCTGAACCTGTTCAACACTGCACTACACTGACACGTATGTTTAAAGAGCTGTCACACAACAACTCAAGGTCTTTATTAAACAACCTGAAAAATCCATTTTAAATTAAATGAATTATATCATTTAAAGGGATAGTTTACCCCAAAATGAAAATTCTGTCATCATTTACTCAACAGGCATGGTGTCAAGAGGGGGCTTGGGGGCTTAGCCTGCCCTGCGATGGTCTCAAGCCTTATCACTGGGCTCTTTTATATGTGGGCTTTAGTCCCCCAATATTCTTCCACATCACAATTGTCGACATTTGGAAAACAACGCAGCTAGAGAGAGACAGTTATCACATAGTGATTTTGCTGTATTTTATAACCTTGTAATTTTCTCAATTAGCCACTTTATTGTTTCAGTGAAGGGCGACTCGACCCGCATACAAACACGCAGTTGACACGCAGAGGGTAAAGAAGGCGCTGTGAATAAACAGCGGACAGCAGGGCCGGACCTCTGCTATCACATCTGTTGTGTCTAGCACGTAATTCACACTCAGCAGGTTGTGATACAGACGCGCATGCTGGCTTTAATATTTCTCACCAGGTTCCTAGCAGCTCTTTGAGTGACAGACAGATGCAGGAAAGTGTCACCGATGTAATCTCTCATCTTATTTTGAGAGGTGGTGATCTTTAACTGTCATTCTAAATACCTGCTGAAGGAAAAAAAAACCCTGTGGACCGAGCTGAAGGACACAGGACATGACAAACATCGACGAGCTTCCTATGTAGGTTTATTTTTGTTCAATCGTCCCGAAGTCAATGCTTTTTATGTGGTTTTGGTTGAACTATTTAAATAACAAAAGCCCAAGATGTTTTCACATTTCATTGATGACTTTTTAAAGCTCTGAAGTGTCTCCAGACTTTGTCAGGGACTTTAAACGCATCACGGATGAAGGTCTCAGAAACAACACAACATGGGCACAATTCCCAACAAATATTCATCCACAGAGCATTTCCTTATCAGGAAACATGTTTTTAAATGTGTTTAATAATGAGCTGTCGGGAGCTTGGTGGTGATGTTGTTGATGTCGAAAGACTTGTATAGTTCACTTGGAGTCTAATGTTAGGTTTGTATTTTTAGTAAATGCATTTAGACTTCAAAATGAATAAACGTTGTGTTATCTTTTTGGACAAAACGTTGGGCAAAACATGTAAAAGCTTATTTTTTTGCATAATTCATAAGTCTATTGGAAAAATGAATAAGGGTTTTTGGCGAGGGAACCAGCGTCCCGCTAACAAAAATACTTCATCCCTGCGGTACTCGATTGACTGTATAGATTTAAAGAATACATTATATTTCTTTTTGAGTTGTGCTCACTGTACAATTATACATTTTACTAATACAAAAAGACACAAAAAGTTCTCTGAAATAGTAAAATTTCAAATGACTTCTGTGATCAGATTTGATTGGAAAACAATGGAAATGCATGTTGCATTATATTTTACTTTTCACTACTTTTCATAGCCAGCAAGGACAATATATACATACAATAATGTAAAAAATTCTTAGGCCATCATACCACCATTGAATTTGTTGTTTTTGCAATGTTATAGTGTTCATATAAAGTCATAGGTGTCATTTACACTGGGGACATGTCCCCATCACTTTTTGAAAGCATTTGGTTAAAATGTTCTGAAAAATCAAGCAAACCAAGACATGTTAAATGTTTGTCCCCATCACTTCTCAACACAAACTGACACCCCTGTATATAGTTATTTATCATTATTATAATACAACCAGAAAATACAGTAAATGTGTATGCAATATTAAAAACAATAAAATTATATGCAAAAGTATAAATATTATTGTCAGCTCATCTTACACTTTACCAAAAGCAGAAACGTGCATGATCTTTTAAAGGGGACATAGCAAAAAAAAAACTTTTTATAATTGGGTCCCCAGTGCTTCTATCAAGCTAAAATAAAAATTGTGAATAAGATTAACTCAGTAACTTAGTTTTGGTAAACCATTTTATGCAAGCAAGCGAAAAAATAGCTCATTGAAATTTGGCTCCCCTTGTGATGTCAGAAGGGGATAATACCGCCCCTTAATTTGCGCTATCAAAAAAATCTGCGCTATCCAACCACAGCACTGCCATTTAGTGCAGAAATCAGCTCATTTGCATTTTAAAGTTGCAACCTGATCTCACAAATATCCGTGGGATTGTCACAGAATATTTTGCTAATTTTTCCGTGGCATTCTCGCGGATCTCCGCATTTTTCCGTGGCATTCCCACGAGTTGGTTACTCAACTGTTTTGTCCTATTTTCTTACCATTGTCGCTTTGGTTTAGGGTTAGATTAACATAAAATGACATCCTTACCCAAACCCAACTCTAACCCCAACGTCAGGTGACAATTGTTTAAAGTTTAGTAAATATAACAGAATAAAACAGAAAAATTGTATAAACCAATATACTTATACTTAAAGCAACACTATGTAGTTTTTTTTACCTTTAAATAATGTCTCTAAAATTATTTCAGTGATAGAACAACTTTTAACTCGACAATTGTACTGTTGCTGCAACCTGAGCAGCCTCCTAGCTGCTACAAGCACACTCTGAAAGTGGCGGTGGAGGGTAGGAAACACAGCCCCGCCCCTCCCCCTGCCTGCAGAAGAGTGTCTGATACCAGGCACTGTTGCGCTTTTCAACCACATGGGGGAGCTGTAAGTCATATTTACATGGAAACTACATAGTGTTGCTTTAAAGTGACATACTAACGCAAACACCAAATCTAACCCTAAACCGAAGCGACAATGGTAATTTTAACATGCTATAATAAATTATCTATATGATATTTTGAGCAAAAACTTCACATACGTACTCACCAAAGATTTATTTGACATCTTAAAAAAGTCTGGCGAAATGTCCCATTTAAACCTAAATTAAATGAAACTCTAATTTCTAATATAACAACTTCAAGACTTCAATCTCCTTAAAAGAGTTCAAGATGTGCATATAGTGCCAAGAGAGGACAACACTGACTTTTACCTAAAGAAGAAACACAAAAGCACAAATTTTGTTCTTAAAATTGTGGGTTATTTTACTTTCTGTCTACACATTTCCTGTATTTTCTGTTAGTATCTTAATAAAGAGAGCAAAAAACAAATAGGTCATCATTAAAACTTTGCTAAAACAAGAAAACTTATTGTGGCCGAAGATTTTTGCACAATACTGTACATCCAGCGGTGCTCCAGTACAGATAACGCTGTGTATGGATCACCATAATATCTTCTTCTGTCAAAACTACTGCTATAATCATAAAGACTAAAAATGAAAAATCCACTGACACAGTATTACAGTATATCTAAAGAAGGTACTCTGCCTTTGAATAGCATATCATAAAACAAGTGTAAATGTGTCAATAAACTATACAGTATGAAACAGAAGTCATTAAAAAGCACAGTTAAGGGAACAAATAAAAAATGAAAATCCTTTTCTTAGAAAAAAATGAATTTTTTTTACCATAATGTCAAATGTCTCTATGATGCCTGATCTGTGATGAATAATTGGACATGTGCTAATAAAACCACATTTATCTGTTTAATATGCATGAATGTAATGCGTGTTGCTTTGTGTTTAATATTCTCATGCAAACCAAATTAGCTTAAATGCTTTTATTTTTTATGATTATTGTAATGATGTTATTTATCATTGCAAAACTGTTCAGATTGCATCTATTGTTAATTCATAACCTGAACCTGTTCAACACTGCACTACACTGACACATTTTAAAATGTTTAAAGAGCTGTCACACAACAACTCAAGGTCTTTATTAAACATCCATTTTAAATGTAATTAATTCTATCATTTAGTTTACCCAAAAATGAAAATTCTGTCATCATTTACTCAACAGGCCCGGCGTCAAGAGGGGGCTTGGAGGGGCTTAGCCCGCCCTGGATGGTCTCAAGCCCCATCACTGGGCTTTAGTCCCCCGATATTCTTTCACATCACAATTAAAGCTAAAGCTGTATTTGACTTCTTGCGCATTTTAAGAGAAACATCTGAGACAAGGCTGACGGGGTAGCATAAAAGAGTACCCTCTGAGCAACAGTCTGACCTTTTGACTGCTCTGTTTTGATCGTTTCACAAAATCCTCAAAAGAGCCACGACAGGCTCATTTAAATCTTTTCAAACTTCAAATAATACACTGTGGTTATTTTAATTCTTAAATTGCTTTCTCCAGAAGTCTGCCGGCCGAACGCCATTCAAAGGAGCATTAAAAGGTTTCCTGCAACCCTGAGCGAGGACAGGCCAGGAATGGGACGAGTTTTAGGTCTAAACGCGACCAAGGAATCACTCAACCTTTCCACACGACTAAACAGCTAAACCTGTTCACAGCTGACACTTCACAAACAAGCTGCTCAAAGCATATACGCTTTAATTCCCATGAAGCCTCAGGCAAGACTTCACACTTTATTCTTTACAACGCTTCACTGTAAGACCTGGCACTTCTCCCAGATACTCCTGACTAATAAGATCACACTTTACCACCACAGAGACTATAAATCCAGTTCCACATAAAAACTGGAACTAAATTATTTCCATGCTTAGTTGTGTTAACCGGTCTTTTCTGTCTGCATTCTTCCAATACAAGACTAAAAGGCTAATGTAAGTCGTCCATTAAAAGGTCTTTATCCAAGAATTACTTATTAAAAGTGAAAACTCTGTCATTACTTACTCAGCTCATGTCATCTTAAGCCTGTATGATTTTAAAGGGATAAAAAATACTTAAAAATTAAAAATACCCCATGATTTACTCACTCACAAGCAATCCTCGATGACTATGATAATCTACTTAGATCCAAAACCCGAGGTCTGACCAAGGGTGCATTTCCTGAACAACGACATAACTCGCTGCTGAACCACCATAGTACGATGCATAGTTGGAGAAACTACCATGTCAAGACTGTTTTCCGAAAACATAATAACTTTTTCGCACATTTGTTGTTTGAAGCATGTTGGTTTAGCAACATAGTTAACATAGTTGAGGATGTCACGTGGGACGTAGAGTACTAATTATTCTGTTCAAATCAATGTAATGCCAGATTTCTGCTGTGAATAACGTATTTTGCACCAATGACTGATTTTGTTATCCTGATTTAGTTATCTATTGTTTTTTTTAAGATATTTAAGTCATACTAAGTTCCCTCTTACGTCACTCCTCCCAGGAATTTCCCAGGGTTAAAGCTTGTAGGACATGCGCAGTTTTCAAATGGAGTGTTTACAAACTTAAAGACGTTAAATAATTTTTTTATATATTTAGAATAAAGCAATAAGCCCCGCAAAGCAGTGGGTTACCAGTGCATTTTATAACAGCTAAGGGGCATTGTTAGGCATGACGCGGAGTGCCTAAAACCCCGTTAGCTGTTATAAAATGCACTGTAACCCCACTGCTTTGCGGGGCTTATTGCTTTTATAAAACGGTTACTTCATATGCAAAGCATGATTTCTTAAAATAAAACACAAATAAGTTGTAATGTAGTACAAATATTACTCTTCCGCCAAACAAAGTAGTTCCTCAGAATCAAGTGTGACTGCAACAAAGCTCAGTTCCCAAGCAACACAGACGCAGCAAAGACACATTGAAAATATGATTAAAGAGTGTGGTGTTTATTTTTATAGATCAACATTCATCTAATTTATATATTAACATTTATATCGTGCTGTTGTATATAACTGTGGAAGTGATAATTAAATATGCTTGGAAACATGCTTAAACTGGGTGCACTGGCAACTTAAAAAAAAAACACTGACGGGGAAAGAGTTTAGTTTAATGCCTTCCAGAAAAATTGTATTCTTTAAATAAACATAAAATATATCAAATGAAAGAACAGACCCTCCCCTTTAAAAAAAAAGTTTCATCCTATCTTCATTTGTTCTCTTATCACCTCTCAAATTTTCAGCTAAAAGCGGAGATGATAAAATTTTTGTGAAGAACTTTTGTAAGAGATCAGGGCTGCGTTTCCCGCACTCTCAGAAATAAAGGTACAAAAGTTGTCACTGAGACAGTACCCTTTCAAAAAGGTACACCTTTGTACCCAAAGAGTGCATATTAGTACTTTGAACTGCCAAAATGTACCTTTAAAGGAACATATTTGTACCTAAATGGTACATATTAGGACCTTTTTTAAAGGGTACTGCCCCAGTGACAGCTTCGTACCTTTATTTTTGACAGTGCGATAACGTTCTCCCTTAGCGCGCTACGAAGACTCTTAAGTTAAACCTTAACTACAGGTTTACCTTTTCTAGGCGCGTTTCCCGAACTGTACCTTAGCGGGTTTCTTAAGGTATACTTTCTTACGTACGACGTTACCAGGTGCTGTCCATGGCGATGGTGCTGAATAGGTTGATATCGATTGCTCGACAATCAATTGTTCACTTTATGTAATAGGTACTTCGCTGCGTTATGAGAGAGCGGTGTTATTTATTAAAGAAACATTTCAGAAATAGAAAAAGTTACATTTATTAGGAATATCTGGTAAAAATATTTCAAATTTAATATTAACCTTGTATATTTTATTTTATATCAAACCCATGCAAAACTCGCAACTTCATGTCCAAAAGTATAATGCATAAACTGCTCCAATGCATCCATTATTCCTTCACTTTAAAGGATACTTTATATTAGGGGTTAATAAATGCGTTGCACAGGGGAATAAGGTGGGTCGTGCAAGTCACCTGGCTTGGCATTACACTAGAAATATATAAAAACAAATTGTTGTTCATTAGTTCACGCGTTTATGTGCTTGGACACTGCGCAAGCAGCGCGTTTAAAATGCGGATAACGCTTAATGGACGCGTTTCTGGAGCCGCGCCTGTCTGTTTAAATATAACATAAAATATATATTATATGATATATAATTGTTGTATATGATTAGTTTTAATGTGGAAAATGTGTTGACCTTATACAAGCAATAATCAAGTGGAGCATTTTCTTTTGAGTGTATATGGCATGCAGCTGCCTCAAAGTTAGAAAACATTAAAAAAACTTCGATGCAAAGTCGACTTAACATCAATAATAATATTTAGGAAAATCAACAATTATGATTTCGTGATGAATGTGCTCCCGTGGTCTGCGATTTTACTTGATTTGTTTTATTGCAGCTAAAATAGATTCGCCCTGCCATAGTTTCACCAACTCCTCCACCCAAACTCTTTTTAAATAGTTTCTTAAGCCTGTAATAGTTCGAAGCTGATGTTCCTTTGGAAAAAATATAAAAAATCTAACAACCATCAGTGTAATAATGTCTAATTATGTGAATATTTTAATCTTTAAAAAAAAAATGCCTAATTTAACAGGGAGTGTACTTCAACTTTTTTTTTTACAGATATTTAGTTATATAGACTGCAATCTACACAAGCTTTTATCACAGTCATGGCCCCTAGTGGAGTCGTGTGGGATAAGGTATAGCTTGCTCCAGACCAACCTTCCGAACGAACGACTTACAGAAGTGATACGTAACTAAGAACGTTTCGGGAAACACGTATTAACGACAAGGTACAGCTTAAGGTACAACTCAAGAACGACGTAGAGCTAAGAAGGTTTCGGGGAACGCAGCCCAGATTCAGAGCCTGATCAAAACTGAGTTACACAGTGTTTTTAGTGTTGAGTGAATGCGTCAGTGTTTAAGTTGGGGAAGATCGCCACCCAGTGGATAGCAGAAATATAAATTTAAGATAGAAACTCCTCAAGGAACGTTTTCTCTTTATTGACGAGATGACTCAATATTTATTGTCATTTATTTGGATATCGCTATTAATTGTGCAAATGTAGACAAATTAAAAATATGATTAAAGACTGTGGTGTTTATTTTCATAAATCAGTACGCAGCAACAGTGGCGCAGTGATACTTATGTAATGCGGTCTGAACCGTGGGGTTACCGGGGTATTTTGTCACAGCTTAGAACGTGTTTCAACCAATCAGAATGAAGAACCAGAACAAGCCGTTTTATAATGATGGATATAGAATGTACTACATGTTTTTTGCTTATTTTGTTCAAAAGCATGATCAACGTAAGTCTACATATCATAATAACAAGGAACTATGCTTCTAATGACAGGTGAAGAGCTGCCGTTCAAACTACACAAGTTTGCGATGAAGCCTGCGAATGTTCGTTTGAACTATGGTCTCGGGAAACACCAAATCAGTAACGACGAAACTTATGACAGTAGTTGGCTAACGATGTTTTTGGGAAACGCACCGCTGAGCGTGTGCCTCCTACACGGATCGGGTATAATATTAGCGGCATCGAGTAATCTAAAATGAATGTATTTTTGCAGAACTGACCCGAAAAGACCAGAATTATCTTCCATGTTTGCATCCAATCCTTTTCCAATGCCTTTGCGTTTGCAGACAGACATGTGGATCAATTTTGAATGCACATTTTAACGGTCACCTTGGTGTCATAACAAATGAAAATAAATGGAGCAGCGGGCCAATTTGGTTTCCGAAGCCATCGGGTTTTCTTTCCATTTGACTGGTGGGTGTGCGGCTGCAGGCTGCACACATGTTGGTGCCGTTTACAATCGGGTCCAGTCGGTTAAAATAAATTGCCACTGGGTCGGACTCTGGTCTAATTTTCTCGGGCTTGTCTCAGGTCAGGTCTTAAAAAATTGATTTGTGCATGTCGGGTTTGGGTAAAAACCCTACTGAAAAATTCAGCTAAGGCCAGCACAAGCTGGTAGCTGGTTTTAGCTAGTTTAAGGTGGCAGTAGCTGGTCAAGCTGGTGGGTCAGCTGGTCTTCCAGCCTGACCAGCTAAGTGCAGCTAGACCAGCTTAAAAAGTGACCAAATCACAGCTAGACCAGCTTGCTACATGTAGCACCCGTACTGCCACTCTGCTAATTACTTGCATGAAAATGGCGGGTGCTTGGGTTCGTTATAGCTCAGGTGGATACCAAGAAGGTGCACCTAATACGTTTCTAACCAGCTGTGAAACCTTTTGACCACAAAATATTTAAAAATAATGAGACCCAGAGATAGTTTTAGTTTAACACAAAAATAAAGTTAGCCCTGGTTTATTTAAACCACAAAATTGAGTAAATAGAATATAAAACTTTTCCCCAAAACAAAATATCAACAAATATACAAAATAAATAACCAAAAAATTCCCCAAATACTTAAACAATAGCCTCGTTCAATTTAGCTAGAAACCTCAATAGTTTCAATCACACGTTGTACATCATATGAATGTTATAAAAGTTCTCATCACTTATCTCTTTCTCAACAATTGAAAATACACAGAGAACTTTACAATAAACAATACAACGTCGCCACGTGCACTGAAACAACTCT
Source organism: Misgurnus anguillicaudatus (assembly GCF_027580225.2). Taxonomy (NCBI): domain Eukaryota; kingdom Metazoa; phylum Chordata; class Actinopteri; order Cypriniformes; family Cobitidae; genus Misgurnus; species Misgurnus anguillicaudatus. The sequence continues at coordinate 41,002,158 of NC_073353.2, read as the reverse complement.
GAGCACGTGCAATGGCGGTGGGCCCACTCACACATACACACACTCACGTTTCAGTTACTCACTGTACTGCTTAGAACGAAGAAAAACACGTTGCAGGCCTGTATTGTTCTTGCAAAAACATTGAGTTCGCTGAACAAACTGGCAAAACATTGAGAGCGTTGAAAATACTTCGGTCCGGACGATGCTCACGTGCAGCGCGATTCACAGACAGAACCGCCAGCATAAGCTCATGTGTCTAGCTTTTTCAGCTACCTCCGATCACGCGTCCGCTCCTCCCGCTCCGTCAAAACGGGTCTCCGCTTATTTTCTCACTCATAGTTAACTCAACAAACCCCTGCTCAGTTTCATCGGGGTTACTCACTCTTGTTTCGCGTGATATCTTTATAAAACGCGCTCAAGCGTCCTCTCTTTCACACCTGTCCAGCGAGAGCCCGAAATCAACTTCCCGCACTCTCACTCACGTCCCCCCCCTCTCGGTCACGTGCATCCGTTGCCATACCGACAGCCAATCACTATTGACTATACAGCATTAACTCTCAAATGACCAATGAAATGTAACAAAAAGTCTTACATTGTTAAACTTTTGATAATACTATTTAACTAAATAATAAACTTTAACTTTTCATCACTGTCATGACATAAAAGCACAAATAGTTAAACCCTTTTAATAATGTCAAATGAATTTAATATTTCCTTCTTTAGAAATCAGGGTTTTCTATGATTTACTTAAAGTAAAACAACATTTACTTGTTTAACAGTCATGTATTCAAGTTTAGTAAGAGATTAATCATAACCTCTATTTTTTCATTACATTAGAACACCCAAGTTTACCACTGGGCTACATCCTCCCCCTTCTAGACAGTTTTGATGTCCTCATCAAATAAACCTTAGAGGACTCTAATAGTTTTAATGTCAAGGGTAGAGACCAAATTGGAACAAGTGAAGCACAACGCCATGGGGTGGCACCAGAAAGTTTGACATAGACTGCTTCTGGAGTCTCCGTAGAGTCCACTTCCCACCAATACTCCATGGCTTAGTACGGTCACAGGGTAATCACAGGGCTTGCCAAGTTCATCGTAACTCAGCTTGACCACTGAACGGATGACTCTTTTGGAACGCTCAACTTTTTCACTCTCCGCTTGAATGTCCATATCGGCATTGACATCTGCCTCCTCTTCTATAACATCCACTTCTAGATCAGCATGAAGAGGTAAGTTTGGAAGATCATTTGCCTCTGGCTCTATCTCCGTAGTGCATTGAACTTGTCTTTCAGGTTCTGTGACGAAGGACTCTGGCTGCTTAGTAGGGGTGTCACGATTCTCCAAATCCTCGATTCGATTACATTTTCGATTCTAAGGTCACGATTCGATCCGATTCTCGATTTTCACATATTTTTTATATGGCATATAATTTAGACAAAAATGATATGCCATTATTTATTAGGGGCCAAGCCCGCAGGGCGGCAGGCCACTATTGCGTTTGATGGTTTTCTTATTATTATTATTATTATTATTATTATTATATTTCTTCTTCCCCAATGGGAGTCTATGGCAGCCCTATGAACCGTACATAGGAAAATGAAACAAATTTGACACACTTGTAGTGGTGGTCCTAAATAGTCATGTGACCAACTATGGGGTCTCTAGCATTAACTCTATAGCGCCACCAACCCTTCAAAAATTCAATATTCAAATGGTTATAACTGTAGAATCATTTGATCAACAAAAACTCTACCTACTACATCTGAATCCTCTTCTCACGCTCATTACAATGACCACCTTACATTAAGACTCCACCCATTACAGTAGCGGCCATTTTGAAAAGTACAGTATTTCGTTTTTTCGCTACTACTTTTGCAGCGTTCATTGCATTGTTACGCAATTTGGCACAGAGAATCTTTGGACCGAGCCGCAGAGAAATGACCGAACAGAATTTTGATTTTTATCTTTGTTCAAAAGTAATAATTGCGTACATTTATCGATGTCGACCCAAAATTCGTTCTGAGTCATTATCTCGGTCATTCTTTGATCAATTGAAATGAAACTTGGTACCCTTCATTAGGACCATGAACTGTGGTACCATGCCAAATTTGAGGACAGCGCCACCTATGGGTCATGAGATATGAAAAATGGATATTTTTGCCCATAACTATTGAAATGTTTGATAGAAAATTATGATCTTAGTGTCTATGGATTCCTTGGCTCATGACCAATCTGTCGATATATATTATGCCGGAAATGACCAAACCGCCTGTCCACTATTTTGAATTTTGCTTTAAATTGGGATAACTATTATTCTATATAATGTATCGGCACAAAAATCGGTAGGAAGCATCGGTATGATGTCCTGAAGGTACTTGGGAAATCTGAAGACAGCGCCACCTAGGGTTCATAAACTATATAAAACAGCCCATAACTTCTGAAAACTTTGTCTGATATTCATTTTCTTTGTGAATTTTTATTCACTGGTTTAAGTCAATTGCAACGATATCTCATTTGTCAGTTTTCAACATTCTGTTCATATCTTATTTCATAGCATATGTGAAGTAGTTTTTTCGCTACTACTTTTGCAAATTAAGTCTATTTTATGCCAGGCTCTGCTCACATAAACTTTGGAGCAATCCGCACAGAAATGACCAAACACATTTTTTATATTCTCTGCCATTCCCGAGAAATACCTGTCCAAAGTTGACTGTCCCTGTGACATTGTCTCTTCGTCATATTAAATTATTATGACTGCGTTATAACATGTTGTGCATTCCTATACAACATGTTTTTCTTGACTTAAACGTTAACTCTTCTCACTTAAACTATCTGATTCTCATATAAATTGTAATTTTGTTATTTCTGCTCTGCAATGTCATGTCTGCACCTTCCTTCCTCCATTTGAATGCTTGCAGCTCTGAAAACCTTGGCTAGCTACACTGCCTGTGTAGCTCAGTCTATTAAATCGCATGCATCAAAACTCAGAGGTTAAGGGTTCGAATCCCGTCTGATGCATGTGTTATGTTTTTCTATTAATATTTGTTGTTTTGAGTTTATTCTCACCTATTATTCTCAACCAGTCTGTTTTCCATGTTCTGCACGGCTTGCAATTTGGTGGCCAAGCATCATCACCAGTTCAAAAATGCAGTAGCGGCCATTTTGAAAAGTACAGTAATCAGTTTTTTTGCTACTACTTTTGCAGTGTTTGTTGAATTGTTACACAATTTGGCTCAGATTATCTTTGGACCGAGCCACATAGAAATGACCAAACAGAATTTTGATATTTATCTTTGTTCAAAAGTAATAATTGCGTACATTTATCGATGTCAACCCAAAATTCGTTCTGAGTCATTATCTCGGTCATTCTTTGATCAATTGAAATGAAACTTGGTACCCTTCATAAGGACCATGAACTGGGGTACCATGCCAAATTTGAGGACAGCGCCACCTATGGGTCATGAGATATGAAAAATGGCCATTTTTGCCCATAACTATTGAAATGTTTGATAGAAAATTATGATCTTAGTGTCTTTGGATTCCTTGGCTCATGACCAATCTGTCGATATATATTATGCCGGAAATGACCAAACCGCCTGTCCACTATTTTGAATTTTGTTTTAAATTGGGATAACTATTATTCTATATAATGTATCGGCACAAAAATCGGTAGGAAGCATCCGGTATGATGTCCTGAAGGTACTTGGGAAATCTGAAGACAGCGCCACCTAGGGTTCATAAACTATATAAAACAGCCCATAACTTCTGAAAACTTTGTCTGATATTCATTTTCTTTGTGAATTTTTATTCACTGGTTTAAGTCGATTGCAACGATATCTCATTTGTCAGTTTTCAACATTCTGTTCATATCTTATTTCATAGCATATGTGAAGTAGTTTTTTCGCTACTACTTTTGCAAATTAAGTCTATTTTATGCCAGGCTCTGCTCACATAAACTTTGGAGCAATCCGCACAGAAATGACCAAACACATTTTTTATATTCTCTGCCATTCCCGAGAAATACCTGTCCAAAGTTGACTGTCCCTGTGACATTGTCTCTTCGTCATATTAAATTATTATGACTGCGTTATAACATGTTGTGCATTCCTATACAACATGTTTTTCTTGACTTAAACGTTAACTCTTCTCACTTAAACTATCTGATTCCCATATAAATTGTAATTTTGTTATTTCTGCTCTGCAATGTCATGTCTGCACCTTCCTTCCTCCATTTGAATGCTTGCAGCTCTGAAAACCTTGGCTAGCTACACTGCCTGTGTAGCTCAGTCTATTAAATCGCATGCATCAAAACTCAGAGGTTAAGGGTTCGAATCCCGTCTGATGCATGTGTTATGTTTTTCTATTAATATTTGTTGTTTTGAGTTTATTCTCACCTATTATTCTCAACCAGTCTGTTTTCCATGTTCTGCACGGCTTGCAATTTGGTGGCCAAGCATCATCACCAGTTCAAAAATGCAGTAGCGGCCATTTTGAAAAGTACAGTAATCAGTTTTTTTGCTACTACTTTTGCAGTGTTTGTTGAATTGTTACACAATTTGGCTCAGATTATCTTTGGACCGAGCCACATAGAAATGACCAAACAGAATTTTGATATTTATCTTTGTTCAAAAGTAATACATTTGTCAATAGGAATAACTTTTAAACCATTTAATCAACTAAACTTCTACGGAGAATATTTGATGGGGTAATCTATGCCTTCCCAGTAGCTCAACCAAATGCATGATGGGCATGAAATCCAGAGGTTGCGGGTTCAAATCCAGCGTAGGGCAGCAATTAAAATGGTTCATGCAAATGATATATCATGTAGAGTCAAATGTTTGAACAGGTTTGACTACCTACAGGGGATTTAAAAAAATATTCTGTTCTTGAGAAAAATCTCTCCAAACTTGAACATAGACATTGTCACTACAGCAATCTAGCTTAAGCAGCTGTCTGTATGTATGTCTCTCCTGTAGCTCAACCAGATGAGTGACAGGCATGAAACCTGGAGATCATGGGTTCAAATCCTGGCAAGTGCAGAAATTGAAGTCTCTTACTTTAGAGTAAAAAGCTTTAATTCATTATTTGTATTTTACTTTATTATTTTTTCAGGTATTATTTTGTTTGTGCTCTTTTGGTTTAAGTCTCATGTGTAACATGTATGATGCTTTGGTGGTTCAATTGTTTTCTAGGTCAGCATTGGACTAATCGGTCCTTCTTTCAGCATGCAAATAAATATTATACTTCAAAATTTTTATTTTTTCATTATGTTCATTCTCATCTCTGAGTCCAGTGTGCTGATAGTTCCCATACATATCTGCTACATTGCATTCTTCAATTGCATGTCCTTTCAGCTTCGTTGCGTGTTGCAGGACCATTGTTGCTTGGCCCCGTATCGCTGTCTACAGCTATATTTATTATTATTATTATACTTTAACATTAACATGCACATTGCACAACTCGCATGGGGGTTTGTGGGCTTAACGCGAGAGCTTGTAGAGAGAGGATTCCTTCTTGCACACACTTGGACTATGCGCGGTTGGCAGTTACATGGATCGGGCGGATGACGTGACGAAAAATAATATTTTAATTAAATTCGGTCGACTGCTTGTTATTAGCTGTGTCCTTCTAAGCATGCGACCTCTCTGCCTTTCAAAGTGGCAGCCTCAGAAGTTCAAGAAGAGAACTGAAATGAGACGGTCTAGCCTTCTGAGGACCCACAATTTGCGTCACCTGCTGCACACGCCCCCAGTAGCGCCCACCGCGCCTGTCAGCAGAAAACAGCGGAGACATTTCTGACTTATTAAAATAAATCTGTAATCAGAAAAATAATTAATAATTTATTTTAGAACATATGACACATTGATGTAGATTAATCTATTCAACAGCATATCAAATAATCAACCTAGAAATATACGCAACATAAACAGAATAATATTAACACAAAACATAACTTATAATACTAAAACAGTGACAAGAAAAAGTTTTCTAATAAATACACACTTTTATTTAATAAAGCTTTTAATTGTTTGGGATATCCTCGGTATGTTAAGGATCCATTCGTTCTATCATTAACAGCGCGGAGAAATGAGGATGCATTTTGACACAGCTCTTATCAACGCTGGCGAAGGAGGTACGTGGCAAACTCAAAAAATGAGAATTAAAAACAAAGGAAATAGAATGTCAGAAAGGGTTGCCTGGAATAAGTTTTACAAAGTGGTAAATCAGGATGACACCAGTGCAGGCTAATTTGTGCGTTTAATTTAGGTTATTTATTTATTTATTTTTGTCCCTGTGCGCCGATCGGAGACGGAGTTCACTGCTGATATTCTAGAGCTTTCTAGTCTCGCGGCTGTCATCAGCAGCGTCTTGCATCGCCCGGTCAGCGGATGGCGGGCGGGTGCGGTTTTGAAAACGGATGATGAGTTTTGTTATGCGGTTGCGGATGAAATAATAGTCCATCCGCGCATCTCTAACATGGACTTAATGCACATGGACTTAATGCGTGTGTCTTGGACTATAGCATCTGAAATAAATCCAGCATCATAAGCAGCTGCGCGTCTCAAGTGCAAGCGCTCTCGCATCTGTCTGAACATAAACTAAAGTAGTAATCCTTATGTATTTGTTCAGTTTTATGCGTTTCATGCAAGCTGAGGCAAACTATCATTTTGTTTAAAATATAACCCGCTGCATCTTTGCGCCTCTCTCACTATCGCGCACGTGCAGAGAGCTGCGCTCTGTCCAAAGTCAGACCACTGGTAATCCTGTTTATGAAAGCAATACATCCCTCGTGTTTAAAATATGATCGCTTTCTGCTGGACAGATGTTTTTAAAGGCATCTCTGTGAGTTTTTTTCCTCGCTTGGAAAGCCGACCAGACGTGAAATGGGGGCGTGGCAGCATCGACGATCCCATTTTTTAATTCGAAGTTCGAAGCTGTGACTTAATTTCGATCGAGTTCGATTTAAAATCGAAATCGTGACACCCTTACTGCTTAGTGGACAATTCTGGACATGTCAGCAACTTATCCCATTCCAACTCAACTGGTCTTGGCAAATATACTTCGCTGTACTCCAACTCGGGGTACACGTCTTCATCGTGATTGTTTGTCTGGACTGGTTCTGTTGTATTTTGCTGAAATGCTCTGGTCCTAGGTCTTTGTAGTGGCCCAACTTCCCTTTCGTCAACAGGGAGTCTCACCAGGTAACCAATGGGTAACAGATGATTACGATGAATAGTTTTTTCTGCTCCCATGCCTCTCTCTGGCTTAATCTTGTAAACAGGTAAGTTCGGTAGTTTCTCCACCACAACATATGGTGAGGATCGCCACTTGCATTTCAATTTGTGCTTGCCTTTGACCCCAAAGTTTCTGAGTAGCACCCTGTCGCCTTTGTCAAGGACTTGTTCTTTGACGTGCTTGTCGTGTGCTGCTTTGTTTCTTTGGTGGTTCTTGTCTGACGATTCTGTTGCAAGACTGTATGCTCTTTGGAGATCTTGCTTGAGCTTAGCAACATACTGTGGGTAGGACTTTGTCTTTTGGTTGTCATCGGTCACACCAAAACAGATGTCTACCGGTAAGCGAGCTTCTCTGCCAAACATTAGCAGGTAGGGCGAATAACCAGTTGCATCGTTTTGTGAACAGTTATAGGCGTGGACTAACTGGCTGATCTTTTGACTCCATTTCTGTTTTTGCTTCAGATCAAGTGTGCCAAGCATTGACAATAGTGTCCGATTAAATCTTTCGGGCTGCGGATCTCCCTGGGGGTGGTAAGGCGATGTTCTTGACTTGCGTATTCCCAGCATCATCAGAAGGTCTTGGATCAGTTTGCTTTCAAAATCACGGCCTTGATCTGAATGTATGCGGGCAGGCAGTCCGTAGTGTACAAAGTAGCGCTCACACAGTATCTTGGCCACGGTGACCACCTTCTGGTCTTTGGCCGGAAAAGCTTGGGCGTATCGAGTAAAGTGGTCTGTCACTACAAGAATGTTGGCGAAACCTTGGGAGTCTGGCTCAAGTGACAGAAAATCGATACAAACTAGGTCTAGAGGGCCTTGGCTGGTGATTTGTTTTAAGGGAGCAGCTCTCTGAGGAAGCGCTTTACGAGTGATGCATCTGCCACAGTTTTTGATGTACTGCTCAACCTCAACTCCCATTTTCGGCCAATAGAATCGTTGTCTGATAAGTTCAATAGTCTTGTCCATGCCCAAGTGACCAGACTCATCATGCAAAGATCTCAGGACCATCGAAACATACTCTCTGGGCAGTACCAGCTGCTTTACCACATTTCCATGCTTTTCAACCCTTCAATAGAGCAGATTGTTTTGAATGAACAGCTTGCTTGCTTCTTTGTTCAACAGGGCAGCATTTGGATTGTCAAAGCTGGTGACTGAGGGACCACCCCGAAGTGACTGTTTGACTGGAGCAATAGTAGAGTCAACATCTTGAGCATTGACCAGGTCTTTGTGGCTGAGCTGACTCAAAGAACCGAGATCCAATCTGACTGGGAAGGCGAAACACTCTGGTATACCATCAGGCGACACTCCGAGTGACTCAGCAATAGTTGTAGACTCCGTTAGCATTTCACAACACTTGATCTGTTTACACAGAGCTTGGACACTTTCAGTCGGTACGCTTTGCCAGCCATCCTCTGTGGTTGGAAGAGGGTTTCGGGACAAGGCATCGGCGTCGATATTGCTGCTACCAGGCCTGTACTGCAGAGTGAAATGATATGTGGCAAGTGCTGAGAGCCAGCGGTGACCAGTCGCATTGAGTTTTGCAGTTGTGAGAATATACGTTAGGGGGTTGTTGTCAGTTCTCACTGTAAACTGTGCTCCATATAAGTAGTCGTGGAACTTGTCTACCACTGCCCACTTAAGTGCCAAAAACTCGAGCTGGTGCACCGGGTAGTTCTTTTCAGATGCACTGAGCTTGCGGCTGGCGAAAGCCACCGGTCTTAAGCCCTCGGGGTACTCTTGGTTGAGGACAGCGCCGAGCCCATGAAAACTGGCATCAATGTGAAGTATGTAAGGCTTGGTGGGGTCAGAAAATGCCAACACTGGTGCGTTTGTGAGACAGTGAATGATCTTTTGGAATGCCTCAGAACATGACTGATCCCACCGGTCACCGAAAGGCTCATTGACTTTGTAGTAGCTTTTGTCTGATGAAGAGGCAGACTTTCGATTCTTTTGGGTAGGAGGATATCCTTTGCACAGCTCTGTAAGGGGTCGGACAATGATGGAGTAGTTCTTTATAAATCTGCGGTAGTAGCCGCAAAACCCCAAGAATGACTGCAGAGACGGAAGGTCGGTTGGCTGCTTCCACCGCGTCACTGCTTCAACTTTGTCTGGGTCTGTGGCGATGCCGTTCTCGGAGACTATGTGCCCGACATAGGTGACTTGTGAGCGACAGAACTGGCACTTGTCGAGGGACAACTTGAGTCCAGCTTCTTCAAGGCGAGCGATGACTTTGAGGAGTCTTTGCTCATGCTCTTCCAAAGTCTTACCAAAAACAATGAGGTCATCTAGGTAGACGATGACTTCAAGCATGTGCATGTCGCCGACTGCCTTTTCCATGAGCCGTTGAAAGGTCGCAGGGGCCCCTGTGATCCCCTGAGGCATCCGCTCAAATTGGAAAAATCCCAATGGACAGATGAAAGCGGTCTTTTCTTTGTCCTCCTCTGCCATTGGGATTTGGTAATATCCACTGCGCAAATCCAACACTGAAAACCACTTACTGCCGGTCAAGCAGTCGAGAGCGTCATCGATACGTGGTACAGTGTACTGATCTGGGGTAGTTCTCCGGTTCAGGGTGCGGTAGTCGACGCACATACGAAGTTGACCATTCTTTTTACGTGCAAGGACAATCGGGGAAGCGTATGGACTTCTTGATTCTTTTATAATCCCAGCCGCCAACAGACCTTGCAGATGACGGCGTAGGTCATCCAAATCAGCAGGGGCAATACGTCGCGATCTCTCCCTGAAGGGAGTGTTGTCATTCAGGCGGATGTGATGTTCTACCCCTTTAGCCAAACCGACATCCCATTCTTCAATAGAGAACACCTGAGGGTGTTTAGCCAGCTTCTGACTCAGCCTCTCTTTCCACTCTTTGTCGATGGGTGACTCACTGAAGTCAAACAAAGAAGGATCCATGGTCGGAACAGATTCGACTTTAGGGTTGGGTGCATCTATCACCATGTCAACGACATGAAGGTGAGCGATCACGGTGCCCATTGGAATGGCAGTTTGCTTAAGAGACTCATTACGCAAAAGCACCAGGAAGTTGTTTGTATCTAGCATCTTGGAGAACAACACAGTTGGCTGGACAAGTACACTTGGAGGAAGACCAGGTGAGTGGGCTCGTTCAATAATGAGTATACTGTCTCCAATATCTTGTTTTTCTTTAACTTTGCAACTAGCAACATATTCGGTGCCAGAAGGAATGCTGAGAGGACCAGGCCCAGACCACTTAACTTCAGCCACAGGCAAGTCTTTGTTGCATTTAATGGTCATCCCTGCATGAACGGGTGAATGGTTTTTCTCTTGAACTTGGATTTTGTCTGAGTGGACGTTCTCCAGTTCTCTTTTCTCTGCTCTGGACTTGAAAGGCTGAACCCCTTTGACGTTTGTGCCAATCAGGACAGGTATAGTCTCAGAGCACCGTGGATCAGGGCACACCAGAGCCAGGATAGGAACAGACTTGACTTTGTTGGACTTAGATTTTTGTGGCAGCTCCAACTCTACCTGGATGTAACCTTTGTACGGGTAACTGCTCTCGGACTCACTTAGACCCCATATGGCTAGACCGGTCACAGAGTTTAACTGGATGTGTGACATGTTTGGCATACCAACTGTCGAAGATTATGGTAACTTGAGATCCACTGTCCATAAGTGCGGTGCAGGGGTTGCCATTGATCCTGACCTGAGCAGTGGAGGGTGGTTCCATGAGTCCCTCGGGCAAACTGTTGGTCTGTACATATACCGCGCTTCTCTTGACACTTGCATTTGTGGTCTGGGTTCTTGCTTCGTTATCAGATTTGCGGTTCTGCTTGGACTTTCTTTGAGCTTGCAGCAGTTTCTGAATAACTTTGGGATAGTTCTCGGGAGAAACACACTTGTTGGCGTAATGCCCGTCTTCTCCGCAGTGATAGCAGAAAAAATCACTTGGATCTCGGGCTGTCAAAGGTCTTTGCGGCCAGGGTCTTGACTGGGTCTCTTGTAGGCAGGGCTCAGTAGCAGGACTACACTTTGGCTTGACTGACATGACAGAGATTTGTTTTTGCAGCTTAACAACCTCTTTCTTTAAAGCCTGCACGTTCTTGTCTTCTGCGTTCTCTGCCGCCACATTGACTGGAAGCAGTGTGCTCGTCGAAAGGTGCCTTGACATGGCGCTGGAAGTAGAGAGTTCACTTACTTGTGCTCTGAGTTGGCGTATTTCGGCTTTCAAATCGTTTAACTCTGTGTCGGAAGTAACAGTAGCGCTCTTGGCGTAGACTGCTTTGGGTGGATGGAGTCTGCGACGTGCAGCTTCATGCTCCTCCTCCAGGCGTATCTCATTCATCAGCTCAAGAAAGGTGGGAGGACTGTCTCTGCGGTATCTTAATCCAAGGTTTAGTATCATAATGTCAGATTTGGTGGCCCCTTTAATGAGCTGGTCAAGACGTGCTTTGTCTGCCGCAGATGACTGAAGTCCACCCTTTTGGACAACTTTATTTAAAACTCTCTCAAGGCGTCTCAGGAACTCAGAAAGTTTCTCATTATGTTGTTGGCACAACATTCTGAAGGCAAAGTAAAGTTCTTCCCCGCTCTCAGGGTTGCCAAATGTGGTCTCGAGAATATCAATGTAGTCCATTGAGGTTGCAGATGGGTTGTTGAAACGGACAGCTTGGAGGATTTCGAGTGCAGGACCCTTTACACTTTCCATTATTCTCATTTTCTTTTCTGGTTCAGGGCGATCGCATTCTTCATTTATAAGTCTGGCTTGTTCAACCCAATTTTCCAACTGTTCTTCTCCCTGTGGTGTGGGCATGACCCCTGAGAAAGTGTGCAATCTTCTGTAAAGATTGTTACCTTGTGTGGGCTTGCTTGTTATTTGTAAGACATCACCAACTGCTCGAATGATAGCTTCAGGAGTGGACGCTTGAAGTGGGGAGAAAACACTGGAATCTGGCAGCGGCACCTTTTGACCATCACCGGTGGGCGGAGCTTGGGGTTCCTCATCCTGCTTAGAAGGTCCAAATATTCTCCATGTCGTAGTAAACCCCTCAGGCACAACATCAAGAGGAATGGCGTCTGCATTCACTTTCTCCCTGCACTCACATAACACAGTTAAACTTTGAGACTGTGAATCATACATTCTTCCTCTCACCTTGACTCTCCCGAGTGCTTTGATAGTCTGCAGTGTGTCTTCAATGAAACCAACTTCAGTTTCTGGGGGTACATCTTTAACCAGCAAGGCTTTCACAGGGTCCATGCCTTCTCCAATACACCAATTCTTCAACTGAGCCATCCCCACGGGTTATGCGCTTACAGTGATCACTTGTCAAAACTAAATTTGGTAGGTATTAGTTGTATTTTAACACAAATAAAGCTTGATTTGTGTTTTCTTGTCTTAAATGCTTAGTAAAACTCTACTTTTGTGGTTTTAAAATTTTCACAATAGGTCCCCTTTAATACGGTTTTACATGTAGTTTAACAGCTAACCAGCTTTTTGGTTGTAAACTATATTTTTAAACAAACTATTTCAATCTCTGGGTCAAACTAGAGTAAGATCTGATATAAAATTACTTTTGAACTAAATAAATCCCAGCGGTGCCTCCATTTTATTTATGTAGCACCCGTACTGCCACTCTGCTAATTACTTGCATGAAAATGGCGGGTGCTTGGGTTCGTTATAGCTCAGGTGGATACCAAGAAGGTGCACCTAATACGTTTCTAACCAGCTGTGAAACCTTTTGACCACAAAATATTTAAAAATAATGAGACCCAGAGATAGTTTTAGTTTAACACAAAAATAAGGTTAGCCCTGGTTTATTTAAACCACAAAATTGAGTAAATAGAATATAAAACTTTTCCCCAAAACAAAATATCAACAAATATACAAAATAAATAACCGAAAAATTCCCCAAATACTTAAACAATAGCCTCGTTCAATTTAGCTAGAAACCTCAATAGTTTCAATCACACGTTGTACATCATATGAATGTTATAAAAGTTCTCATCACTTATCTCTTTCTCAACAATTGAAAATACACAGAGAACTTTACAATAAACAATACAACGTCGCCACGTGCACTGAAACAACTCTTAGCACGTGCAATGGCGGTGGGCCCACTCACACATACACACACTCACGTTTCAGTTACTCACTGTACTGCTTAGAACGAAGAAAAACACGTTGCAGGCCTGTATTGTTCTTGCAAAAACATTGAGTTCGCTGAACAAACTGGCAAAACATTGAGAGCGTTGAAAATACTTCGGTCCGGACGATGCTCACGTGCAGCGCGATTCACAGACAGAACCGCCAGCATAAGCTCACGTGTCTAGCTTTTTCAGCTACCTCCGATCACGCGTCCGCTCCTCCCGCTCCGTCAAAACGGGTCTCCGCTTATTTTCTCACTCATAGTTAACTCAACAAACCCCTGCTCAGTTTCATCGGGGTTACTCACTCTTGTTTCGCGTGATATCTTTATAAAACGCGCTCAAGCGTCCTCTCTTTCACACCTGTCCAGCGAGAGCCCGAAATCAACTTCCCGCACTCTCACTCACGTCCCCCCCCTCTCGGTCACGTGCATCCGTTGCCATACCGACAGCCAATCACTATTGACTATACAGCATTAACTCTCAAATGACCAATGAAATGTAACAAAAAGTCTTACATTGTTAAACCTTTGATAATACTATTTAACTAAATAATAAACTTTAACTTTTCATCACTGTCATGACATAAAATCACAAATAGTTAAACCCTTTTAATAATGTCAAATGAATTTAATATTTCCTTCTTTAGAAATCAGGGTTTTCTATGATTTACTTAAAGTAAAACAACATTTACTTGTTTAACAGTCATGTATTCAAGTTTAGTAAGAGATTAATCATAACCTCTATTTTTTCATTACATTAGAACACCCAAGTTTACCACTGGGCTACACCAGCTAAAACCAGCTCACCAGCTTATGTTGGTCTTAGCTGGCTTTTACAGTAAGGAAATGATTTGGGTAAATTCAGGTGGGGTTTTTCTTTGGACCCGAGAAGACCTCTACACCTCTGAGGGCAATCGATGTGATTTTGTAAAAAAAAAAAATCAATATTAAAAACATTACAAACCAAAATAACTAACTAACGTGAGTTCATGAGAGAGTGTGTTTCCAGCAAACTCATCTGAAAAAAGCCAATCATATACACTGATGATGACTTGATGGTGAGTAAAACATGGTGTAATTTAAATTTTTGGGTGAACTATCCCTTTAACTAAGAGAGATAAGAATAAAGCAAAAATATATCAAATCTAAAAGTAGCTTTATTCTTAGCTGTGAAAACAACAGCATATGAGATTCTCGCAAACTTTAAAGGTCATAGCTACTGCTTTTTTATCAACAAATGCGTAATAAAAACCTGAAGGACAAAGTTTTACTTTAAACCACAAGTAGATGTTTCTTTATGGGGTTATTGCACTAAAACACTGACCTCAGAAAACCTTATCGATCATGTGTTTAGGACAAAAACTAAAAGGTTTTACATTATAGCAGAGAAAGCATACATTTTAAAAACAAGTCTAGTGTGGTAAACATTTTGTGCTTCAATTACGGCGTTATCTTTTTGCCTGTATGACCAGTAATGAAAATAGGTCTGTTTTCTGTTATCAGGTCATTATTTGGGCACATTAAGCAACATTAAGCTGTTTTCCCATAATGGGCTTTTACAGGAGAAACACTTAAACAAATAAAAGCACACAACTCTTTTTCCTAAGAATACGACTTCATTTTGGTAATAGATAATGTTTATTATATGTAAGGTTTCTAAGAAATGTTGTTGTTCTTGATCATTGTTGTAGTACATTAAGCATTTTTCAAGTGGAAACCTCAATTATTTCTTTCATTGGGTGTTGTGCAGTCAATCTGTCACTTTACAATAAACAAAATACACTCACCTAAAGGATTATTAGAAACACCATACCAATACTGTGTTTAACCTCCTTTAGCCTTCAGAACTGCCTTAATTCTACGTGGCATTGATGGACATGGTCAGAAACAATGCTCAGGTAGGCCATGGCATTTAAACATTGCCCAGTTGGCATTAAGGGGCCTAAAGTGTGCCAAGAAAACATCCCCCACACCATTACACCATCACCACCAGCCTGCACAGTGGTAACAAGGCATGATGGATCCATGTTCTCATTCTGTTTACACCAAATTCTGACTCTACCATCTGAATGTCTCAACAGAAATCGAGACTCATCAGACCAAGCAACATTTTTTCGGTCTTCAACTGTCCAATTTTGGTCATTTTGTGCAAATTTTAGCCTCTCTTTCCTATTTGTAGTAAAGATGAGTGGTACCCGGTGGGGTTTTCTGCTGTTGTAGCCCATCCACCTCAAGGTTGTGCGTGTTGTGGCTTCACAAATGCTTTGCTGCATACCTCGGTTGTAACGAGTGGTTATTTCAGTCAAAGTTGCTCTTCTATCAGTTTGAATCAGTCGGCTCATTCTCCTCTGACCTCTAGCATCAACAAGGTTTTTTACGCCCACAGGACTGCCACATGCTGGATGTTTCTCCTTTTCACACCATTCTTTGTAAACCCTAGAAATAGCTGTGCGTGAAAATCCCAGTAACTGAGCAGATTGTGAAATACTCAGCCGTCCGGCACCAACACCCATGCCACCCTCAAAATTGCTTAAATCACCTTTCTTTTCCCATTCTGACATTCAGTTTGGAGTTCAGGAGATTGTCTTGACCAGGACCACACCCCTAAATGCATTGAAGCAACTGCCATGTGATTGGTTGATTAGATAATTGCATTCATGAGAAATTGAACAGGTGTTCCTAATAATCCTTTAGGTGAGTGTACACTTGTTTAAGGTGATACAAGTCCAGAAAACATTGCCTGAGATAATTCTGCTGATATGGCCAGCTAACAGCTGATTCAGGGCCAAATTCGCGTTGGATCTGCACCGAAATCAGCAGCTCCGGTGCCGATCCGGCCGGGAGTCGTCTGCTGTGGCTATCTGCTATATACTCAGTGGTGGCTCATTAGGCGTGTATAAAAAAACAGATTTAAAACAGATTTTAAAAAGTCTCTTCCAGTCTATTGAATCGCTGTGAAGAACATTTAAAGCACCTTCATTTTTAAGACTGTACATCCAAAATAAAGTTTAAAGTGAACCAGGTGTTTATCCTATAATCCAGAAATTGTCTAAAAAGGATCAAACAGCATTTAATAATGAAAAGTCGGCTGATCACTGCAGGCAAACAGATTTCATGGAGAAATGAGAGAAAACAAGACACTATTATATTCAGCCAGATGAACTACTGCGTTCCCCAATTCCCTCACGGCCCCTCGATTGATTTTCCACAAAGATGCAAGTGAAGCAGTAAAAAGCTCAGACTGAAATGTAGACGGCTACCGTACCTCATTACAAAAAAGACTCTCGAATGTTCAACAGAAGATGGGATGCAGGTAACGTCCTGATGACTAACACATATTCAGTCGAAAGCGAAAGCCCCGTATACGACTGCAGGCCTGAGTCAAGTCCTTCTGTATCTCCATTCAGGAATTGAGCCAGTCGGCTCTTTCTTATAAAATCTCCATTATAATACTGCTATTGTATGAAACGTGGATCTAAACCAATTCACCTGTCAGTCATGTGAAAAACAACAATATATGATCGACTGAACTGATGAATAAATGCAGGCTTATTTATGATGTATGAGTATAAGCACTTCTGTGATGAAAGATTTAATATCTTCTATCCATTATAATGTATGACACTTGCATTACATGTTAGTGGCCCCTATACGCTAATAGGATTTTGTTTCTCTTTTCCAGTCTTGTCCTAGAAACCGAGGACACTAAGACTAACAGATTCAGTTTCTGCTGCCGTGAAGCTCATCACACCACTGATCTCCTGACCTCCCATCATTGTGATGCCAAGCGACCACCCCCATACGGCAAAAAATTACATTTCTCTGGCCAGATATATATTTTAAATATATGCTAAATATTTTTTGTAAAAATTAGTGCTCTATTGAATATATTTTTTAATTTGGAAATATATTTAGTTTTAACCTTCATATATCAACATATATTTCAAAATGTATATCAAGAGGAAGCAAATTATATTTTTTAAGTTGAAAATATATTTAATTTTAATCTTTTTAAAACTGTTATGTTTAAAGGTTCATAACATAAACAAAGTAGATTTAGTAGGCTAGATATATTTTTATGCTTTAAAATCTATTTAATTTTAAAATATATTTCAAAATATACAAAAAATGGACAAAAAATATATTTTTGTAAACATATTCCTTTTAGCCATTTTTGTATATTTTTAAATATATTTAGAAAATATATATTTTGCCGTATGGGCCAACCGCTTCCCTTTCATTTCTAAATCTTAATAAATTTTATAGTACAGTATTTAATATATATATTTTTTTATATTCAATATTATATTTTTATATATTATATTTAATATTTATTAGTAATATGTAGTATTTAATATAAATAATTTTTGCATAAATTATGATTTTTAATGTCTGCCCAGCGACAACCAGCAGCTTTCTTTAACTTTTAGTTATAATTTTTTTTAATTCCTATAAAATTGTATAATATAATATTTTATATATACATATTATAGGATCAGCTATGTCTCAATCTTTAGTCAATATTAAAGATATCAAGATTATATTTTCACAGAATGTTCTTTGCGTTATCTAGAATGATTTTGCATAACAAAATAACTGCATTTACTCAGGCATTGTCACAAAAAATTAACATTCAGAGCCACTAAGAGTCACTGTTTATGTGTGTGTATGTTGTATGATATGTATTGCATGCATGCAGTACATATACATGCACGTCCATGAGTATACCCGTGCATCTTTGTGTATGAATAGTGTAATAGTTTAAACATGTCTGTCAATGACTTTAATTCCAAAATTATTTTAATGAGTCTGAAAGTAAAAAATAGGATTAATTAAAAAAGCTTTCTAAATGAAATATTCAGCATTGTTATTCGACAAACATAAACAGCCTCTATTTACATCTTATACTTTGGGAGAACACAGCCATGCATATTCATTAGGAAACATCAATTCAAAATTCTGTTGCATTTCATATTTCATCAGAAGATTCTGTGCCATGAATTACTTTGAGGTTTCCTGAAACACATTTCTTTTTGTTAAAGTCTCGATCTGAGCAGCAAATGCTGATTTCCACTGATTGGCCTTCAAACAAGACCCACATAAGAAAAGGTAAAAATATCCACAATTAGCGGCACACAAAAGCTATTTGTGAAGACATTTGTATGTCTTCACAAATGTTCTTATAGCTTAGAGTCTATGTAAAATCTTTGTTACTGTAAATCTGACAGGGTTAAAGCAAGAGTTATGCAGATTTTTTACCATGATTTAATAAAAAGAGATACATTTTATAGGACTCTAAAGCTGCAAATCTGTAACTTTTTGGGGTTAAAAATAAGCAAAAATAATTTACGCCTTGTTCACCCCGCCAGCTTGGCAACTTCCGGTGACTTGAGCGCCGGTGACAGGAAATGGATGTGTCCAGCGACATGACAAAGTTAAGAAAAAAACGTTATGCAAATGATGAGCAATTTTCGTGAGCAACTACCAATGAGAGCGAAGCAGTGGAGTTCATGTCATCCATCTCTCGTCAGTTTCTGGAGTGCAAAGTACCACGCGGTTTGTGTCGGGTCAGCTTACTTTTAGGGGCTTTTCCACTAGGATCAGTACGTAGTACCCGATACTTTTTTTAGTACCACCTCGGTTGGGTTTCCAAGCAACCTGAGTTGATACCAAAACGTGTCGCGAAAACACTGTAGATCACTGATTGGTTTGAGAGAATCGTCACTATCAGCGCCATTGCTATGATGTAAAAGATCAGCTTTACCTTCGTGCTAGCTTGCGCTGTCTCGAATAAACCTGTTGTCATCTATGCTTTGGTGTAAGTTCCCAAACGCCAAAAATAACAGTGCAGCTTTTAGTGTCTGATCATCAAGGTTGTGTTTTATGGGGGTTTCACACGGTACATGGCAACCGCGAGTGTCTAGTTCAATTTTAATAGCAGACGTGCAGAAAGCAGCAAAACAGGGCTGTTTACAGAGGTGAAGCGGAGTCGGTCCACAAGCCTTGCTCATGCCCCCAAACTCCTGCCCGTTCCCGGACACGGCTTTTCACTGCAGACGTCATTGAAGATAAACATATTTGCTCTAAATAGTGCTCAAAACGCTTCCACTACACCAGAAAAGCTGTAGCCGTGCGACAATTTCGCTTGCCACGTTCCATGTGAAACACCCATTATTGGTAATTGGCAGATGTTCCTACTTTACTACAGTGTCCAGTCATGTCAAACACTGAATTGCTCACTCATTTACACATTTGCATAAAGTTACATCCTGAATTCTGATCTTTTTGTTGCTGTAAATCTTAATCTGTCAATGTAAACACCCCTTTAGTCTGACAGAAATCTTTGTGATGTTGTTTCTGGTTCCCTTGTCTCGCATTAAATCTTCATTGCATCCCCAAAGCCAATATAACATTATTGACTGCTTTTGAGATGGCTGTACAATGAAGAACCCATAGGAGCAAAGCAATTGATGTAGTGTGACTGTGTGTGTGTGTAAAACATGTTGTTGATAGTAATCTGTCTATATAGGTTAGTACCGTTTATGCTATCCTGACATTAAAAATGGCATTCACACTAAACTGGTAATTCCTGAATTCCTTCTTTTGCCAAGAAACCTCAAATCCAGACCTCGTTTTTTCTACCATCTAAAAGTAGTAAATACTATTTCAAGAAAACATGCTGGAATCTTCTTGGGAATATCATGTTTTCCTGTCACAGACAGGCCCATCTGTTTAAATGTGATTTACGCTTGCAATTCTCACAAGCGCCTTTGTGTCCAATAAGTTTAAGACAGTGAAGGGACTATGGACATTCAGCCTTAGGTAAAACCGACTGATGATATAAAATGCACAGTCAGCCCTGTCAATCATCACCAAAGCCCGCTCAGATATATCTTGTACGGCGTGACAGCTGATGTTGCACACCTGTTCCTCACCTTGCATACTGAGTTTTGTCTTCTTACTGCCGCCGGTTGTCTTTGGTTGGGTCAGAGGAGAGAGAGAAGGCCAACGGATGCACTAAGGAGATTCTGTTAAAGAGAAAAAATGCATTAAACCGGCCAGACATTTATTTATGATAAGGTAAAGCAGTTCATTTCATGGCACAATGTACATTTATGAGCCTCTTTAACTTTTATTCCCTACAATATTGAAAACAGTCTTTCTCTTTGTCGGTCTAAGCAGATGCATGTTTTATACAAAAGTTTGTTTTTGTGTGTTTGATGAAAAGTAGCATATATAGGACAGAACAGCAGAGAGGTTATCATGGTAAAATGCACCTGTGTGAATCACTGTAATGGCACCAGCTTTAATGCACTATAATGGCAGTAAATTTTCTGAGATTCATCTGGAAACATCACAACGGATGCAGCGATGTTGCTATGGCAACGGCAGAAAGCCACGTCGCTAATGGAAATCGTCTGTCTTTCATCTTCGGGAAGCTAAAAAGCCTAGAAGTCGTTTTCTCTGCTGCTCTGAGGCTCTTCTAACGCAACCAACACAACGCTTTTGTCTTTTCAAAACTATTTGCAAATCAAATGCATTTGTGTTGACGCTTTTCTGAGAGACTCTGAAGGATTGAAACTCTTCTAATCATCAACACACGGTAAACCGTAAAACTCTTACTCGGATCGGCTTTGTATGCTGAAATGCCACGGTAAAGAAGCTCAGGTTGGGTGAAAAGAAAGGGCGCTGCAAAATTCAAATCATCTCTTTTCAGAAATAATCTCCCCCTGGATCATATTATCATATGATGTTCCTGACTGCCTCCATTACTGTCTGCGTATATAAAGCAGCATGCACATTTCTCTGACACTTTTAAAGCGATCTTTCAAATAACCAGTTAGCAGGAACCACTCTAGCAACTACAGTACTAACTTTTCTCTAGAAACCACCAAGAACACTCCATCTACCACCTAGCAACACCCTAGCTTGAATAGATTACAGTTTGAGGATTAAATGTGATTACACGAATATTACAATTATTATGCATTCATTAATTTCGACACTGCTAAGGTATAAAATGACATGAACACACTTTAGAGTTTAAATAGTTATTTATTGCTGTCTTTTGAAATAAAATAAACACAATAATCATTCCTTCTACATGGCTTTTGACTTAAACAGTATAGCTGCCTTTTGAAGCATAAATAATACAGCTTGTTGTAACAAGTTGCTGTTTCTTCTTCGTTTGTGGGTTAAACTTGCCAAGCTGCTTTTTTATTGACAGTTGTGCTGCTACTGTGGTAGCATGCATGGATACCACCTACCAGCAGTGGACGCAGACGACAATGCAAAAGTATAAATGAAAACTGACGCGTAACCTATGCCGTTGCGGCTACGGCGTAGGACCTACGCACAACCATAATGAGCCCATTATGCTGAGCATCCCCGGTGAAAAAAAAATGGCGCCTATGTCACAGTGTGTTTCTGTTTCAGGCACACACACACACAAACCAGATCATAAACCACCAAGAGAAGTGCGCCTATATGTGTGTTCATCTTGAGGCAGACTTAATTGCCGCACTGTTTGACAAACCTTCGAAAATGCTCTCGTGGAGCCTTGACATACAGTGCGCAACCAGTCTGCATCAAGACGAACACCCTAATAACTTCATAGAAATCACCAAGAACCATCAATCAACCGCCTAGCAACACCCTAGCAACCACTGAGCAACTCCCTAAAAACCACCAAGAACACCCCATCAAATGCCTAGCAACATATAAACCATGAGATCACTTCATCAAACGCCTAGCAACCACCTAACAACTCCTTATGAACCAACAAGAACATCCCATCAAATGCATAGCAACTCCCTATAAACCACGAAATCACTTCGTCAAACGCCTAGCAACCACCTAACAATTGCCTATGAACCAACAAGAACACCCCATAAAATGCCTAGCAACTCCCTATAAACCACGAAATCACTTCGTCAAACGCCTAGCAACCGCCTAACAATTGCCTATGAACCAACAAGAACACCCCATAAAAATGCCTTGCAACTCCCTATAAACCACGAGATCACCTCCACAAACGCCTAACAACTCCCTATGAACCAACAAGAACACCCCATCAAAGCCTAAAAACTGCCTAACAACTCCCTATAAACCACAGAGAACAACCTGCCTAGCAACACCCTAGCAACAACCTTACAACTCCCTTTAAACCACAAACAACAAACTGTCAGATACCTAGCAACACCCTAGCCTAGCATAACCTAAAAGCTCCCTAGAAACCAAAGGCAACACCCTATCAAAAGCCTAGCAACACCCTGTCAAACACCTAGCAGCACCCTACCAATCGCCTAACAACTCCCTAGAAACCAAAGACAAACCCCCATCAAAAGCCTAGCAACACCCTAGCAACCACCTAACAACTCCCTGTAAACCATGGACAACACCTCGTCAAATGCATAGCAACTCCCTAGAAACCACAGACAACACCCCATCAAACGCCTAGCAACACCCTACCAACCACCTAACAACTCCCTAGAAACCAAAGACAAACCCCCATCAAAAGCCTAGCAACACCCTAGCAACCACCTAACAACTCCCTGTAAACCATGGACAACACCTCGTCAAATGCATAGCAACACCCTAGAAACCACAGAAAACACCCCATCAAACGCCTAGCAACACCCTACCAACCACCTAACAACTCCATAGAAACCAAAGACAAACCCCCATCAAAAGCCTAGCAACACCCTAGCAACCACCTAACAACTCCCTGTAAACCATGGACAACACCACGTCAAATGCATAGCAACAATCTATAAACCACAGACAACACCTTGTCAAACACCTAGCAGCACCCTACCAACCGCCTAACAACTCCCTAGAAACCACAGACAACACCCCATCTAACGCCTAGCAACACCCTACCAACAACCTAACAACTCCCTAGAAACCAAAGACAACACCCCATCAAAAGCCTAGCAACACCCTAGCAACCACTTAACAACTCCCTAGAAACCACAAAGAACACCCATCACCCCAGCAAAAAAGCAACTACCACGTAACAACTACATAGCAACACCTCTTGCAAACGTCTTTTAACTGCTTAGCAACTGGCTTGAACACCTTAGCAACGACTACTACAATTTTTTAAGTACACAAACCCTGAATAACCCTCAGACAGATGTTTATATAGTCTACAAGTCTTTGTCAAAGCAACATTCAGAGATCGTCCTCCGCTTGTTACGTCCTGCTATTATCTTATGCGCTTCACTTGAGACAAAGAAAAAATGTTTTTTAGGAGATACACTATAAATTCTCTCTCCCTCATTCCCTCTTAGTGTATTTGTATTGTATTTCAGACACGGGCTGATGAATCACCGAGTTGGGTTTCGGATTCAATCTCTGTATGTGAGGGGGATAAATTTAGTGGCTTGTCACGGACTCCCACAGAAAGGGGCTTTCCATCCAACAAAAGAATAAAGGATCGAGCTGCTGTTAACCAACATAAACTCCAAACAAACCCACAGATCTTGTTTTAACAAAAGTAGCATGTACTTCTACTAACAGAGAAAACAGATTTCATATTTACCAATAAAACATGCTATAGAAGTGTATTAAAGTTGCATAAAATGATTTAAAGTTGCTTAAAATGCCTGAGATGTGAAATGACATCAGAACCAGTGTTGCCAAGTCTTGCAAGATAAATACAGGGCGGTGTGGGAAGTAGGAGTGCCCCAATTTTACAGGATTGTAAATGTAAATGTCTATTTACACTAGTGCAATTATATTCACCCACCAATGTCTGATGTTTAAACTAAAGTTAAGAAACGCAGAACTAACAACACCCTAGCAACCACCTAACAACTCCCTGTAAACAACCAACATTGGCGTGTGCCGTAGAGGAGCTTTAAGGGAGTTAATTGAAGTGACCATATTATAGGAAACACCAAAACATACATCCACACATTACATTTGTATACCCACTCAAATGAATTGTAAAGATCTGGAATGGGAAATTATATTTGAAAACTGAAAGGTATCCAGGTGCAATGACAAGAACCCCTTCATCCACAGAGGTCAGTGTGAAGCATGCGAGATCTTTATATAAGAGCCACAGACGGGGTGGCCACAGCGGTCAAACCCCTGAGCGCCTGCGATTATGTTGTAGCCACAGATTTGCCGCCTCAGATAAGGCAGATGATAGATAAAGATGGAGACGATGAACATGCACGCCGAGGGAAAAATCAAGGGGATTTGGGAGAGAAGCCCTATCTCTCGCTCACAGATTCTCTGGGGTGGCTTGTGGGTGGAGGAAGAGAGAAAGCCAGCGGAAAGAAAAGTCGCTGTGTGTAAATCTTCATTTGGATGGAGCTCTGGATTTAAATGGAAGGGGGTTTTCTCCTGGGGCCCACCATTTAACATATCGCAGTCCCACAGGGATGGATGCTGGACTCAGTTTTAGCCTTGTCATTCATTCTTAAAGGAAGTATGACTGGCTTTCAATAGACAACGAAAGCTTTAAACTCTGGATGAGATAATAGATTTAAATTTACTGGCCAAAACTGACTGGCGGGCAGATGGATGTATGATCTTTTAGAGATGCACGGATACTAAATTTCCCCAATTCAGAGTGATGTCTGCCGATACTATTCCCGATACTGATAGTTTGGTGCATTTACCTTTTATACTTTTTTTAATTAATGATAATTATTTTAAAAGAAATGCAAATAAAACTTAATTCTTTTTAATTCAACAACTTGTTTCAAAGTAGCTGGTCTTCTTTATAACTCAAAATAACATTCTTAACTCACATGAACTAAGTTATTATGTTAGTTATATTAGTAATATTATTATATTAGTATTTCTTACCTTTAATGAATTAATAACATTCAGGTAATTACTATCAACACTGAAAATCAAGCAGAAAAATGTTTCTCAACATTTCCTTTACACCCAGCACAATTTAAAGTGTTTCCGATCTTCTTCAAATTAACAGGAATAATTAGCAGATTATTTTTAAACTATTGGCCGATATAGATTTTACTGGCTGATACCGATTTTTGGTGAATATAGCTTTAACCTGATGATGTAGATTATTGGCAGATAAAGCTTTTGCCAGATGATACCAATTAATTATTAGCCGATAGCTTTTGGAGTATGATACCGATTATTGTCTGATATAGCTTTTACCGGCTGATACCGATTATTGGCGGATATAGCTTTTACTGTCTGATACCGATTACTGGCCGATACAACTTTTATTGGCTGATACCAATTATTTGCGGTTATAGCTTTTACCGGATGATACCGATTATTGGCGGATATAGATTCTATCACCTGATACCGATTACTGGCCGATATAACTTTTATCAGCTGATACTGATTACTGGCCGATACAACTTTTATTGGCTGATACCGATTATTTGCGGTTATAGCTTTTACCGGCTGATACCGATTATTGGCGGATATAGATTCTATCACCTGATACCGATTACTGGCCGATATAACTTTTATCGGCTGATACTGATTATTGGCCGATATAACTTTTATCAGTTGATACTGATTATTGGCCGATATAACTGTTATCGGTTGATACTGATTATTGGCGGTTATAGCTTTTATCGCCTGATAACGATTACTGGCCAATATAACTTTTATCGGCTGATACTGATTATTGGCCGATATAACTTTATTGGCTGATACTGATTATTGGCTGATATAACTTTTATCGGTTGATACCGCTTATTGGCCGATATAACTTTTATCGGCTGATAACGATCGTAGGGGGTTATAGCTTTTACCGTCTGATATCGATTATTGGCGGATATAGCTTTTATCGGCTGATACTGATTATTTGTCACGGTTAATCCGTGTCATGTCTTGTCTCTGTTCCGATTGTTATCACCTGGACATTCATTGATTAATTACCTGCCTCATCACATCTGTTTGTCATTTAGTCTGTGTGTATATATACCTCTGTCTTCTGTTTGCTCACGGCTGGATCATTGTCGTTACTCTCATGTCTGTTCTTGTTCCACGTTTGATGTTCCTGTGTTACTTACTTGCCTGTTGTTTTTACTCCTCGTGTTTTGTTTCGCGTTTTGTTTATTTATTAAATGTTATTTATTCAACCAGAACTCTGCACTTGCGTCCTCACTTCCTCACTCCCGTACCAGTTCGTGACATTATTGGCCGATATAACTTTTATCGGTTGATACCAATTATTGGCCGATATATCTGTGCATCTCAATAATTATGATTTTAAGAGCCCCTATTACTTGGCTTAAAAAGAATGTTATTTTGTGTGTTTGTTGTATACTGTAAATCATGTTGGTTCTTTATGACCCGCCTTTTTGAAACGTGTTGATTTGCATTGATTTTACAAAACTCATCGTTCTGAAAGGCCTGGTATTCTCAAATTGACAAGCTATCCAGTTGTGATTGGCAAATGTGACGTCAGAAATGTGGCACTACTTCTTACTATATTTGAAAGGTCAGCTCCTAACAGGAGATAATATTGTCTTTACTACCTTATCAATACGAGCCGGAATCTGATCCAGAAAATTATTTTTTGAGCAAACATGCAATAGACGATCTTGCAAAACTATGAAAGATAATGGGTCGCTGAAAGTGAAAAAAAAACCATAAGACAGACCCATTCACTTTCATAGTTTTGCAAGATCATCTACTGCATGTTTGCTCAAAAAACAATAACATTCATGCTCAGATGGACCACAAGATCAAATTCTGTGTGCACTCTGTAGACTGTTGTTTATCTGTCTGTGTTTGGAAAAAGTTTTCCAAAATATCACTGAATCTCTGAAACCACACAATCAATATGCCCCTATCCCATCCTCACCTGTGTCATTGTGTACCAATCGATTTTACCTTCCCTCTCACAACGCTGCTTGTTTGCCAGCACAAAACTCTCTCCCCCTCCTGTTCTTCTCCATTTGTCATGAGATGAGCATTCATCTGAAACACTCTTTCTTCATTACGTCGTCCCGTAACGTGTGTCAACCCCACACAGAAACCTTCACCCGGAACCTTTGATGCTCACAGGTCAAAATCTTTCAGAGGCAATCACACGCGGCCCACGCGGGCAGTGTGCTGCCGCTGGCTGTCTAATGAATGTGAGTCGTTTATAGTGCTCTGATCTCTTGATCGATAGAGACGTTGATCTGTAGCAGAGGTGATGAAGATGAGGCACACGGGCCGTGAGCAACACGCTTCTGTCTTTCTTTCTGCCTGAGGCCGCTGGTGGTATGATAATTAGTAACACACATAAACTTAGCAGAGGGCAACACCTCAAGTGTGTATGTGACTTTGATGTATATGTTTGAGAGAGAGAGAGAATAAGAGAGAGAAAGAGAGATGCCCCATTCAGACAGTAGTAGCAGAACGATGTGATCTCATTCATTTCAATTGAAGCTTGGCGACTTCCGGCAACACAAGCAAAAGTGAACGTTGGTGACTGTATGGGTGTGAGAAAGTTAAGAAAAGTTTAACTTTATACAAATGATGAGCAATTTTCGGGAGCGACTACCAATGGGAGCAAAGCAGTGGCAGGGAGATTTATTATATTATATTATATTATATTATATTATATTATATTATATTATATTATATTATATTATATTATGTTATATTATATTATATTATATTATATTATATTATATTATATTATAGTATATTATATTTTTTATTTTATTTTATTTTACTTTTTTATTTTATTTTATTTTATTTTATTTTATTTTATTTTATTAATTATTTTATTAATTATTTTATTAATTATTTTATTTTATTTTATTTTATTTTATTTTATTTTATTTTATTTTATTTTATTTTATTTTATTTTATTTTATTTTATTTTATTTTATTTTATTTTATTTTATTTATAATTTTGGGTGCACAAGCAAGGCGTGCGGACCGACTCCACTCCACCACTGTAACTGCCCACGTTTTGCTGCTTTCCATACGTCTCCTATTGAAAATGAACTAGACGCTGTCACATACCGTGTGAAATGCCAATTACCCATACACACACAGTAGTTTGGCCAAACGCCATTGTTTCAGATTGATCCACAGTGTCCACACAAAAGCCTTTAAATGCACCACCTTAATCTTCATATTGGCTCCAATTAAATGAATGCAAATCTGTTCCTTTCTAAGCCAGCACCCTAACCAAAACACAATCTCTGATTTGTAGCACACAACATACTCTAGGCATCAACCTTTTTCACAATGACCTACTCCACAAAGGGCATGTGCTACTGTACTGTATGCATTCAGCCAGATACACATTTTTATTACACACCCTAGTACACAAGGGGGTAATGAAGTTACCATAAAATGCCATTCAACCAGGTGTGTAATTATTCAAAGTGTTGTGCCACCATGATACAGTAGTAGTTCACATGAAACCATAGAAAATAGTTGATTATTATCTTCATTATATCAAGCTCACATAACACACACTGTTTCTGCTCATCTCATGTTAATCTTGAGTACCTACAGAGTAGTTATGCATCCTTCCTATCTCCGCAGAGTATTTCGTTTTATTCCAGATTGGGGGAGTATTGGCATGCACAAAACGGGGCTGAAAACATGCGTACGTCCCTTTTCATGCAAAGATTGTAATCTATAAAATAAAAATTTGACAGGAGAATGTGCGCACTTGTAAACTCTGATCCATGCGTACGCACATTTAGGAGAATTGGCGACACAGATGGTGATTTCTTGAAGTTAAATCTTAAATAAAAAATCATTTAAAATACTTAATCAGCGCTGCCTCACCATCACATTGTCCACTACGGGAGCGCAGGAGGAGATGGCCCGACTGCATGGAATACATGATACCCTATACAACTGCAGAACACAGTAAATAACAAAATATTGCATATTTATCAAATGTTAAATTAAAATGATTCATTTTCATATTTCTGGTCTTTGTAGAGCACGCTCGTGCTGCTTGAGAAGAGCATGCATATTTCAGACGCATGCAAAAGACATTTATTTTATTTCAGTGATTTTGGCAAGTTGTTAACAACTAACTAACTGCTGTAAACCCTGTGTGTAATGCTGCGTGATAATCAGTGTTGGGGAAAGTTACTTTTAAAAGTAATGCATTACAATATTAAGTTACTTCCCTAAAAAGTAACAAATTACGTTACTTAGTTATTTTTAATGGAAAGTAAAACTTTTAAGTTACTTTTCCATCACAAAAATGTCAAACTCTGGCCTACCACATCTGTTTCTGACTCAAACTATTCTCGCTCAGACGCGCACACATAAAGTGTGCGTAATTCTACATGACTACGTTCAGTTTAATTCAGTACATTATCAAATTGGTGATTATAATGCTGGAGGATTATGCCAATGGCTTGCATTTATTGGCGGAGCGCATACCATCTTGCAAACAAACAACTGGACACCAGTCTCAGTATTATGTGGATCAGCATTCAGGAGGTGATTCGCATTGACTGTTTATAGTTATACCACGGGTCTGTTGATTGCTGTATTCTGATTGGCTGAGAAATGTTTGGTGGGTATACATTAATTTCTGATAACCGCACACCTAACTTGTCAAATGTCCTTAAAATAGGCACCAGAGCAATGTTTGTGGTAACCGTGGTATAAGAGGAATAATTGACTCCGGTCCTTTGAATTATTTGAAAATAATGCACACCCAAGGTGCAATGCGGCACGACGCGAAGCGGAGTGACGTTACACTGCAGGTATGCATTATTTTCTTATAATTCAATGGCCTGTCATCAATTATTCCTTACTTAAAAATGGGCGTGTATTACGTGAAAATTGCATGTAGGTGTGCATACACAGAGTTTTATAAATCTCAATTTTGGTTTGCATACGCAATTCTTAGGTTTCTGGGTACTTTAAATTTTTGTAGGAATTCTATGCATACTTTTATAAATGAGGCCCCAGCTCTAGCACCTGTTTTCGGAATGCACGAGATCCTGGAGGCGTCCAGCGGTGGGAGCGAGTCACGAGCAAGCAACACACACAAAACATTGTTTGTTGAAAGGCTGAAGAAGACTTTCTTCTCCTTACATCCAAAAACACACTTCTTCTTTCATGCCATTGTTGATTTTTGATATAAAACAAAGCTGTCGTGTGCAGGGATGCCTGTAAATTCTATTGAAAGGAACAATGCTAATGAGCTTCCTCATTATCACTCTGACTGTGGCCGTGCTTTTCCAGGGGAACGTTCATACCGCCGCCGACTTGAGCTTCCAAAGTTACCGGAAGTCATTCATTTACAATGGAAGCTGGCTTCTCTCAGCTGCAAGGAGTGTCAAATTTATCGGCGTCATGTTTTTGGCGTTTTGAGAGACCAGAGCGTCAATCAGAAAGTTGAAAGAAGCTCAACATTATGGTAATGAGCTATGACACGGTTCAGCGGCAAGAAGCGGCAAAACGCTAGCAACCAGTCGGAATATAGCCTAGACATTCTTTACTGGCTAATTCGTAATTCGTAACATATAATGTAAACTTTCATTCCTTCCAAAACATTAGTTCAGAGAAAACAGACTTCAGAGCGGCCAAAGCGTCAACAGGCTTCCCCGTACTTTTTGACAAGCGTCCTTGACCGGGTGGTCTGAGCTTCAAGTCGGCGGCAGTTAAAAGGAGTATGGGGTCACTGATATGTACTGTAAGGGGCACCAATGTTCAAAAAAAAACTTTTCGAAAGTTTACTACCTTATTACTACCTTTCCGAAAGAAGAGGTGTGAGTTTGACACTTTGCATTTGTTTAGCATAAGGATTACAACTCTTTAACTGTGTTAATAAGTCAGAATGCATGAACCCCCACCCCACGCCTCCCTAAACAATGCTGAACTCAATGCATACAGTAGTAGTCATGCATTTTAAATTGTGGTTTCATCAGCTGTCGAACTTAAAGTAGGTTGATTTAATTTATGAAAGCACAATTTTGATATTGGGGCTTGTATCATTAGGCTTGGTTTGATTGGCTGGATTTGTTAGGCAGATCTGGCAACCTTGCATGTTCCTTTATGCCATGCCAACGAAACAGCAACTACCTTAAATTCCTCCTGAACCAACAAAACATAGCACAGGAAAAGGATGTAAAAAACAAAGTCAGTCTTAGAAACAGCTATGATGGGATCAAAAATAAGCTGAAAGCAGAGTTTATGTGTTTTGCAGGAGGCGTGGCTCCAAAGACAGTTGGATCTTACATTTACATTTAGCAGATGCTTTTATCCCAAGCGATTTACAAAGATTAAGAAACAAAGAGTGATTTGTCATATGGAGGCAATAAAGAAGTGCTTATACCAACTTACTAGTTTTCTCATATCCAAAACAATATCTATGAAGAGAGAGAAAGGCTTTTATAGAAGATAGAAGAGCAGTCAACATCTATTGTCAAGTATTCACTTACGCTTTCAAAGGTAGCTTGATATGGCTATAGCCCAAATTGCCAACTCTATACCTATAATGTGTTTTCAAATCTAGCTCATAGATTTGGAAACAGAGCTTTTAAATGTGTCACACATGCGTTTAGATCCAGCAAAGGGCACGGAATTATTTCAAACACCCACCGGTTCAGATCAAGAGTCAAAGATGACTCAAAGCTTCCAGTGGTGGAGAGGTGCTAAGTGAAAAGCCAGGATCACATGAGCGATGTCATTTCCTATGTGTGTGAGTGCGAGAGAGAGAGAGAGAGATAGAGAGATAGAGAGAGAGAGAGAGAGAGAGACTTGATGCCTAATTATGCTGCTCTCTTGTTCCACTGTTCATATTTAACAGAGTCACTCAAATGAAATGACCTTCACGCTTTCCATTACAAGCATTTACACTCACCTATTCTCTCTCTGATTCTCTTTTTTTCTAGCTTTGTCACGTGTGCCTTTAAAACCAGTTTACCATGGCAACCGGGTTCAATTTATGAAATCTTTGCTTTTACCTTCTTTTTTGTTCTGCATAGATTTTCACACCTTTACACAAATAACCAAAACAGAGCGATGACAAAAATGAGTGACTTCAAGGTGCCAAAGAATGCACTGAAAAAAATAGTTAAATTCTTCTCTGATATCTACATAGAAGGTTTGTGGCTTTATTACGGGCAAAAATGATTCAGAAATGTTTTTACATGTCCATTTACAACCCTAGGATTTGCCTTTAGAATAAAATGGTTTATTATTACTTTATTAGAAAGAGTCATGAATAATAATGTTGAGCTCTGCTCTGATTGGCTGTTTCTCAGAGCAGCTCTTTCAGTAGCTCTGTGTGTGTGCAAACAGATCTTATGTTTGAGTCCAGGGGCAGAGTGGGACCAAAAAATCTACCCGGAAATTTTGTATACCACCGGCCTTCCGTGGTAAAAAAAGGTCTGGTATTTAGTAAAACTAGGGTAATACAAATCGTAATCAATCTGCCAAAAAAAAAAAACATTTTCATAATAATAATAAAATAATTAAATCATGGCCAATTTTCCTAAATGTGTAACTATACAAAATGATACCTATTTGAAAGACGGAGATGCGCACCTGTCTAGCAGCTATTACATTACAGAGCAAGGCCAGAGACGAACGTGCTCATAAACGGTAGTAATATGGAATAATGTGTGCATCTTTGAATAACTTTTTCCTTTAAATATAATTTTTGTCATATAAAGTTTTAAGAGATAATAATGTTTTTCTCACTGTTATTGCTTATTTAGACTTGTTAGTGCGGTTAACAACATGTTTGGCACATTTAATTCAGAGTTTATTTCAGTAATATTGCGGTTTTTCCAGTAATAAAAAGGTTTTGCCAGCAGCCATATCACCCTGTAGCCCAAGACAGCTTGCCCACTGAAGTTAAGCAGGGTTGAGCCTGGTCAGTACTTGGATGGGAGACCACCTGGGAAAACCAGGTTGCTGCTGGTAGTGGTGTTAGTGAGACCAGCAGGGGGTGCTCACCCTGTGGTCTGTGTGGGTCCTAACACCCCAGTATAGTAATGGGGACACTATACTGTCAAAAAAGCACCGTCCTTCGGATGAGACGTTAAACCGAGGTCCTGACTCTCTGTGGTCATTAAAAATCCCAGGATGTCCTTCGAAAAGAGTAGGGGTGTGCCCCGGCATCCTGGCCAAAACTTGCCCATTGGCCTACTAATCATCCCCTCATACTAATTGGCTATATCACTCGGTCTCCTCTCCACTAATAAGCTGGTGTGTGGTGAGCGGTCTGGCGCAATATGGCTGCCGTCGCATCATCCAGGTGGATGCTGCACATTGGTGGTGGTTGAGGAGATTCCCCCGTTCATATGTAAAGCGCTTTGAGTACTGAGAAAAAGCGCTATATAAATGTAAGGTATTATTAAGGTATTATTATTATTAGTAATAATAATACAGTTTACATGCCAATCCTGCTTCCTTGTCTGTTTATTCATTTCAAAATGCTGTTATGATAAGTTTTATGTGGATATTTATTGCCATATGAGACGTTCATTGCCGTTATATACTCTCGTCTAATATTCAAATCATGTGAGGAATAATATGAATAACTTTAAATTTGAATAACTTTAAGCATACAGTTCCTTTGAAAATATTTTTTGTCAAAGTTTTGACAAATAATAATGTTGTGAGGATTTTTATTGCCATATTGCCGTTGAAAACTCTTGTCTATAATATGGAAATCACACAGTAGGAAATATATCATGTGATACTGCAAAGTTACCCTTCTAATTTTTATATATGATATAGCCATATGGAGATAAACCTTTGCAAATGTGCTGATTTGATCGATTCATGTCCTGACCACCAGGCTAGAAATTTTAAACATCCTTAATCCACACTTACTTCTAGTCTATCAAATAGTCTATCCGCTTGATTGATCCGACCGCATATGTACCTACTGTAATAAACAGGCATTCGGCGGCTTTTTACATCAAAGGCCAACAGGCTATGCCATTTGGGGAGGGGCCATTCACTGATCCCCCTATATTTTTTAAAATCCTAGACATGGTTGGACTTGCCAAACAGGTTGAGCACTTTTATATAATGTGTTGAGCAAAGAGGCTGCACAATTTGACCAGAGGGAAGCGGCCGCACTTCAGGCCGCCAGACGAGTTGCTATAACTTGGAATGTATAGCCTAACTATTATAAGACCGGCCCTCGCAGCCTCAAAACCTTACCGGCTCCACTACTGTTTGAGTCTGTATTGGAAAACGATACAGAATTTGAGGAAAAATCTTTTTTTTTTTTGGAGCTTGTTAATGTTTTTTTTTGTGGTAATTTGAAAAACATAACTGTAATGTCAATAGTAGAACTTCAGCCTTAACTTAGCATATAGCATTAACTAGCATATAGCGCAAACTCAGCAGTCACAACTCGGTTTTTAGCATTGTAACAACATTGTAATTAAATAAATGTGTAATTTTATGTTGGGGCGTACATCTCGACTGTAATGTCACAGTTATGTTATGTTGAGATTGGTCTGTTTTCCAGCGGTATTTTGCATGAACAAGGTTTACAATTGTGTTTGAGGCTCACAATATGTCATTACCACGTACAGAACTCATCTTATTCATCTATGCCTACATAAATACGGCACCTTTAAAGCCTGACTTGCATTTAGAGTAAACCTTTTAAATTAAGGTGACCAAATTTTTAAAATGAAAACCAGGGACATTTCCTAGTTCAATGGTCAAAATATCATTAAAATATAATTTGTTGTTATGTATGAATTAAAAAATGGGGACAACCAGTTTTTTTGAAAGTTTTTTTTTATTGTTGTGAGTTCACTGCAAAAATCACTGACTTACTTCTTTAATAGTTTTTTGTCTGGTTTTTAGTACAAATATCTAAAAATGATTAAATCAAGATGCATCTTCTCGATAAGCAAAATCCCCTAACAAAAATCTACACTGAAAAAATGTTATGTTGAATTTACTTAATTTTATTATGACAAGAAGATGCACCCAATTAATTTATGTGCAACCAGATCAATTTAATGGTTTAATTTCTACATACCAAAATGAAGTTTAATCCAATAATTGTTTTAATCTCTTATTCTATCTTAACTTTCCACATTTAACTGCCACATTATGTTGAGCAAGTAAGAAGAGACCCAGTAGGTCTCAGTACTGGCATAAGCACAGTTACTGCTTACATCATGATTTTCATCGTGTCACGGTGTGACCTATTGTCTATACACAACCACCACTCTTCTGAATGATGGTAATTCAAAACAGAAGAGGTAAAATATATACCGTTAGCCTACACAGCATTTGGCTCAGTACCATGCTGTGATCGGTTCACTTCATTGGTTTATTACTTTAATTTAACATGAGAAGTTAGTATCTAAACCACCAATAACTTTGACTGTTTTCATATCTTATGACAACTTGATTGATGATAACTTGATGGCGCTTCCTTGTGTATCTCGTAGTAATTCTTCTTCGCTAAAGCAGTGATGCGCAATCAATGTAGCTAGGGCAGCGCCCTCTGCTGGTAAAAATAATCATTACATGATTGCTCCGGTCTGACACTACAAAGGCTACATGTTGTCGATCGGGTTTTTTAGTATATTTGCTGGTTGTTTTGGACGTGCTGTTAAACGGGGACATTTCCGGGGACAGCTTCAGTCGAGGACAGAACACCAAATAGCGGGACATCTGGTCACCTTATTTTAAATTCGAGATCCTGGATGTTACAGTAAGCTTGCTGCTGTAGTTAAAACACTAACTGGATACAAAGGTGAATAATGAATTATTTAGGAAGCACAAACTCACTATCCTCTCCTACAATCCGATGCGGCACCTCCAAGTCCAGAAACATACTTTAAGCAGGCAAGTGAATGCAGATGGCAAACGCACCCGCTCACATTAAAACTACCTAAATGTATAATCAAGCTCAGTTAAAATTTCCTTCAGATGTCCATGCCATTTACACTGATAGTGAACCATAACTAAACTGCTTAGAAAGATAGAATTGTGATGAATAAGACTATTTAAGCGAACAGGAGAAATGAGGTGATGCAAGTAAATGTGCCCATACAGAGGAATCGTGCCGGATAAGAGTCAGTGGAGTCGGATAAAACTTTCATAATACCGGCAGCATAAGAGCGACAGTATCAGCATTCTCATTCGTCCAAACCACATGACGGATAACTTCTTGCAACAGACAAGAGAAAATCTATTTCAGTCTGTTAAGGGTCCTTCATTGAAAACAGGAGGCGGGTGAAACATGACACTTTTTATAGCATTTGATCTAACAGCAGAGGCTAACTACAGACGCTTACCAGCCGAACCTTGACTATAATGGGAGTAAACTAGTTTTTCCGCATCACGACGTGCTGCAAGGTATTCTTTCATTATATGTAATGAACTTGTGTCTCTCACCCATAGGACACACACATACACACAGAGATTTGGCTTTCTATTGAAGAGTTAGATTAGAAATTTTAATTTGCAGAAGGCTTTGTGCTGGCAGTGAACATTTGTCTCCGACAGGACACCAGCAGATGAGACAGAGCCAGGTTGAAGAATGACCCACGGTGACTGCAAGAGACACTCTGATTGGGAGAAGCAGGAATAATACATAAGCTCTCTCTCTCTCTCTCTCTCTCTCTCTCTCTCTCTCTCTCTCTCTCTCTCTCTCTCTCATACACACAGAGATTTCGAGATGAAGGGGATAGAGCTGAAGGTGACAGCAAAGGTAGATCAGTCTCTCTCTCTTTCTCCTTCAATTCTTGCCGTTCCTAGTGTGCAGAAGAGAGAGAGCGGGAGATACTCATAGCTCAAATGCTCCTTAATTACATCTTCTGCCAATTCAGAAATGGATTGAACAGCATTAAAATTTCAAATGGGGTGAAGTTTTTCTCGCCACACCCACTCAGAGAGATTAAACTGACACGTTCAATGGCTCTCAGGCAGAAGATCTTTCAACCTCTTGCGGTTTTTTAGGGTGCATTTATGCGCCATTGGAATCAACAAACTTAGCTAGGAAAATAATGGCCGCACCCCAACCGCCACTGGACTGACAAAAATATAGACCCAGCCTAAACTGACATCAAAGTCAGAGCTACTGTAGCTTTGTTTAAAGCTGCAATCCGTAACGTTTCCTCTCTATCGCCATCTCTGTTTGAAACATGAAATTGCAGGTTACTTATATTACGTATACAGAAATACAACTAACATTTTAAACGAACTTAGAAAGTAATTTTAACTTACTATTTTTTATCTAGACTAGAGATGAGTTGGTACAACTTATAAAATTAAGTTAAAATTGCTTAAATATATTTATATAAGTTGCAGCTGAGTTACCAACCGACAACCACAGCTTGTTAACCGAATATTAACCGTTAACTGATAAGATTTTATTATTAAATTGTCATTGAGTAAAAATGCAGTTGATTGTTGTCTGTGAGTCGGTAAAAACTAGGGATGCACCGAAATTTCGGTCGCCGAAAATTTCGGCCGAAAATGGCATTATCGGTTTCGGGCCAAAATAAAAAATCCAGCCGAAAATGTAAACCGAAAATGAATGTCAACCGCGCCCCTCCCATCTGTGCGCTAGTGCTTGGGTTTCACTCACGGTGATCAGTCGTCTCCCACCCCTCCCCTTCGTGCTCAATAGCGTCATCAATTACGTCGCGTAATGGCGGCTTCTGCTCCTGGCAGTGTTATCCATACATTTATTTGTTTGTGTGCGCCACAAAATCAACAAAGGTCGCAACATTTACATATTTATTTTCATTTAAAACGGCTTCATTTATTGTTGTGAGCGCTCGGTGGTGCCTCTCATGTGCACGAGCGCTCTCTCTCTGCGTGAAGCCTCTAGACAGCGCCTCTCATACATGACACTGAGTGAAATAATTCCATGCGGATTCCTCTGTGTACTTGCATTTTCACGTAAACGTCAGATGTTACTGACAGAAAAGACGACTGATTTGAGTTTATCATGAAAAGTTAGCAGTGTTTTCCCACACACACTGGTTCTCTATGTGCTTGTGCGCGAGCT
This sequence comes from Misgurnus anguillicaudatus, assembly GCF_027580225.2. Classification (NCBI taxonomy): domain Eukaryota; kingdom Metazoa; phylum Chordata; class Actinopteri; order Cypriniformes; family Cobitidae; genus Misgurnus; species Misgurnus anguillicaudatus. The sequence goes on along the minus strand of NC_073353.2, from coordinate 40,963,874 downwards.
CTCTCTCTCCTATGCCCGCGCATGCCTTCTGTAGTAACTCTGTGTAATGGCAATTTTGTAATTTGCGCCGAATAGTCTGCGATGTCTCGTTTATAATAAATCAAGATTTTAGCAGTGGGGAACCTTCAGGGCCTTCTACGCCTTCAAAGAAGGCCTAAAAAAATTAATAAAAATATTTTTTATAATAATACTAATAAATAATAAAGTATTCAATAAAAATATGTTTTTACATGTTTAAATTTATATTTAATTTAATTTAATACATGTAATATATTTTCTCTCATCTATGTTCTAACGTTAAGCTTACTGTCAGGTTCATATCCAATCAGAATCGTCTGTCTCTATTAAGGCCCGGTAAACTGGCTCATTCATTGGTTAGGACTTCAAGAATCCCAAGGAAGGCCAAGCTATGTGTTTTGGTGTGGAGAGTGACGGGCAAATCGACCAATCACGCTTTGATTTCAAGTGGGCGGGTAAAAAACAAAACATTGTAAGCCTTCATGAAGTCCTAGGGTGCGTTCCACTCCAGTTTTAGACACACACTCGCAGACTTCCCTAAGCACTTCCCCTTGGGGGAATCCCTGTCGCCATTTTGAAGTGCGTTCCACTTTGTCAAGTGGACGAGGGAAGTTTGTATGGACAGACCCTCGCTCCCTCGATTTTGACCGAGGGAGCGAGTCTGCTTCATATGTACACTTCATGCAGCTTCATATCCCACAATGCAGCACGATTGTGACGTCACTTCGGCAACTCGCGCTTTGCACATGGAGGGGGCGGTCTCCACTTTCCATGTGATCAAGGGCTTAGGGCGATCCATTTGAACCCACTTCAAGTGTTCTAGCAGTAGTGGGCACTCGTACAACGTAAGCAATGGCGTACATCCGAGTGAAAGAGACTGAGGGAAGTTAGCGAGGGAAGTTCATAAAAAAACGAACTGGAACGCAGGGCAAATCATGCAACAAACTGGATGCGAGCTGCCGTAAAACACCAAAGAAGAAGTCGTCCTAATCATAGACCGTCTAATGGCCCGAATCTCTGCGGTGAGAGTGGTTAAGGTAAATGGCAGAAAACGTGATTGACGTTGTGGCTAGTTTGATAGGGCTGAGGTAAAAACGAAATTACTTAAGCGGGTACTCGTGAAGAGCACAGCCGAGAGATGCGCGTGCAGCTGCGCTGCGCATATCAGACGTGAACACGAGAAAAATAATGAGTTTAATTATACTTTCACTTCCTGACAGTTTCACTTGAGGATAGTAATGACTGACAGGTGACGCCAAATTACATACAATATAATTACCTAACTAAATCTCAGAGAATGCAAAAACATTCACCGGGGCTCGGGCTAGGGATTTTGCGAGCCCTGGTTATATTATAACAGTTATAAAATATAAGCCACAAGGAGGTGCACTGAGAACGCAGGGTGCTATATTTCCCCTTATGAAAAAAGATTAACAAGCTATCCTACAGCTAAATATATATTTACAAAAAACAAAAATTAAAGAACATAATTTAAGCTTGTTAAATGCAAATTTACAGAGCAGCAGAGTCTGTATTTGTGTTTATCAGTTAGATTAAAGTAATTTTAAACTTTAAAACTGCATTTAAAAGCAAACGATGCCTATTCTGTAATTTAACTTTGCGTGCTCAGAATTTTTACACGTTCACTGTATGATTTAACGAAATACGAATAGCCTAGTATTATATTCTGAATTTTAAAATTTACGAAAAACAAACTACTCTCAATTTATTTTGGTGTTTTTCCCCCATGCTCACTTGTCTCCATTTTCCTGTTTTTAAGAATTAAGGCGGTGTAGTAAGTAGAACCTATCCATTAAATTTGTGACTTTCATTTATTGCGCCATGCGTAATTGCGCATGGAGAGGCATTTGCACTTCATTGCATATTTTGAAGGCCCAGCTGAAGTACTCACGGTTCGCCACTGTATTTTAGTAACATAGTAGTTAAAGTAACAGCTGGTTGGATTAAACACAAGGTTATTGGGTCATGTTTAGTCACTATTTTAATAGTCTTTGGGGTGGTTTCCTGGACAGAGATTAGCTTAAGCCAGAACTAGACCTTAGTTTAATTAGGAAATATAGTTAGTTTGAACAAACATGCCTTGCTAGAGGCATTACTTGTGTGCATTTTCAGGACAAACTAAAGGCACTGATGTATTTAAAGATATGTCAGTGCAAGATGTTTTCAGTTTGGACAGCTCTTGTATTTGTTTTAGTCTAGGACTAGTCTAATCCCTGTCTGGGAAAACGCCACTATATGTCTGACAACAGAACAGATAATATGTGAAAATAGCATTCAGTTGTGTTAAAATGCTAATTTCAGACCTTATTAATGTACAACTTTGTTCTTTTTTTTTAATGTTTGCAATTTCTTTATTGTTTATTAGATTTTTCCCACCTTTTTGCTGATCCGAAAAATAATCTGATCTGTGCCTCAAAAACTGTAATGTGATCCGAACTGTGAGTTTTTTTTATTCGTCACACACCCCTAGTAAAGTTAGTACACAGTGATAGCCATAAATTCAATTGTACTAATAATTGGCATAATAATTTATTTCGGTGTTTTGGTTTCGGTTTTTTTGGCCTTGGTTTCCTTTTTTCGGTTTTCGGTTTCGGCCAAGAATTTTCATTTCGGTGCATCCCTAGTAAAAACAATACAAACATTTTAATTTGAAGGTGCAAACAGATCAACAACAGAAACAGGATTCATACATTATTACATTTTCATGCAAATTTACATTATCAAAGAGCACGCGATCAGTCCAGACGATTAATATCAAAGTGGGAAGATAGTCTGTTTTTCATTTACCACAGTGGCCATTTCTACAGCAAGACACATTTCAAAAAGTATTTTTTTTTGTTTGTTCAAAAAGAGAGATGTTTATGGTCAGGGTCTAGGACAGAGGCGATCAGCGAAGGTCTGTCCGGACACACGCCATCTTGCGCACACACACCATACTCAAGCACGGACACAAGGTACAAATGATTTCTCATACAAATGATAACTTTACCAGACTGGTCAGGCCAGCAATAATTTGTATCATTTACAGGCCATTCACAAATTAAGGAAAGAAAAGTGGAGAAATGTCTAGGGACGTGTTGACACACATCGTACATTAACTCTTTCCTCGTCATTGACAAGTTATCTCGTTATGAATAAAAAAAGTTGTTTCTGATGATTTTTTATGTTAATATGCAATACCCAATTTATGAAAAAAACTGAAGCCAAAACGTTATTTACTAATTTTAAACTCTGTGAATGTTTTGATAATCGTTCCGAATCTGATATCTCACAAAATTCCTTCACAAAAATGCAATTATTTCAGCTTTTTGCCAAAACATTTGTATTTTTTAAAGAAAAATACCCATAATTAAGAGTTTATAAGCAAAGAAAAGATATAGACAGGATGAAACATTTTTCCAGTTTGGTTTGGTTTGTTTGTTTGTTGTTTGTTTGAAAGCAGAGGGTCTGTTCTTTCATTTGATATATTTGTATGTTTATGTATTTTTAGAAGAAAATTTCATAGAAGGTATTTTGTGAAAATTTTGTGAAAATCACAAAAATGCTGGCGGGCAAATTTTCAAAAAGTGTCTGGCGGGGAATAATTTAAAGGAACAGTATGTAAGAAATGTATATCAATTAATCATAAAATGTCCCTGATATGTCACTAGTAGGGCTGTGCAATTAATCGTTTTTCGATTTCAATTTCGATTTTTGCACATTTCGATTGCAAAAACAAGATAATCGAGGGAGATCGATTAGTGTGCCGCATTTCTGTTATTTCGTTTTGAGTCATTAATCCGACGCGTCATAAGCAGCTGCGCCTCGCACACAAAGTAGAAATCCTCATGTATTTGTTCAGTTTTATGCTTTTCAAGCGAGCGGAGGCAAACTATCCCTCACGTTTAAAATATCAGCTGGATCGTGGCACCGCTCTCCGTGCAGAGAGCTGCGCGCTCAGTCATCTGTTTAAAGTCAGGTCACTAGGTAATAATCCTGTTTATGTTTGTAAAGTTATATGCATTTCAAGCGATCGTGTTTAAAATGTGAATCGCGTTCTGCTGGCACTTAAACACTACTGCTTTGACACGTGTAGCCTTCTGCAGCAACACTAAACAATGCATTGAATGTATGCAGGGCTTGACATTAACACCCGCCAAATGCGGGTATATTTCGGCTGCGACCGTTTGTGGAGACGCGCGCGCGTTCAGCGGAGCATTGCTGACCAAAGCGCCACCTCCCAGAGAGCGCGCGAGAGGTGATGGATTCAGTCCCGGCGCCATGGGCGGGCTTTAGGGGGTCGGGGCCGCCCTGTGAGTCACTAGTGCCCGCCCTGGACGAACCTGCGGTCTCCCTTCACCTGTTCACCAGCTCCATGTTTTTATCAATAGGCCACTGTTATTAATTAAAAGTTATTGTTTTGTACATATATAACTCATGAATAAAAATAAAAATGTGTTTGGTCTGATTTAAAAATATATATATTTTAATCGAATTTGATTGGTTTGTCAGTAGTGAGCGCGGAAATGTTTGGTTGTTTGCTAAGCGCGCCACCGCTTAATGTTAAGACACGATGGAGTGCTGCCTGCAGTGAGACTAACACGTTATGGTTCTGTTGTTATCTTTCACTATTTTCGCTGCTGAAACAACAAAAACAGTCAACATTGCGTCTAAAATGTAAGTGGCTTAATATTAATTACTTGTTTAGTGAACTGTCATTAAATCTGTCACATTTTCAACCGTGATATGATGCTGCTTAACTGTATCATGTTATTAAAAAATCCACATTTTTACCGCAGTATGTTTAACCCACTTTGTTAACACACTTTGTGTTTGCTGTGCTTATTTGTTTAACTTTGCGTTTTTACATTATGCACTTTCGGTCGCCATTGATTAAAGGATGCAGAATCATTATCCTGTTTTGGTGATTGTTATTGGCGTTTTTAATCAGACTAGGCTACTTGTTCGGTCGAGCAAGTAAAATTATCTTTCACTTGGCCTTTTAAAAAATCCACTTGTCTCTGATATTAACCGGACAAGCGTTGATGTCGAGCCCTGCGAGGTGTTTTATTTGCGTTTAGATTGCTTCAGTAAGCTATGTCCAATCTTTACGACTTCTCCGTTGTATTGCGTTAATGGAGAGGTATGTTAGTTCGTCCTCGCTTTTTTGTCCACTTAATTCATAATTAATGATATTATGCATTGCAGTGACGTTGCTCTCATTTGTGCCCCCCCTGAAAAATGAAATGCCCGTCCGTGAATTTGTGTCTGGCGCCGGGTCTGGATGGATTTGCGAAGGCACAAGAGGACGCAGTCTGAGCGCATACACACTTCGGGAAAGATACAACAATTGCATGGAAGTGATTAGAGAGATATATATTGCGTGCACATTCTCAGGGCAAGAGCGGAGAGAAATTCAGCGCATTCCTGAATGCACACGAAATCAAATGAAACCCGCCAGCAGAGAGGTTCGCGCATCATTTTAATGTAAGCTACTTTGGGCAACAATAATGCCCTCTCGACAGTTGTCATTAAAAGTCTTAAATCACTTTTAACAGAAAACATGATCAAGCATATAAAATACAATCTGCATAAACAAGTTGAAAGTAAAATTCATGTACATTTCTTGACTGCTGTTGTTAATAAATATTTAAAGTGGTTGTCGAGGGGTTTTGTGTATATCTTTTCAGTTAATCTTCTACACCCCTGCTCCACTTTTAATATTTTCATCTATTTATGCCTTACTAGACTGTTTTTATGCACCTAAATATATGATATGATCTATACTGATATACCTGGTATATACCAGCTAATGTTGTCATAATTTGGGTGGTCAGACTGCATTTGAAATTCAATCTGCATCTAATTTAGCTAAACCAAGTAAATTTGCTCAAATTAAAGTCATTTTAGGATGCCAAAGTCAAGTTTAATCATATAAAATTTATTTTACCAGCAACAAAATTGTGGCCTGTGAAAATGCTGAGTGGCTAGTAACTTTGGAAAACAACTAGCCACTTTGGCTGGTGAGCAAAAAAGTTAAGTTCAAGCCCATGTATAAATGCATGTTTTTACAGTCATTTAAGTAATCGTGTTAAATAATCGAGTTTAAGATTTTTATCAAAACAATCGGGATTATGATTTTTCCCATAATCGAGCAGCCCTAGTCACTAGACATTAAGAAATCATTTTCATTTCAAATACTTATATTACTGACAACAGTGGTCAGGCCAGGATATTGTCATATAAAAAGTGGAGTTGCAGCCCTCAACTGATGTTTATGTTGTCATTTTGTGTTTTGGCCATCAGTTGTGTGATTGCAGTACCAGTTTTAGCCACAATCCTACATACTGTTCCTTTAACAATTTTTTTTTCTTTTAACTAATATTATTAATCAGTCATAAATTCTTACCTTGGTTTTACTGGTCAATATGAGCAATCCTAGTTACAGCAATTCATCTCTAGTTTTTTACAGTGTACAAAAACAGCTTTGAAGGCACAATATGCAAGATTTTCACCACTAGAGGTCGCTATTTCACAATAACAAAGGCAAAACTTATTGAGGTTATGAAGCAGAGTGGAACGATGGGAACTTTTGAGAATGTAATGTACACAATTACATTAAATATATCACACTGTGCAAGTGGTTTTTGGATATTTTATAACAAGAATCATACATATTGTGTCTTTAACCGCTATAGTACCATTCTGCAAGTGAAGTTTTGGTGTAACGGTAAACTAATGTTAAAAGTAACTAAATATATATAATATATATAATATATATAAATACACTGAAAAAATTATTTTTAAGAAAAAATTCTTACTATTTTTGTCTTGTTTTCGTAAAAATATCTAAAAATTCTTAAAATAAGATGCTTTTTCTTAATGGGCAAAACGACCCAAGAAAATAAGTCTAGTTTTTAGATCAAAAATATAAAATTTAAGTGATTTTGTGCATAAAACAAGCAAAAAAAATCTGCCAATGGGGTAAGCTAATTTTTCTTGATTTTTTCTTGAACTTATTGTTTTTTTCTTACACCATTGGCAGATTTTTTGCTTGTTTTAAGCACAAATTCACTTAAATTGTATGCTTTTTGTCTAAAAACTGGACTTAATTTTCTTACATCATTTTGCTCATGAAGAAAATGCATCCTTATTTAAGTTTTTTTATATATTTGTACTGAAAACAAGACAAAAATACTAAGTTAGAAAGTCATTTTTTGCTGTGTACTCAATGCGCTGACCCAATAATATCTTTGTTAATAGCTCAATGAAAGCCGTGGATACAGTTAAAGTCACAAATACTGCGTAAAGCTGTAAAACATGCAGTATCACACCCTGTTCTGCTTTGATGCTTTAAACATGTACAGGCCTACGCCACCGGCTTGAAATCTTCTTGTTTCACAGGCCGTGTAGATTCTGCAAGAGTAGCGCTGAGTGCTGAGACAAATTACTGCAGTAGAAAAGCTTCACACAGAGTTTGGAGGACTTACGTCAGAAGGTGATTCATTACAGCCGGCTGTCAAACATTCACCTCTCCTGAGATTACCTGGCATGACGGCTGAAAGTCACACACACAGGTGTCTCAGGACTCAAAACAAGATAACAACCTGCCAGCTTCCGGATAATTCTCTGGAAAACCGTGTCCTTTTCCGTTCCGTCACACAACATACGAGGTGACTCTGATGCGAAGGGTGCAAATTACGCAAAAAACGAGACATGTAGTCACAAAACTACTGGAGTAAAACTAGCAGATGGGGTTGGCCAGTTAACTAGTTTTAAGTTGGTTTTTGAGTATTATTTCTGTTGCAGTTGCATTTTGAGAAAAACTAATTAACTGTGTCATTTCATAAAGATATTTTAGGAGAACCGACAATAATATCTTAAACGTAGTAATAATTAATATATACATGTTTGTCCACTTCAGAGTAACATGGTATAAAAATAGTGTTGATCGGCACTTGGAGATCTCCAAACGCTTGTGGCACAAATAAATGAACATTCATGGAAACAGACTGTATATTTAGCATCTGTGGGTCCTGGTCTTGACATCCAACCTCAGTACTAAAAACCTCCAAAGAGAAGCTAAATATAACAGTCGTGGTGATAAAAGAGCCAAGCCCCGACCTACATGCGTTTTTTACAGGAGGCCACACAGGTTCACAAACATGCAGCCACAGTGACGGACCTTTCTTCACCTCTTATTCATTTTGATTATTGAAATGACAAAGCTTCGCCTCGTGTATGGATGTAGAAGCAAGAATTTTTTCATTAAATCTGTGAAAAATAAGTATGGCCAGAAATAGTTTACTGATAACGCTCTTTTGCATGATGAAGAAGTTAAATTATACAGCTTTGAAAATAAAACTGTTTATATCGGTCATACTTATTTTCCGCCCTCTTTTGTTTCTGAGACATTTGAAGGGGGAACAATCGAGCACGCTTATGCAAGCAATCAAAATAAAATCACTTGACGGACAAAATCTGTCCGCTTTCAGATTAATCAGTTAATCAATCTAAAAATCTGCTCAAGGCTTCTTCTCAAGGACCTCACATTGAAACTGAATGTTCTGCTACAATGACTGACCGATGGGAAAACAAAAAAGCTTTTTATTATAAATGTTATGCTAATGTCAAATGGCATACGTCCAATCAAAATCAAGCAGAAATGGAAACAGCTGGCATCATGGCACCATGAGCACATTGAACACAATAAACATCACTTACACATTTGTGGCATTTTGCCAACTCTCACAAAAAAACCATTTATTTCTAAAGAAATTCATTGATAAACCTTCAGGTCATGGTAATGCATTTGAATATTGCTGGGATTATGCATTAAAGTATTGACTAAGAAATGTATTAATATTCATCTTATAGTTTTACAATTAACTTTTGTAATATTTTGTTGGGTATATTTGATGTCTTCATTGTAAAAAATACTTTGCTGCCTTAAAAATGTTTGTTGAATCAGCTCGGATTTAAAAGTCATTTCAACTTACTATTATTTATCTTGACTAGAGATGAGTTGTTATAACTACAGGTAAGTTGTTATAACTTATAAAATTAAGTTGACTTTTCTCAACTATATTTTACAAGTGACAACTCTCTGTTGACATGACTTATAAATCTGAGTTGATTTAACAAAAAATTTTAAAGACAGCAAAGTATTGTTACAGTGTTCCTGATGCAAAAGTTAACTATAGGTTATCCAGTGGGTTTTATAATCAAGCACAAAAAACAAGTAAAACCCCAAACTGGGTAACAACTAACACTAGTTTACACATATAAACACTCACATCACACTCAGCTCCGCACCAGGAGATGAGCTAAAACCCCAAAAGTCAGTAAATTAAACATTTGGGTCAAAGAAACTTACACTAAACATCACACTGCCACCATGTGGATGAAGCTGGAAATGTATGAGATTGATACATTATACCTCTTTTAGTAACTGCATTAATATGTGACCATGGAGCACAGAAACAGTCATACGGGTCAATTTTTGTAAATTGATATTTTTACTTTATCAGAAAGCTGAACAAACTTTCCATTGATGTATGGTTTGTTAGGAAAGGACAATGTTTGAAAATCAAAATATTTGAAAATCTGAGGGTGCATCAAAATATTTAAAAAAATTACATTTAAAGTTGTCCAAATGAAGTCCTTAGCAACACATATTAATAAAAGCATTTTTATATGTTTTCTGTAGAAAATTTATAAAATAGCTTATCTTTAAGAAACATGATAAAAACTTAATATCCTAATGATTTTTGCCAAAAAAAGATACATTTGACCCACGTATTGTTGGCTATTGCTACAAATATACCTTTATGAATTATGACAGTTGTGGTGCAGGGTTACACATGCATACAGCACTGTGACAAAATAATAATAATTTTGCACTGTAAAAAATACTTTGGCGCCTTAACAATTTTTGTTGAATCAACTCGGATTTACAAGTCATTTCAACTTACTATTATTTATCTTGACTAGAGATGAGTTGTTATAACGTATTAAATTCAGTTGACTTTTCTCAACTTTATTTTATAAGTTGTGACAACTCATCTCTGTTGACATGACTTGTAAATCTAAGTTGATTTAACAAAAAATGTAAGTATTTTTTACAGTGTGTGCAAAGTAAATTTTACATAAATAAATATTTCTCTTTTATTTCTTTTTCCTTACATTTTTTAGAATTCCTTATTTCCAGGTTTCAGGGCTCAAAGGACTGCCCAATAGCCCGGGCCGGCGTGAGAGACACTCAACAAGTAAACAGTATTTTCACTGACCCTGTACGCCCTCAGTCACTAAAATATATTTTCTGCCTGTGGCTGTTTGTCTGTATGTATTCTTGTGTAATGTTACCATAGAGACACATTTTAGGCTTTGCAAACGTTAAAGAGCACCAATTATCCAATTCACGATTTTACATTTCCTTTGGTGTTTAAGTGTGTATTAGTATGTTAACAACAGGCCCGGATTGGCCATAGGGAGAACCGGGAGGATTCCCGGTGGGCCGGTCTGTTTTTTTTGGCCACGAGGGCCGGTGTTGTCATGCCACCCGGGATGACGCGTATTTGCGGGTGAGAGATGTCCCCGCCGCTTTATGCACAAGTTGATTGTGTCCCGAGTCCCGACTACTTATTGGAAGAATTCTTGCATTAGGTTCATTGACATCTAAAACGCATGGGAAACGCAGGACGTGCCGCTGTCTTCTAGTTTTCAAAGCTCTTACTTGAACACGAGTTTTGATTCAGACGCGTCTATATTGAGTGCGCTTGCCGGTGTTGTGTCGAGTCTGTTCCCCCTATGTTCCCCCTATTTTTCGTTTCAGTGTAGTGTTTTTATGGCGTTTTTATCACGTTATAGGTTTTATTATTTATATATTTAAAGTTTTAATGGCTACTGAGATGTATATGTGTGCATTTCTGTAATGTATCTGTATTGTTCTTAATGGTAAGTCAATTATTTTTACAGTATGAATCATATTATATGTATAATATTTATTTAATTATGTATGCAAACATTACATTTTTAAAACAACCAGTAAAGGAAAAAAAAAGAAAAAGACAGGCTATATTTTAAAAGAAATACCCTAATAGAAAACTGTCAAATGTATGAAATATTTAATAAATTGTATTGTAAAATACATGATATTATGCCCTTTTAGTATAACCAATTAAAATCTTTAATCTTTCTAAATGTAACGTGATGAAAACGCTATAAAAGCACTACACTAAAGGGAAACATAGGGGGAACTGAGTTCGACACAACACCGGCCGCGCGTCTATATTTAAAATAAACTTGAGCGCAACTTTTGAGTGCGCTTGCCGGCCGCGCGTCTATATTTTAAATAAACTTGAGCGCGTCTTTTGAGTGTGCTTGCCGGCCGCGCGTCTATTATATTTGTAAATAAACTTGAGCGCGTCTTAATACAAACGGGCTGGCCTCTAAAAGGAAAAGAATTTACAAAACGTATTTTTTTATCCAAGTCATAGATGAATTCTCTATGAATAGTCATTATTCATCGTTTATTGCAAGAGGACCAAAATCTATTTGATGCAAAACTCATTAGTTTATTTGAAAAAAGTAGTTTCAAAAGTATATCCATGATGTTTTCTTTTTTTAACACATTGTAGGCCTACGTTATTTAGCAATAGACATGATCTAAGTACTAAAAAAAATAAGATACAGATTTTTTCCATTTGTTTCCAATGCATACTTGATAAATCTTGCTTGTGTATTGTATATCAGGGGTTTCCAAACGTTATCAACCCAACAGTTAATCTCAAGACTCACCATTTTTTAGAAATAGAAATATAGAGGATAACACAAACACATTTGTTTCCTTTAGTTTTTGAATAAGTTTACTTTAGTAATATTATGGTCTTATGGTAGGGCTGCATGATTATGGCAAAAATTATAATTGTTTACTGCGTTTGCACGGAATATGAAATTATATATTTGAAAAATACAGTGAATTGCAAGGCTGCAGAGAACAGTGCACTACTGCAGACTTATACTACTGAGGGTTTAAAGATATTATTTTAATAGTCAGTCGTGAACTAAAGTGGGCCGGTCTAAGGCATGAAACTCCAGGGCTGAAAATGAGTCCCACTCCGGCCCTGGTTAACAATATGCAAAAGGTACAAACCCCAAAGTAAACGATGACACGAGTTATCGTCTACTATGTACATCTTTTTTTTGGACTACAACAAACACACGGATTGTGTTGCCCAAAAGTAAACTGTTACCTAAGTTTACTTCCTGGGCCTGCTAACTTGGACAAGACTGACATTATCATAATTCCTCCTGCTCGGACTCAGCCTGTAAGTTAACTCCTGTTAGCATTGCATTGTGAGCGAATCTTTCAAACATTTTATTAATATTGGTATGTTATCTTACCGAGCCCCTAAGGCAGTGGACTTTACTATATTTTTTTAGCCACACTGATAGGTCAGGGTCAATAGGAGAGCCGCCTTTACCGCAAAGTATCAAAAGTTACATCCAGTCATAAATAGCATGTCTGCTTATCAATCTGTGAATATGTTGCAATGCAATAAATACAAGGGTAAATCATTTTTTATCATTTACCAGTCAAATTTGGAACTGAGACAATATGATTTCCCTTAATCGCAAAAACAGGATTTTAATGATAAGCATTATTATAATATGCTTATGCAGTGACCCCCAAACCACCAGGGGGCCACCTTTCTCGTAATTTCATGCGGTGCTGCACAGAACGGTTGGCGAGTGACATTACTGTGCCGCAAAAGCAATTTGAAAGAATAACAAGCAGTCTGATCTCAAGGTACTTTGATGTCATATGACCTTCGCTCTGTGCAATCGCTGCATGCAATTAAACATGTTTATCGACGTGCATCTTGATCTAATAGGTATGTTTTTTTAACAAAGTTAGCGTCCGGAGCAGAAAAGACAGAAAAGGTGAATGCCTGCATGATCATATCACGGTATTATTTACTGCCATGTGAGCCACAAATGAAAGCTTGCCGAGCTGCAAGCGCAATGAAGAACACTGCCCTACGGTGACATTGGAGTAAAATAATGTAAAGTTTAATTTCATGTGCTCACGTGAAACTTTTGCGTGCTCACGCAAAACCTTCCTGTGCAGATTTTTTTTTAAAGTATATTTTTGCGTGCTCACGCGAAACCTTCCTGTGCAGATTTTTTTTTAAAAGTTTATTTTTGCGTGCTCACGCAAAACCTTCCTGTGCAGATTTTTTTTTAAAGTTTATTTTTGCGTGCTCACGCGAAACCTTCCTGTGCAGATTTTTTTTTAAAGTTTATTTTTGCGTGCTCACGCGAAACCTTTCTGTGCAGATTTTTTTTTTACGTTTATTTTTTGCGTGCTCACGCGAAACCTTCCTGTGCAGATTTTTTTTTTTAAGTTTATTTTTTGCGTGCTCACGCGAAACCTTCCTGTGCAGATTTTTTGTTATGTTTATTTTTGCGTGCTCACGCGAAACCTTCCTGTGCGGATTTTTTTTAAAGTTTATTTTTGCGTGCTCACGCGAAACCTTCCTGTGCAGATTTTTTTTTAAAGTTTATTTTTGCGTGCTCACGCGAAACCTTTCTGTGCAGATTTTTTTTTACGTTTATTTTTTGCGTGCTCACGCGAAACCTTCCTGTGCAGATTTTTTTTTTTAAGTTTATTTTTTGCGTGCTCACGCGAAACCTTCCTGTGCAGATTTTTTGTTACGTTTATTTTTGCGTGCTCACGCGAAACCTTCCTGTGCGGATTTTTTTTAAAGTTTATTTTTGCGTGCTCACGCGAAACCTTCCTGTGCAGATTTTTTTTTAAAGTTTATTTTTGCGTGCTCACGAGAAACCTTCCTGTGCAGATTTTTTTTAAAGTTTATTTTTGCGTGCTCACGCGAAACCTTCCTGTGCAAATTTTTTTTTAAACTTTATTTTCGCGTGCGCACATAAACTTTCGCTTTCACGTGCGCGCGCGATAGTTTCACGTGCGCGCGCGATAGTTTCACGTGCGCGCGCGATAGTTTCACGTGCGCGCGCGATAGTTTCACGTGCGCGCGCGATAGTTTCACGTGCGCGCGCGATAGTTTCACGTGCGCGCGCGATAGTTTCACGTGCGCGCGCGATAGTTTCATGTGCAAAAAATGAAAAACTGGAATGGAAAACTGAAATCAAAGGAATCTTGTTTTAAGGAAGATGATACGGAGCCCCCTAATGCGACATGGAGAAAAAATTAAATAAAGTTAAGTTTCGCGTGCGCACGCAAAACTAAACTTTTTTTATTTTTTTCTCCAAGTTCCCATTAGGTATCCGTATTATTTTCCTTAAAACAAGATTCCTTTGATTTCAGTTTTCCATTTCTGTGTACAGTTATATACCTGCAACTATTTACCCTGATGAGAGTATTGTGAAATTTCAGAATTAGAGTTCTCTTTAGAATCGCAATTGTCTTAACAAATGATAAATAAAATATGTGTATACAATTAAATTTGACTTTTACATTTTTATTTTTTTAAATGTAACACTGAAATCTTTTTTGGCAGGGCAAGTGAACCACAGGCCAGACTGGGCCAGTATAAAAAATTTTTTGCATTGAGCCCTGGGTTTAAAGCTGAAATGCACTATAATATTTTCAAAGTTCAATAACTGCTCAACAGGCATTTGTGAATTGATTTCCAAAAAATTTCTGCAGCTTTATTAAAATGCTTGGCGAGCATCAGAGCATTTCAACCAAAGCAACAACAACATGGTGTGACATTGGAGCAGGACTATCACTTTCATATCTGTTTGGCAGATGCAAAAATTACACATTTTATATGGAAAAAAGCCCAGAATTGTTTATGCCTTCAGTCTTCTGTATTGCACTTACAGTCTGTAGATATTACAAGTTTAAGCTCTAATGAGGAACCCCTTAAAACAGTGCCTAACACCCCTGAATCTGCTGAACCATTACAAGGCCTTACCCTTACTCGCTTATCAAATCTGAGTTAATGCGGCGAACCTCTGATGGAAACACTATCGGTACCCCGTGATCATTGGGCCATCATTCACATCCTAATGTGCCATGATCCCTCACCAGCCCCCATCAGGACAGATTGTTCATCTGTCTTCATTAGAATCCGCTTGAAGATCCATTTCCCCTAGAAGGCATCAATCTAAGTCACGTTCACTTGCCTCTCGCAAATCAAAATTAATCCCACATAATGTGCCAGCCTTACGAGAACGAGGATAAAACACGCCGATTCATTTTCTCCGTAACACATTGTGCGGGAATTACCGCTCGTCTTCCAGAAGCTGAAAAGTCATGTTGACATGCAATCAATGCGCAGTCGGAAAAATTATAGTTATCATCAGACTCTGTAGTGGACCGATGGAGAATTCCCAGATATGTGGGAGCATATTCGTTGTGAAGCTCTTTGGCCCTGTGAAATTACCATTAGGAAATGTCTAGATTCTCCTGCGATGATCTTGTGGCAGCATGTCACGGTAATCAAGATCAGATTGAAGCAGATTAATGCAAACACATGAAAAGACAAAACTTGACAACCTGGTGCAAGTTAAGATTTACGAATGACAAGATGACCGGGTTTTAGGTCACAGGACTGTATAATTGAAGCAAATGAGACATCAGACATTTTCTTATTGAAATAAATGAACACATGCACTACATAAATCCAGCCAGTGAATTTCATATTCAATAAGCACTTACTACATCTCCTGTTTAATTTGAAAATCTTTAAAAATTAAACTGTATCCAAAAATCACCCTCATATTGTTTCTAAACCCGTATTATGTCATATTTTCTTGGGAACCATGTCGGTTTTTCAAAGATCAGACATTTTCAAGCATGCATTTTATCAAAATATGCTATACTATCATAAAGGAGGTGATCCCATTTAAAGCCTCACGGTGCAAGCGTGTGCACATTTTACTGCCGCTGCTAAGCCATCATTGGATGAATGCCTTCAGAGGTGATAGATAAGGATTTGTAGTTCAGGAAAACAGATTGTTTATAATTAAGTTTGCTGTTTAAAGCCCCTCTAATCCCCCTTCATTCAAGAGTTCAACAGCGAAACAGCCGTGTAATCCTTCGACAGCAGCGCATCCTCAACCAGATGAGCGTTTAAGACGCACTGACCACAACTGAATCTCTTATGGATCTTAAAGGGTTGTACTTAAGTAGTCACAAGAGGTTGTACATTACTACAGTGACTTTACCACAGTTAACTCAAGTCTTCCCTGCAGATGATAATAGATAAATAAATTGGCTTTGTTTCAAAATCCAGTATACTGTCTTGCTCTTTACTACCTGCACAGGGTGTTTTTTAAGTGTGGTGTTATATATCTCAAGGAGATAGTTCCTGTAAGTAGATTCAAATGGGTACTTAGAAAGATTTTATTCTGCTTTAGTGCATTTATAGATGTGACTGTAAAATAAACACACGAGGGCTGTTATAAGATAAGATAATTAGAAACAATTAACCTTGTAAGTGTATTTAACAAGTTTACACTGGATCGACCGATATGGATTTTTTAGTGCCGATGCCAATTTACATCAGCCTTAGCCGATGACCGATAAAGGTTGCCGATTTTCTTGAGACGATATTTGGAGCCGATACGGCTTTTGCTCACTCAATTTACATCATAAAAATTTTATGATGATGCCAAATGTTACAAGTCTCATTTTAAAAAGTAACATTTAATAAACTTAAAAAAAAACTATATTTAATGTGAGCCATGAACTGCACTCTCCACAATGACGAGGAACTATCAGCAAATCATATTGATTTCTAGCACTTTACTACTTCAAATATATATAGAGATGAGAAATAAAAACCTGCTTTGATCAGCTTTTAGGCCAAGCTTTCGATGTTGTCAGACGATATTTCGGTCTATCACTATTACACACTCAGGTAGTTCTCATCCATACTTTTTAGTACTGAATGAAATATATTTATTATTAAATTTCTCGCTTCATCTACCATTTTATCAAACTGGTTGCAATGCATCATGGGATTGTCATCTTTGCAAAGAATTCATGCAATACTGTCTCAGAATTAGAAGAGCGGTGTTGTTCGTAAAACAACCAATACATAAAAGTACATCCTAACCCAAACCCCAAATCTAACCAACCGACAATAATTTAAAAATAGAAAAAAATATGAGAAAAAATACAGTACATAAAATGACACGGAAAGAAAGTCGTGCCACAGACACAAAAAACTATTTATAGAAATTTGTGCGAGTTACACGAAAAAGACATTAGTGCTCAAGGCACGAAAAAAGCTGAATTTGGTGCCATGGACATGAATAAATGAATCAAATTTTGTGTAACATGACTTTCCGTGAGATCATGTTGGTTTCAGAATGTAAAAACCACCAAAGATAAGTTGACCTCAGACAACAGTAGAAAACAATAAAAACAACCAATAACTGCCTTTAGTTGAAAATTATAAAGCAATAGTTAAAAAAGAACATATATACACTGCAAAAAATGATTTTCAAGAAAAAATTTTTTAGTATTTTTGCCTTATTTTCATTAAAAATATCTAAAATTTCTTAAATTAAGATTTTTTTCTTGATGAGCAAAATGACCCAAGAAAATAAGTCTAGTTTTTAGACAAAAAATATCAAATTTAAACACTAAATTCAAGAAAATTTCAAGAATAATTTTCTTACCCCATTGGCAGATTTTTTTTGCTTGTTTAATGCACAAAATCACTTAAATTTGATATTTTTGGTCTAAAAACTAGACTTAATTTCTTGGGTCATTTTGCTTATCAAGAAAAAGCATCTTAATTTAAAGGTATAGCGGAAGATTTCCGTTTTCCGGGTGGATCATCAAGACTATTTGTCATCCCAGATGTCAATCATTCTGATTATATGTTGACGTATAACCGCCGCACGTGCTCGCCTCTCGGTTCGCCTTCTGCACATGCGCACTTTCACGTGTATGTGTGTTGTGCTACGGTTTCAACCATTCATTGAAGCTCGCGTTCTCGCTGTGTTTTTTTTTTCCAAAATGTCTGAGGGTCGCAAGAGAAAAAGTGTCTACGAATTGTATGACAAGAAGAGAAAGGACTATAAAGAAAGAAACAAGACCAGAATGTTTATGGGAGACTATTTCACACGCTGGCTGCTGGTGTGAGCTAAAAGGACAGGTTGGGCTTCCCACGCGAAGTTTCTACAGGAAAGGTACATTTTGTCATGCTATTTGGAGAAATCCATTTAAAATCACTGCTAGTAAAGTTGATGTAAGTTATGATTAGCGATGCTAGCCCTGGCACGAGTCACGAACCGCACAGACACGGTAAACATGCCAACAGCAACTTGTAAACAGAGCGAAAAGAAGAACTAGGCTCCTGCATGCTCTCTCTCTCTCTCTCTCTCTCTGTCTCGTGCACGCGTTTAACAGGCGTTCCCTCTCGGGAGGAGGTAGAGAGTTTCGTGTGCATTTTTTAAAAAATAAGGAGGGGCGGTTCTTTTAAATAATTTGGGAAAATCTTCCGCTATACCTTTAATAATTTTTAGATATTTTTTTGAAAACAAGACAAAAATACTAAGAACATTTTTTCTTGAAAATCATTTTATATTTATATATATATATATATATATATATATATATATATATATATATATATATATATTAAACGTTATAATCTCCTGCCGTACACGCTTTCATGAAAGAGTTAAGGTCAGGTGGAAGGCTTTAAAAAATGGGACACTATGCCAAAATGCTCCTAATATAACTCCTAATATGTTTTGCTGAAAGAAGAAAGTCATAAACGGCTACAATGGCTTGATTGTGATAAAATGGGCTATTTCATCCAAAAAATAGATTACAAAGGAAAATATATGCAATCAAGCAGGAAACATTGAATAGTAGGAAAGAAAAAAATATTATGGAAGACAATGGTGTTTGAAATAGGTTTTGGCAACAAACATTGCTTCAAATGTCTTTCTTTGAGTTCAGCAGAACAAAGAAAATTATACAGGTTTGATGGTGAGTAAATGATGACAGAATTTTTATTTTTCGGTGAACTGTCCCTTTAAGTTTCAAATGCAGTGGCTATAAAAAATAACTAAAAAGTATGTTAAAAAGCAGCATATATATATAGTAAGCATGCATATGATGCCTACAATGCACCCTATGTAGGGAGCTGACTAGCTTTTAGAACAGAGCAGATTACTATATTATTGTTTTTGTAGGAAACTGGTTAACCGATAAACAATCGAGCACAAACATACATGCAATTGTAAAAAATCTCAAGAGTAGAGTTACATTTCTGTGTTATAGCCAACCTTCAAGTTTTTAAAGTCACTTAGAAACTCTTATCGATTAACTATAAACAGCTAGGCAACAGAGACACATAATAGTTGTTAAACTCCACAATGAATGATTCTTCTGCTGTAACTGTGAATTATGACTCCAGACGCTTCATTTATTGTCTCTTCTAATAAATTTTCTCCTCCACAGACAAAACCTCCTAACAAGAAGATGGAAAAGTGACTTGCAAATGAGTCTGAGACGTGAAAGAGAATATCTGTTCCTGAAAATGATCAATAGATTTGTGTACAAACACTCTGTCAAACAAAGTAAAAAACAACATGGGCATCTCCACCAAGTGGAAAGAAATATTATTCTTCAAACAACATCTCTTAAAATAAAAATGCTCCTCATACCTTTGTAGATAGTGAGTATAAGATGCAGGCCAAACAAACCCATCTCTCTCTCTTTGACCCTGACTTGAACTTAAAAGATAAATGAATGAGAAACTTTCCACACCAAACCTCCGCTGAATGCCGAATGAAGGCCGTAGGGTTCAACATCTGATCTTCTCTACCATGCTCAGTTAAAACTGTGCTAGTTTGAATGTTGCTTTAATTTACTTGTACCAAGACGACTCTATTTTCAGGTGAGTGGGGTCAAGTCGTGCTTTTGTCACAACATGCACATCACCACTAATGAGGAGACATGGTGTGAGTATTTCTCATGAGATTAAAAGAAGATGAAGGCCTGAGATTCTCTCTCTCTGACCTGAACTGCATTTAAACACTTCATTTCCATAAACGTTTATGGAGTTTCACTACAATGCACCGATATTAAAACAACAGTCCCTATGGAGAGTCTGTAATTCACGAGCCAAATTGCTTTGGTTACAGCACGGTTTTATATTATCTGTGAAACTCAATGTGTTTTAAGGATCTACTCAACATGCTTTTTCTTCTTTTATTAAAGACACATTAATTGGCGAATGGGGCAAGGTATTACAGCAAAGACATATTTAATATTACTGTATAACATCAAACATTACAGTGGTACAAGAATACTAATAAGACTACACGTATTCAAAAAGTGTTCAGGTGGATATTGGGTAGAGATACAAAAAACAAGAATGCTAAAGCATTTACTATAACTACTATGGTAATTATGTTCAGACACCCAAAGCCAATGTGCACCCAAAAAGAACACCCATTGTCCAATTCACGTTTTTAAAGTTCCTTTGGTGTGTGTTTATGTTAATGATATGCAAAAGGTACATATCCCAAAGTAAACGATGCAAGATATCATCTCCAATGTAAATCTCTTTTCTTGGACTACAACAGACACGCGGATTGTAGACAACAGTTTACTTCCTGGGATTGGTGATGTAAACAAGATTCGTGCGTTTCAGGAAGAGAGTGAAATCTGAAGCTACAAAAATGTACAGTGTTTTTAAAACATAAACCACGCAAACACATTGGGCCCTATCTTGCACCCAGCGCAATTGACTTTGTCAGTGACGCATGTATCATTTCGTATTTTGCACTGGCGCACAGCGGGTTTTTCCCTCCACAGACGCACGTCGGCAAACTAGGGAATGAACTTGCGCTCCCTGGGCGGTTCAGCGCAAAAAAGGAGGCGTGCTCCGGCGCAAACCATCTCTTATGCTATTTTGCAGTTTCAAAAAACAATTGCGCTACCAACCAAAAAAAACTAGTCTAAAGTCAGTGGCGCGTTGCGCGTGGTTCATTATGCTATTTTAAGGGCGCATGCTTGACCATAATGTCTAGCGTGCACAACGCGCATTGCTTATCTAATCTACACAGATGCAACAGTTATTTTTGCAAATCATAAATTGTTACAATAAAAAATATTAATATATGAGATAAGGGAAATCATTGTGGTGAGCATTGTGGTGATAGTTTTTATTTATTTTGTGTGGCAGCGTTAAACAATTATCATGCAAATAACGATTAAAATATTTTCATAAGTTTGTTGTGTGGCTGTATTACGTTTATTTGATCTAAATAATAATTTAAATGTTTTCATAAGAAACCTTCATGTATGTGAACTTGATTTGTAAGTGTACTTTAGGGTTGGACCTTGCGTTTCTTGTTTCCGATTTCAAAGCCCCCAAACCCTTTCAGCAGTGAGGGTGGACGCAGCGATGTCCTCCTGTGTGCCCGGCGTGCCCGATTTATGCTGGCAAGCTTGGGATCCGCCCGTCTCCTGACATCATTGTAGTGCTTGGCGCAGCTGATGAGACTATTGAGGCTATTTCCTCTCACGCCTGTTTAACCGACGCTGATTTGGGCGGGTTTCTCCCATCCCCATACAAAACAACTTCTCTGTCTTTGACTGCTCTTACAAGAACGTCAGTCTCCCCGGCTGTGAACCGCTCCTGGCGTGCGCCTGTCAAATCCGTCATAATAATAGCAACCCGCCATGGAACTTGCGCCCTTGCGTTTAAAGGGAATGTTGGATAGCGTTCTGATTGGTTTATTTAACGTTACGCCCAAACCACACCTATGAATAATGAACCTACTTCAGACCAACCCCTTATTGATTTGCGCCCGGTGCAAGGCTTATTTCTCCCGCCGGGAAAATAGCAACAGCGCCCAAGATCCGCCCACAAAGTCACTTGCGCTTTGCGCTTCGGACTTGCGTTTCAGATCGTTAAAATAGGGCCCATTGTATTATACCAAATATACTGTACAAAATAACGTTGTTTTTAGCAATGAAATAGATGCAAAATGATCGCTTGGCCTGCCATCTCCATTTCTGACTCAAACTGTTCTCACTCAGGCGCGCACTTTATTTTTTTATCTAATTAAATAAACTGAAAAGTAACTTGCATTACTTATAAAAAACTCAAATAATAATGTGTACATTTATAAAGTAATGCGTTACTTTACTCGTTACTTCAGAAAAGTAATATTATTACGTAATGCACGTTACTTGTAATGCGTTACCCCCAACAATGGTGGCGACAAGTTGAAAAGTGCGGGGCACAGAATCAACTTTATTTCAAGGGGGGGGGGTGGCATTCATGTGTATTATATAATTTCCATGGGTGCGTTTCCTGTACTGTGCCCAAGGCTTTGAACCGGTTCATGGAATGAAAATGAAAACCAGAAACCTTTGATGTTTTGCAAGTAACAGAAACGAAACCAGAAACTTTCAAAAAATATATGTTCCGGAGCAGAATCATTTATTTAAAATAATGGTAACTGGCTAATACTGTTATTTTTTCGTTCTTTGACAAGATTTCTGTGCAATATGACTCGGTGAAGTTCACTTCTGGTCGTCGTTTGACTCGTCGGAGAAATTAGATACTTGCCACCAGCAAATAGCCTTACTTACTCAAGCCCATTTCTCTAATGCTCAATCATAAGAGGTAAATGTTGTAGCCTACCAAATATCTCAAGATGTTTGTTTTTTAATACTTATTGTGTAAAGGATCGCAGTTGATCCGTGATCCATACAGAACATGACCCACGGTTAGGCTCGCATGCGATTTGCGGATTAATACGCAAATATAAATATGGTGAAAGTTGATCATTTGCACGTGTTTCAAAGGCTTGCAAATGTTAACACTTGAGTGATTTTAAAGGTGACATAGAATGGTTGAACGGAGTATTTATCATTGTTCTGTGATGTGACATGTAGAAAAAATATTTGTAGTTTGGGTCTGTAATGCCTTAGAAGCTTCCTAAAAACCTCTCTAAGATAGCTCTATTATGTTGAGGGATTTTAAACAAGAGGTTTTGCACATATTTGGCTCCCCCTACTGGCTTAACTTTCAATCTCATTACTGATTGGCTGTCTTTGCTGCCTCTCAAATAATGTAGACAATTATTTTAAAGTGGAGGGGCAGTTAGATGCCTGTTATGTCATAAGCATCAGTTTTTCAGATTGGGCTGTTTTCTGGCTGACATTTCTAAAAGAGCAATTTCTATGAGACTGAGATGTTTAGCATGTTTAGCACTTTTTGTATGTTTGTGAATGCGGGTAGATTACCATTATTCAACAAAGACAAGGTAAAAATGGTTTTTCATTCTCTGTCCCCTTTAAACAATTTAACCTGAAAAAGTCAACTTTAGGGTTTAGGTTTCTGTTCGGAACGAACCAATTGGGAAAAAATTCTGGTTCAAAGCCCTGATCACTTGTAATGCGTTACCTCCAATGCGTCGTCGTGGCGACGAGATGAAAAGTGCGGGGGACAGAATCATCTTTATTTCAAAGTCGGAGGGGCATGTCGTTCGTGTGTATTATCATCTTCAGGGGTGCGTTTCCTGTACTACGACTACTACAAACAATTAGGACAAACTAACTAGCCAGTCATGACTTCCCAAAAACATATGCAACTTTGTTGCACATTCTTTGTTTAAACCACGCTGGTTCAACAACATAGTTAATGACATCACATTAATACAAAAGTTCATACACAGAGGTCATTCAAAGTGCTTTACATAGAAATGAGAAAACAATAAGAGAAAAAAAGTAAAAATATGTGAAATAAAAACAAAGATACAATAAAATTTAAATGTAAATAATAAGTGTGATTTTAATAAAAACAGTTTAAAATATGTTAAAAAGAATAAAACTGGAGTAAAAGTGACTTGAATTTAAAGTGCAGCACAGTGCTCATTCAGTAAACGCAGAGTTAATCAGATGTGTTTTAATCTAGTTTCTACTGTTGAAGCACAGGTACTAAGGGATGCAACAATGCAAAATTTCTGTGCCGATAATATTGAATAACAATGACATTTGCATAGACATCTGTTTGTAGAAATGCACTCTTGGTATTTTATCAACTAGCTTCTTTATGTCTCACCCCGAGATATTTTTTTGAAGATAATGTATGTAGCCCCACACATATTTATACATCTTAAAATAAGCAAACCAGCACAGGCAGACACACAGAGAGATAGACCCACCTGTTGATGATTTTGAGAAGTTGGTTCTGTATTCCCTCCTCTGTCTGTAGGGCTCACCGGCCCTCATACACTTGCATCTATAACTACAGAGAGAGAGAGAGAGAGAGAGAGAGAGAGAGAGAGAGAGAGAGAGAGAGAGAGAGAGAGAGAGAGAGAGAGATTGGCCGGGGGATTGAAGCTCTGAAGCAATTAAAGCTTCATATTGTGATTGAGTTTCCATTGTTAGGAAATTAAACCGCTCTCTCAAAGCACGTTGGACACCTCCTGAATGTCAAAGACATAAACATACCGATAAACAACCAAGAGGTATTTTTTAAACATTCATCATCTGTGTCCCATAAAGAATGTTGCCAAGGAAAGATGAAGGCTTTTGATAGATGCATCATCTCGCGTACACAGATGATTGAAAGAGACTACAGTGAGCCGCCTTTATCTAACAGCAATGATTTATTCAGTAAAGTCTGTGTAACGTGAGAATGTAATCCTGATCACCTCCTCTCAGGTTTCTGTGTCCTATTCAGGAAACCCAAATGACTCTCTCCTGTCCGAAGAGGCTCTTAAAGCTTTATATTACAAACTCAAAATGTTAAAAAGGAAAGTGAATCATTCTCTGCGTCTACAAAAGCTTTAATGATAGCTGTGGCTGAACATGCAATCAATAACTAATTTAGACAAACCAACAATGACATTAATATTGCTGATTTTGAATTAACCTCAATCTAGACAAACTATCAAACCCAACAATGCACATTGAGAAAGCATAAATCAGTGCTACAGTCACATTTATTATACCTACAATTCAAACTGGCACCTAAAGGATTTAACATTTCACAGGACTGGATTGTAAACGGGGTAAGTGGGGCCAATGCCTCAGGGCCTTGGACTGCCAGAGGCCTCGAAAAGCCTGGGGATGTGTTGCTCAAGGTTAAAAGATGAAACTGGACACCAGTTGCACATGTAAGCAAAGGTTTCTGAGCTTCTACATGATCTGCATAGAGAGGTGGGCGATATGACCAAAATATTATATCATGATATGAGTACCTTTACATCATGATAACGATAACATAAAACAGGTTGAAAAAGAAGACAAAAACAAACAAACTAACTAACTAACTTTAAGATGAATAAATACTAAAATATATAGGCCTATTTCTTATTATTAACTCTTTCCCCCGCCATTGACAAAGTTATCCTGTGAATTTAGAAGAAATGACAAGTTTTTACACCAATCCATATTTTCGCTATTATCCACTAGGTGGTGCACTTACCCAACTTATAAAACACTTAACTTATTCACCGCCATTGACGAGTTATCTCGTCATTTATGAGTTCATATTTAACTAATAAATATGCCTTTTTGGACGAAATTCAAAGTGAAAGTGTAATACCGCTTTTATCCACCAGATGGCGCCAAATCGAATTTATCAAAAACCGAAGTTAAAAAGATTTAATGGTTATTTTAACTGCATTTATGTTTGATAGTCATTCTGAGTCTGATCTCTAACATAAATTCCTTTACAAAAACACAATTTTTTAAGCTTTTTGCTCAAAATGTTGTATTTTTGAAGAGAAATATCCATATTTCAGTGGTTAAATTAAGTAGAAAAAGTAAATATATAATGAAACGTTTTTTTCCCCCATTTTGTTTGTTTGTTTATTGTTTGTTTGAAAGCAGAGGGTGTGTTCTTTAATTTAATATAATTTGTATGTTTATACATTTATAGAAAATGATTTTCCTGCAAGAAATTTTGTGAAAATTTTGTTAAAATCACAAAAATGCAGGTGGGCAACTTTTCTCAAAAAGGCTGGCGGTGAATGAGTTAAGAATCCACTGATTCAAATCCAGTAAAAACTCTGTGTTTGTTTTGATCATCATCCTGAGTTCTCTAACAAAAATCCTTTACAAAAATGCAATTATCTCAGCTTTTTTGCAGACTCATCAGACCAGGCAAAATTTTTACACTCTTCAACTGTCCAATTTTGGTGAGCTTGTTCAAATTGTAGCCTCTTTTTCCTATTTGTAGTGGTGATGAGTGGTACCCGGTGGGGTCTTCTGCTGTTGTAGCCCATCCGCCTCATGGTTGTGCGTGTTGTGGCTTCACAAATGCTTTGCTGCATACCTCAGTTGTAACGAGTGGTTATTTCAGTCAAAGTTGCTCTTCTATCAGCTTGAATCAGTCGGCTCATTCTCCTCTGACCTCTAGCATCAACAAGCCATTTTCGCCCACAGGACTGCCACATACTGGATGTTTTTCCCTTTTCACACCATTCTTTGTAAACCCTAGAACTGGATGTGTGTGAAAATCACAGTAACTGAGCAGATTGTGAAATACTCAGACCGGCCCGTCTGGCACCAACAACCATGCCACGCTCAAAATTGTTTAAATCACCTTTCTTTCCCTGACATTCAGTTTGGAGTTCAGGATATTATCTTGACCAAGACCACACCCCTAAATGCATTGAAGCAACTGTCATGTGATTGGTTGATTAGATAATTGCATTAATGAGAAATTGAACAGGTGTTCCTAATAATCCTGTAGGTGAGTGTATTTATATATGTGTTTGTTTTTTAAATGTTTTGTATGGGCCATCATTTTTCTGACTACCCACTGTATCTAAATTGCCCACTAGGGCTTCTAATAAAGTTTGACCTTGACCTTAAACATGTACATCAGATGACATTTGGGTATAAAGTGTGAAATTGTTCAGATAAAATACAATAGTAGCATTTATACCCAAATGTCAAAAAAGTTACTCAAATCAATGAACAGCACTAATAAAGCCCCATTTTTCTCCTAGGGGGATTTTCAACCCCGGGAGTCAGCCTTCTTGGGCTTAACTTAGCACCCTCTTCTATACGTTACATTAGTAATACGCTCGCTTATAATGTTGAGTCATAGCCGCAGCAAATTTAGCTGCTTATGCTACTGTGTATTATGTTGTGGTATCTGTGTTATCTGACGCTTTTCTGTGCTTTTCACTGCTTTCTATTCATGTAAAGCTGCTTTGAAACAATTAACTATTACAAAGTTGGTTTAGGGTTTAGTTATTGTTTAACTCATTCCAAGCCAGCCTTTTTTAAGAAGTTGCTTGCCAGCATTGTTGGTCTCTTTTTTAACCTCTTAAATATGTGTAGGTTTCTTCAAAAATACCAAATATTTAGCAGAAAGCTGAAATAATTGCATTTTTGTAAAGGACTTTTATTAGAGATAAGATTCAGAACGATAAACCATAAAATACTTTTAAAAATACTTAAATTAGTTTTTGCTTTAGTTTTTTATAAACTGTGTAAGACCACCATCTAGTGGATAATGGTGAAATTACAGATTACCGTAAAAACTCATCAGGAAAGCATCATTTGCAGAAAAATGTTTTCTCTTAATTTACGTTATCTATTATTAATTCTGTGTAATTAAAACCTCAGCACTAAAACCAACAACACATTGTATCATTTAATATATTTAGTTTAATTCAAAATATAAATTTACAAATTATAGATTGTTTTATGTTATGAATTTACTTTTGGGGGGGGCAAGCCCCCTTTGGATGCACCCTGCACAAGGTAAGATTAGACAGTTAAAAATTAGTATGTTAGTATGCTATTTAAACAGCCTCAAAGACAATACTGCAGAAAAAGTGACAAAAGTTCACTAACCAGCAAGAGGAGCAACAAATCAGTGCATCATTGAACAAAGCTAAACCATAAAACCCCATGAGCTCCCGTTATCAGTACACTTTTTGAAACACTTACAACAAAACCCTCACAAAAAGATATACTGAACCTACAATGTTAAAGTTTCTTCTGTTATCAAAGGTTTTGTTCAGGGTACATCATGTTACAGCTGGCAGACGTTGTTGCTAGGCATTACCTTGGCTGCACGGGTGCTATTTCGTGTGGTAGGTTTTATTTTTAGCCTCTTAAATCAAAGCAGACACTTTCTATACTCTCAAGGTCCCCGGCAGATTAGGTTTGCCATCCTGGATGTCAGTTTAAACAAAGGTAATTGGGGAACGGTTCAGTCAGCCGCGACCGATGGCAGAAGTGACGCTATATCATACTTTTCAATTCAACAGATGGAACAAACACGCGATATTAAAAATGCATGTAAATACGGTACATGCAGGCCCTTTGATTATAAGGCAGAAAGTGAGTTTTATTTAAATGAGTCGGTTTTGCACAAGATTAATTGGACAATATTAAGTGGAGTTCATTCGTACCGCTTTTCAAGATACATCATTTATTAAAACAGCTTTAAATAGATCAACATTAATGAACGCCTCCAGTGAGCAAGCCAGAGATTTCTGCAGCCATTAAGTTTATAAAACAGATTCATACTCTGAATTCTCATTAAATGAGCAATGTTTAATGCCACGAAATAGTTCATGTAGACACACCTGTGACCTCACAGTCAAAATGAATGCACCGAGTCGCTTGGCAACTGTAAACAGCTCACATATTATTATCTACATAAATACATTATTTGGTGGAAAAATTAAAAGGGGTCGTGACCTATGTTTTTTTATTACTTTATTGTGTTCCCTGAGGTGTAATTATAATAGTACTAATGTTTTTGCCCAAAAACACACAAACTTAAGTCATTATGTCAATATATATCCCTGTCTTTTATACTCTGAAATGACCTGATTTGTGCCCTTTCTTCAAAGGCAACGCCCACTTCTATGATTGACAGCCTACATGCTGCTGAATAACTCACACACAGCTTCTCAAACATCTTTTTAAGCACATTGGGCCTTATTTATGAAACAAGCGTAAAGCAGAAAACTTGGCATATTGTCATTTCCCCTAAGACTTGGCATTTATAATATGGACATGAGCAAACATGATATTTATTTTCATTTTATATAGTTCAATAGTTCATCATAAAAATGATTATACTACACAGGTGTAATAACTCTAGTGAGGGTGTATAGTAAAAACATATATATGTAAAAAACTACACTAGGATCATAAAAATTATACAGTATTGTTCATGTGGGAATTTTCATAAATATTTTTTTGCAAATAATATTATTTTAAATAGTTGCATAATAATTATGTTTATTAAATGGTTTGAAATGACAAGGTTAACAGGTGTTTTTGGTGTAATATCAATTTCTTTTCAGTGATCTGGCTCCAAACTAAATTTTTTCCAGCATCCTCTTATTTCGCTTTTTTAAGCTATTTTGTTTAAACTTGAAAAGTCAGAATTTCAGAATCCTTGGGAAGTTCCTCTGCATGGCCGGGTTACGTTTCTTCATGTCATGAACTCTAGGGGTGAGGCTTCATTTATATGGGTGTAACATTCAACTAGCGGCAGGTTGTATTGAAATGTGACCCAGGACCACACAACTAGTCATAAATCGCATGGGTTTATTTGTAGCAATAGCCAAAAATACATTGTATGGGTCAAAATTAAAGATTTTTCATGGCAAGTAAAGATTATGTTCCATGCAGATATTTTGTAAATTTCTAATTGTACAATATATCAAAAATTGCTATCTATTGCTAAGGACTTAAAGGTGCAGTGTGTCATTTTTAGAAGGATCTCTTACAAAATATTTCTCTATGTGATAAAAAAACGAGGGGTAAGCAGTGGACTGAGCCATTGGTTGCAATTCACCAGCACCTCACCACTAGATGCCACTAAAATTCACACACTGCACCTTTAATTTGGACAACATTAAAGGTGCAGTGGGTAAATTTTAGTGCCATCTAGTGGCGAGGTTGTGAATTGCAACCAAAGGCTCAGTCCACTGCTTCCTCTTGCTTTAGAAACACATAGAGAAGCTACGGTAGCCACCACTGGACAAACATGTCATCGCCAGAGACAATTTAGTAAAAAAGTTTGTCCATTAAGAGCTTCTGTAAAAACATGGCGGCACAAAATGGCCACTTCCATGTAAGGGGACTCTCAGTGTAGGTAGATAAAAACGTCTCATTCTAATAAATGTAATAAACATATAACGGTTCATTATGAAAGGTCTTTATAATATAGTTTTTTTTATATTATTTTGCATTTCTGTCAAGAGATCCTTCTAAAAATTACACATTGCACCTTTAAAGTTGATTTTCGCAATATTTAGATTTTTTGCACCCTCAGATTTTCAAACCATACACCAATACAAAGCTTATTTATTCAGCTTTCATGTAATGCATAAGCCTCAATGAGTGCGTTTACATGCACAGAATATGCAGACAACTATCAGAAATCTGCTTATTATAAAAATTTGTTTTCATGCGTTTACATGCAAATCAATAAACAGGCTATGCAGACAACTGTGTTTACATGGGATTTGGACAGGCATTTCTCACAGGCAGTGACACCACCGCCTATAGTACATATAGTTGTTCAAAAAAGCAGACTTCTTAAGCTATACTGTTTTATTTCTTCTCATGTTTGCAGAACCTGTAAATGTAACCTTAATTTTTACAGTTTCTCTGCCAACTGTTTTAGTCGAGCGCAGACTTTTATGTGTTACTTTGTGCTTACTTCTTCATGTGACATTTATCTTTCCCACAGGGAGACATGCACACAGGAACAAAACTCAATGAGTGCATTTACATGTCTTACGCCGATTATGCTTAATAAAATGATAACGTGTGGGGTCGTGTAAATGCGAAAAACGGTTTTCTTTTATTGGGGAAACCCCATAAACAGCCTAAGGTAAAAAACGATCGGCACAGGTAGTTTTTGCTCATTACCCCAATTTTGCGTGGCATGTAAACACCTTGGGACTCATTTATAAAGCGTGCATACGCACAGATTTGATCGTAAAGTGTGCGTACGCAAAAATCCACAGCAAACTCCATATTTATAAAAACTGTTTTTGACGTGGAAAAGTGCTTAGTGCTACGTCAGGGTCTGAGCAGACGTACGCACTTTTGCTTGTCTGATTGATTGCTGCAGGTTTTTGGGAATAAGCCATTCATGCTGCTCGAAAAGGATTTGAACATTAACAGGTGGTCTTTTATATTTCAATGACATTAATTAGTCATCGTTTAAAGGCGGAGATCTGAAACTGCTCAGCTGCGCACAAGTTCAAGATAATTTGCGATACATTTCACATCTGAAAGAAAGGGGTACGTGCGTTTTTTGCGCGTACGTTTGGTTCATGAATCACACGTATGCATTTTTGATAAATGATCATACGATCAAATGTAGGATGGTTTCTACGAAGCATTTTATAAATGAGGCCCATGAACCGTTTTTCTCGCAATTTTGTTCATGTGTGCATGTCTCCACGTGTGAAAGATAAACATCACATGCAGAAGCGCAAAGTAATGCATAAAAGTCTGCACTTAACTCAAGCAGTTGGGAAAGAAACTGCGCAAAAATAAAACCTTATGTTACATTTACAGGTTCTGCAAATATAAGAAGAGATACAATAGAGCTTAAGACAAATATGCCGTTTGCTTTTTGAACAACTGTTATGTACTATAGACGGTGACGTCACCGCCTGCGAGAAACCTGACAAATCTACAAGTCCATGTAAACGCAGTTGTCTGCATAGCCGGGTTATTGATTTGCAGGTAAATGCATGAAAACTGTTTTCTATAATAAGCAGATTTCTGACAGTTATCCCATTATTTTGTGCATGTAAATGCACTCACTGACCCTCATGATAAATCTACAATATGCTGTCACATATACAGCAATTTTGCATTTAGCAGTTTTTTTTAGAGAATGGTTACATAAATGCTTTAATTACTGGTGAGGAGGATGTTTTAATAATACCAAGACCTCCTATATGTCAAAAGATCAAGAGAAATTTGCTTTCTCATTTCATGACCCCTTTAAATGTCTGTTCGTATTATCATTAATAATAAATTTAACTCGAGCATTTATCATCCAGATGGTTTAAATTAATTTACTGTAATAATCTGCCTGCTGTGCAACAGTTTTACAAGCACTTTGTTTGTGGTTCCTTGTGTCTTAAAAATGCTGAAATTATGCATTATCATTTGCATGATCTTCCTTTAAAAGCCTTTTAAATTGATTAATTACAGCCAAGTCTGAAAACAACTGTATTCATCAAAGCATTAATCCACAATTAAATCCTGAATGTAAAGAACTGGTTATGAAAAGGCAATGGATTAAAAACAGCTCAAAGCTCTGATTCTGTTTGTTGTTTCTGTTCGGCTCAGGGGTGAAGTGAGAACAATGTAGACGTTTAAAAAAACATCACCCCTAGAGTAAACAAAGATACCTGACAACCTTACAGATAAAGAGACTATCATGTAATACAGGTATCTAGCCAGTATGACTTGGAGCGACTACAATTTATCTTACTGCTATACCAATACCATACATTCAAAAAGTCACATCTTGCTTTATGACAAATGACTGTCTACAGCTTGAATATCTTCAGCACAAATAAATGGATGGTTAGTTTTTGCACCTGTATATCCTTTATTCTGGATGTTACAAATATTGTCAGTCAAATGCAGCAATAACAGAAAAGTGTCAAAATATGAGTGGCATATAGCCTAAACAAATACATCTATTCAGACAAAAACTGAACTGCATATAGGGCTGATATTTTATATTCCAATAATCACAACCTGCATGCTTTTGCACTTCTGTAATTTTGAATAAAAAATATTTTAAGGAAATTACATATGTTCATGGGGAATTGACAAGATTATAAAAACTGGTCAATTTATACTAGAATAGTGATATCAGCAAAAAAGCCCTTTACTAATGTAACATGAGCAACAACACTTTTATGTATTCTAGATTTCTCCTAAAACTTGCGGGTTGTTGTCTCTTATATAACAAATTGCTTGTTATATCAAATGTCATTGGACAAAGTAATCTGCTTAATGATTACATGTAAAATTAAGATTTAGACTATGATCCATAGTGCATTGGAAAAATATTATTATATTTTTGCTAAGTTTTGTAAAAGTTTATTTTTCTTATTTATACACTACATTTGTTGTAAAGTCTTACATCCCCTCCAGAAAAAAGTAGACACTTACTTTGATCACAGTAATGTAGTTAACACCAGTTTAACATTCATAAAAAGTCATTTCATGGTTGTAAATCTGTTTTGATACATAAACAAATGTGATGGTTTGATGGCTTGCAGTGTGAGGAGAAATAAAATCTATTATAAAGTTTGACCTTAAAATCATGACATTAAGGTCAGCGATTCGAAAGCAAATCCGTCAGTTTTTGCTGGGCAGAACTGTCATATAAACACATAGACGTAGAGGATGAACTTCGGTTTTCCTGGATAAAAAGCAAAATAACATTACAAATAAACAGCACTTTTGGCATATCTCTGTCAGTGTTGGGTGTAACTACTAAGTAATTAGTTGTTTATTGGCATTAATATTACTGAGATATTGCTTGTTTATTAATACTTAAAAAGCACATAATGCCTGATTCTTCAAAACCTTATTGTACATCCTTAATTCTTCCCACTTTCTATAGCCTACTTAATACTTAAACTTCAGAAATACTTTACTAAGTATTAATAAGCAGTAGTATATTGAGGCAAAAGTAGTTAGGTCACACTTTATTTTACGGCATCACTGTTACAGTGTAACTATACATTGGGGTTAGGATTAGGGTTTGGTTGGTTTAAGGTTAGTTGTATGCATAATTAACTGTTATTACTATAATAATAACATGTAGCATGTGTAAGAAATGTCACCGTAAAATAAAGTGTTACCATTAGTTAATAGTGAGAATTGGACCTTAAAAAGTCCAGAATAATTTATGTACTTTTATTTATTTGAGCCGTTTCAAGCCTATCTTTGTATCATTTACTAAATAGGATTCAGAAAGTAATTAGTAATAATAAGTAATTAAATATTTTTTGGATAGAGTAATTTGTACAGTAATCTTATTACATGATTGAAGAGGTAATTAGTAACTAGTAATTAATTACCTTTTTTGAGTAACTTACCAACACTGGGCTCTGCACGTAAACTTAATCGCACAAATTCAGTAAGCCAAAAAGGCAGATTCATTCAGATATATGAATATCATATTGTGATGCTCATCATGAAATTAAACATTCCAATTAATCCAATCATGTGAACTGAATTAAAAGTCCATGTTAAACAACAGACAATAAACATTCTGTCATGAAGAATAGTGTATACTGTCATTTATTCGAGATTGTAAAATAACTGTAAGTAAATAAATATATAAATAAAGTTAACACAGAAATAGAAATAAAAGTTAATGTATGGAAATTCATGTAAATCACTCCTTTTTCATTACTTATTTAGTATTTATTTTTATTTAATTCAAATTCCGTCCTCCCTAAAATTCTGATATATGTATTTATCAATATATTTTAAAGGTCACATCAGAATATTATTGTAATAAAAATTTTATATTTAGCTACAAATATTATCTATTTACTTTCTCATTCATTTTTACCAAATTGCTGTATTATCATATGTGACTGACACGTGTCATGAGCATGGTCATGACCATTCGCAGCTACATGGGTTTTTTTTTTGTCTGTGCAATTCCTATAATATGCCACCAGATGTCAGCATTTACTAACCGAGAGGAAAACCTAGGATGTCCCGTCAGGTTGGAATGATGTCGTATCTGTTATAGTCATACAGGTACATTCATAAACATTTTAAAGAGTTATTTTGAATAATAGATTACTTTATAAATGCACTTAAAATAATCGATAAGAATAATTTTAAGACAGTATCAATGTGAAGTTTATCCAAAGTCAAATTAACCTATACATTTATTACATTAAATTTTTTCGTTCATATTTTTTACAATTATATTAAAATTGTTTTTTTAATAAATGTGAAAACCCAGCTAATTTTTTAAGATTTATTGTTGTGAAAAATAACATTGATACCTTTAATATCCACTAAGTTAGGTCATGTCAAAGATTGAAATCATAGTAATAATGGTTGAAATCAAAGTTGTTATCTCAGAATTAAATTTTAAGACTTTAGCCTGGTTATCACAGATGGGTCACATATCTTTAAATGTTGCTTTGCACTTTTTAAATTAAACAATCTGATCATTAAAATGCGTGACTAAAGATATATAGTTTTAAAAAAGTCTTCTGAAATCCAAAACGTTTTATTTCTTATATTTTTGATATTTTAGTATATAAGCTTGATAAATGCCAAGCTTGATGGGATCTATATTAAGTTAATTTTTGAAATTGTTATTTATTGTATTTTTATCCAGTATATTGATTTACAAAACAGTATGGATCCAATATCCTATTTTCAGTCATTGCAGTGATTCGCTACCATCACCCTCATTATCCCACCACAGTAACAGCCCAGCGCTGTTATGAGCAACAATTAAATTGGCTGAAACCCATGAGAAAGCTTAAGCCGTATGGGAAAACCCTAAGTTCCCTCAGAAGACAGCAGTATCTCTAGTGGCCACTGACTCTCAAGACGACGACGCCTCACGCCTACTACAAATCCTACTATGATTCGATGCATTCTACTGTAATATTCATGAGCCGCAAGTCTTCGTCATGATTGGAAGAAACCAACGAAACGTCGACAGCACCTAATTAATATTTACGAATCTAGCGCTCTTTATTGGAAGGTTGGCTTAGTGCGTCATAGCAGCACGTAATGAATATTTATGATGTACGGCTTCGCCTTAGTAAGGTCTGTCATTTGTGTTCTTGTCTGCACCATTGTTTCTCCTGTGCGCTCCGTGTTATATAGGTGCAGCTGCGGCAAATGCCGGTTATGATAAAATCCTTCAGTCAACTGTAATGCTCGCTGTATTTGATCTGGCGTATGTGTCTGATGAAGGAGATTGAAGAGTATGAATGGTAAGTGCGCGTGTATTCTCTATTGTCAATGTGATGAACGCAATAACTGAGTGACGCGTAATGGGTTTGTGTTCCCACGCTTTCATACTGTATGTGTCTTCTGGGTGCAGGTTTCATGTATTGAATTTTAGATCGATTGAGATGTGAAAAGTACAATAACCAATGCGAAAATGATTTTTAATAATTTTTTATTATTATTTCTGTTTTCTGACACAATAATAACAACTAAATAATTATTTTGGAATAAAATACACGTGAATATTTTATTGATATTATCAGCAATTATTGTTGCTGTTATTATTTATTACTTAGTCATCTCCTCCTTTGCGGCTAATTATTTTTTATCTTATAGCTGCTTTTGCCTTTTTTTAAACGCTGTACATATGTATTGTTTTTGAAAGGGGACATTTCATGACTTTTTTTAATGTTTAAGTGCTATAATTGTATCCCAAGTGCTTTTTTCAACCTAGAAAATGTAAAAAGAACAACGCAGCAACTTAGTTTTGGTAAACCATTCTATGTAAGCATGTGAAAAATAAGTAATTGAAATTTGTCTCCTTGTGATGTCAGAAGGGGATCTTATTATAATAAAACCGCCCCTAAATCTGCACTATCCTATCACGGCAGTGCCATTTAGTGCAGAGAGAGAAAGAAAGAGAGAGAGAAAATAATTGACAGCACAATTGAGTTTTAGTTTCAACAAACACCAATTAGTGTTTGCATTTTATCAGCTCATTTGCATTTAAAAGGACACACCCAATTTTGCTCACACCTACAAAGTGGCAATTTTAACATTTTATCTATATGGTATTTTGAGCTAAAACTTCACATACATACTCTGGGGACACCAAAGATTAATTTTACATCTTAAAAAAGTCTTGTAAAAGGCCCCGTTTAAATAAATTATTATTAGCACTAATTTGTAAGTACATCAAATAATTTCATTTTAAAATAGCCAATATTTATCGTGGTTGGTGCTACATACATTGTATATTTCATAAATTGTTCATATTGCATCTAGACAACAATTTTGTTTCTTTATCTTATTTCTAATACTAATGCTACAGACCATTATATCTTCTTCTGGCATCGCTTGTTTATTCCTGTGCTGTATGTGCCTGATCCATTAAGTCTCCACAAAACCAAATTACCCCTCAGAGATGAATGGCCATAATGTGTTGTTTCTTTATACAAAGTTGTTTTGCAAAATAAATGCTCACAGGTTTATTTTTATCTTTTCTGCTGATCATGTTAAACTGATCAGTTATCAATTAATGTTACATAAGATGATGAGTAATTTATGCAAGCAATATACAAGTAAGAAGCTGTGCACACTACTGCTGTTAAATGCTCACATGTGGTGTAATGACATTGATGGGCGCTATAAGAGTCCAGCCAAACTGTGATAATAAAATCAAATTATTCATTTGTAAAAGATCTTGCTGCATGCAAATGTAAAAAGTTGCTTCATCCAAGGAAACATATGCAATGTATTTGACAAGTACATTTGCAATGTATTTTAAGCCCAACCCATTCTCAATAGCAAGCAGTGTGAATATTGCAATACATATGCAAAATCCAATTTTGCGTGCGTATGATACGCCAGTCCTTCCCGTTCACTTATATGGCGCATCTTTTCGTGTCATTTATTTACTGGTTTCTGATTTGTTTTCGGTTTTTTAAACCATTGTCCCTTGGGTTTGCGGTTAGAATTGGGGTTTAGGTTAGGATGTCATTTTATGTTACAAAAACTTGCTCTAACCCCAAACCCAAGCAACAATGATAAAAAGAAAACCAACGAGAAACCAATAAATAAAACGACAAGAAAAGATGCCCCAAGTAAACGGGAAGGACTGGCACATCATATGCACGCAAAATTGGAATTGGGCATATGTTTTGCATGACTTTTCACTGCGTGCTATTTATATGCATTTCATGAAATTTTTTTAAGCCTTATACATTTTACAGCACCCATTAGTAGTACTACAGTGAATGACTGTGATAAAAGGACAGGATTTGCTTTATGATTAGAAAATGCCTCCTAATTTTCATTGCATGGCTCTTTACATACTGTAGTTACTGCAGCCTACACAACATATTTGTAGTTCATGTGTTTGTAGTTTTGGACACTTTTTAGCTGGACCCGGTTGGAAGCTTGGCTAAGCTGGTTGGCTGGTCTTAGT
Organism: Misgurnus anguillicaudatus; assembly: GCF_027580225.2. Taxonomy (NCBI): domain Eukaryota; kingdom Metazoa; phylum Chordata; class Actinopteri; order Cypriniformes; family Cobitidae; genus Misgurnus; species Misgurnus anguillicaudatus. Next base: position 40,925,673 of record NC_073353.2, on the reverse strand, counting down.
TGGTTTAAGATAGAAGTAGTTGGTTTAAGATGGTCCTTCCAGCCTGGCAAACCTGGTGGGTCAACTTGACTCCTAGTGGCCAAAACCCCTCTATGATCCAGCCTGTTACACCAGCTTAACCAGCTCCCAGGTTGGGAGACCAGTGAACCAGCTTAGGGTGGTTTTAGCTGGTTTTTTCAGTAGGGTTAACTATCTGTTTTGTATGTGTGTGTGTATATGTGTATGTGCATGACCCCTTTCCCAACCCCGGTCTCCTACTATTCTGAAAGAGAGGTTCAGAGGCTGCCATCATCTCTCTCTCTCTCTCTCTCTCTCTCTCTCTCTCTCTCTCTCTCTCTCTCTCTCTCTCTCTCTCTCTCTCTCTCTCTGAGAATGTGCAGCTGTGTCAGGCAGATCTCTGCCTTGCTCTCTCTCTCTCTCGCTCTCTCTTTCCTTTGGGAATAGTCCCTACAGTAATGAGGCAACATTCATGGAGGGCACACACCAGCCCACTCAACAGTCAGTGCAGTAATGGCTGCTCTTAGCCATTATTAAAGGCAGAAAATAATAAGCAGAATGATGGTTAAAACCAGGTGCATTTAATACATTTGTTCATTTGTGTCAACTCATATATGTTCACAACATTCCTAATAGTTTTAATGACAACTTTTTAAGCAAAATTCTGGTTAATACGCCTTGATTTATTTATTTTTCTGCAGATTTATAAAGCCTGCTCCATTCTGCATTCAAGGTAAGTGTGTGGATTTATGATTTATTTATTGTTCTGTAATGTTGTCGTTATCTAAGTGGTTTGTAATGTTTTATTGTAAGTTTGCTAAAAGATGATGTGATGGGCTACAGAAACAGAAAAAAATCCTGCATTGCATATAATCATGCACATATGATGACTAAAGAAAGAAACAATTTATGAAATATAGTAGTTATAAATTATTTGATGTCTCTTTAGATTAATGAAATTTTGATTTTAAAGGGCACCTATTATGGCCTTTTTTACAAGATTTGAAGTTTCAGGTGTGCCCAGAATGTGTCTGTGAAGTTTCAGCTCAAAATACCCCACAGATAATTTATTATAGCATGTCTAAAATGTCCCTATTTGGGTGGGAGCAAAAATGCGCTGTTTTAATGTCTGTACCTTTAAATGTAAATGAGCTACAGCTCCTCACTTCATTACAAACAGACAGTGAGCACTTTCAGTTCAAATAGATCTGATTAATAAAGTCTGAGACACTATCGTACAACTCGCTGAGGGTGGAGACTATGGTAAGGCAGGACTGTAAGTGGGCGGGGCTTTGTCAATGTGACCTCACATTGATAAGAGAATCAAAACGGCATGTCTAATGAGACTGCTTCGGTTAAATGGGCATTCAAAAAACAAGGAGCGGGTGGATTTTTTTTCATTGTAGGGTGGTTGTGTTCATGCCAACACACATGTCCAAACACTTTGTTAAAGTGGATTGTGCATAATGGGTGCCCTTTAAGTAACTTGCAGTGATGAGCAAAGCACACCAAGACCAAAAATGTTGCATTTGAAAGGTAAATGGTGATATTAAAAGTGGGTTTTCTCTGGATCTCAGACATGAGCATTAGCCTTCTGTCACGCTTTGAAGATGCTGAATAAAAGAGCGTCTGTTAGGCTGATGGTTAAGCTTTTGTTCAGTAGCGAGAGTTTGTAGCTGGCTTGTTGTCTTTGGGGACACACATGGTGTAACTGTATGACAGTTTAACTAATTAAAGACTGGAGCAGTGTGAGGTGGGAAATGTGTGATTGGGAGAAGATTGGCCCGCTGGGGCCAAGATGTATTCAATATTAGAGAGAGAAGGAGGGAGAGAGAGAGATACTATAGGGAATGTGTCTGTGCAGCTTGTTATGAACTTCCAGCTTCTTTTGTCACAGCAGCTGAAAATGGCAACACTTTGCATCCACAACACATACATTATTGCATACATCTCATATGTCCTCTGCTTCCCATCTGTTATTCCTAAAATAAGCTTGCATAGGCAAATATCAATATAAGTATTGCATGCACATATAGGGATTTGTACAAACAGGAAAACAGCTTAAAATATATACAGAGCAACACTACTGCAACACATGTGATCATTATGTGTTCACACCCCTCCTTAGTGCATCCGTTTATCCTTTCAAATATCCCCCAATGGGAACATGATTTAATTGCTTTATATGACATGTTTAAAGGACACTGCAACATGTGCAGAATGGATTTCCAGTTAGCTAGGAGGGTCTGATTAAGCTGGGTCATTTGAATAACTCAATCTTTCATGCATGGCTCTAGCGCGCACAGATGGCCGTGCCGGAGCACCGAATCTCTCCCATTAAAGATTCACGGGAGAGGTGGTACGGCACTTTCCTGATAACAGCCCAACATTACGTCTCTCTGCGCATTGCGCCTTCGCACGTGCACTTAACCATAATCTGTTTAGATGTCTTTCGTCTTGGGATGACTACATTTGTGTGCAACTATAAAGGTGACCCGACCGTTCCATTCGTATGGCGTTGTAAGACATACTGTGAAAGTCCAACAAAGCT